>NW_026623240.1:4885722-4899222 GCF_030028575.1 Malurus melanocephalus | reverse complement strand
CTTACCTGGAATTTCATGGGGAGCAGACACCATCTCCCTACTCAGCAGCTGCAACACATTTTTATTCAAACTATTTGCTATTCAGTCTCTAAGCTTCCTGCCTCAACTCAGCACTGTGAAGGATCCTGCACAGCCTCACTGAATGAAAAAGCATAACAGACAACATATGATTAAAGGCCTCCCTACCTAAGTGAGCTTTTGGTTTATGCTGTTAACCACCTGAAGACTCAACTAGCTAAGAACATTATTGCTGGATTCCTGGCTATTAGATTGCTTTATTTTATAGAAGTAGGGCCTCTCACCAGCCCAGCACCACTTCCATTTCCACCGCTCTCACCCTGCCTTCAGTCAATTGTCAGCCTGCTGCCATAACCGAGAGCTTAGGTGGAGCTGCCAGTCTTTTCCCTACTAAAAACCCTGATTAATCAACCAGAACCTGAATATAAAATCTGCTAGTGACTATAACTTGCTGCTTCCTGTTGTATATTTATTCTGTATATGATGGTGTGTAACCCTTAAGAGTGACCCTGTGACTCCTGAAGGCTCCCAGAACTGTGGATTGTTCTGGAAGCACTGGCTCTTCCAAAATGCACAGGAATAAAAGTCCAACTCCCTGAAAGGATAGAGGAGGGGTAAGACACTTTATCCTCTTTATTTTGTCTAGAGAGTCTGATCATGGTGGTTTCTCCGTGGATCAGAGCAGAGCCCAGTGAGGCAGCAATGGTTCACAGGGCTGGAGGAGCTCACACAGCGACAGCCCATATTCAGTGCAGGGATCTCATTGATCAGCTCTTGTAACACACATAGAGTTTTCTCCTCTTATCCAACAAAAGATTGTCCCTTATCCACCCCTAAAACCACATAAAATGAATTCACTGGCAGTTCACTGATTTTAAATCTGAGACATTCAAACAAGAGACACAAAAAAAAAAAAAAAGAGCAGTCATGGTAACACAAAACAGGAAAATACACAGACTGTGAGAATTCTCATTCTTAACTCTCTCCTGACAAGCTAAGCTTGACAGCCCTGTTGTACACAAACATATTTAATAGGTATTTGAAGTGAGGTCTAATTCCAAGGGCTCAGAATGGCAATATTCAAATCAGATATATTTTCTGGTTTTTTAGCACACAKGAGGGTCTATGTACCTTTTGTCTTTTGATGGCTGCTTAGCTGTGACATTAAATATCCTCTTTTCTCTCTGCCTGCAGCCTTTTGACCATCTCTTAAATATAGCAGTAGGGTTTTCATAGCCTTCTGCATGTGAAATAGACTTCTCTGCCACCCCCTCCATAATCTTGTTTCAGTAATACTATGATAACYTAAAGTCATACTGCTAAATCTTCTRCTAAATACTTTGACAGCTGAGAACAGACACCAYCATGCTACTAAACAGACTTAAAAATCTCTCCAGGTATGACAATTACTATTAGTTATTGACRATTTAATATTTTTTTCTGAAAGAGTATATAGAGGTTTACTGCCAACCAATCAAGAGACATTCAAAAACCTGCTTAATTTCCCACATTCAGTGAGAAGCATCCACAAGCAAAGAATAGTATCTGTGAATTAGAAGTGAACCACAGAGAAGGCATAATAGTATGCACAGATCAGCTGAGAGTTTGTGTTAGAAAAATGTGTAAAAATTCTGCATTAAGTGAGAGGAGAGTTAGATCACCACGTATTGTGATTTGGTTGTGATAGAAAGATGCAGTCTGAAAACCTGCAGGATTGCAGGATTGSAGGTTTTCCTCCCTTCAGCAGGGAAAGTTTGGAAACTCATCTACAGGACCAGTTCCTTCAGGATAAGAAGAGGCTGTGAAAAAGACCTACATAAAATTGTTTGCCTGCTTGGAAAATGAAATTGAAACAAAAAAAAAAAAAAAAACAAAAAAAAAAACCCAAACCGAAACAAAAATAAAACCACCAAACATTAAGGTTACAATTTTCCTCCCTTGATTCATTGTTAGAGTTTGTTGGACTTAGCAAGAAACCTTGAAATCACAGGCTGCCACAAGAGGGCCACAGGCAGGGATACCCCCTGGCCATGCCCGTAAGTACTGTTGCCAGAATCCCCAAAGGCCCCATTATCCCAAATGATGAGTAAAAACAGTTCCCAGTGAAATCAGTGGAAGCTACAGGTGCTCAATACTGAACTGAAAGTCAGTTCACTTTGAATTGAGGAGCTGAGCTTCAGGAAGCTCCATCTAAATTTATGGGGATTGACTCTTTCATGAGGTAAACACTAAGGAGTAAGGTCTGGCTTGAATAAATTACAACAAAAACTCTTCCCATTTATCTTTTTAAAAAATACATAGTTGCATAGTTTTAAAATCATCCCTATTTATTATTTTTCTTTTCAGGCAATGCTCCTCAGGGGCTTAACAATGTGCAGAGGAGCCCCTCCTGGCTGCGAAAGAGCAGTGTTCTGGAAGACACAGAGCAGAACTGATGGCAGAGTCATCCTGGAAGGTGGCAATTCAGAGCTCAAGCAGAAATAACTGGCATAAGGACACTGTCATGTACCAAATCCCAGCACATTCCAACAAAAGCAGGGCGTGTGCAGCTGTGAATTACACAAGAGGAATTTTCTCCCTATCTGCTAAAATTCTCTGTTGCYTTGCAGGCTGCTTGCACTCAGTGGCCTCCTGGTGACTGTCTCTGTGCAGTGTACCTGAGGTACAATTTCTRTACTTGCAAAGCAGTTGGTTGTTAGTTTGACTTCATGAAAGCTTCCTTACGTTACACTTGTTCACTATAAATTAAGTTAACATGRGGAAATCGAGTGCATCAGTAACAATTTGGCAACTGGTCAATAAGCAATCCATGCATAAACCATTTCTATTATCTGACATGATCTATAGATACTGGAATGCAGGGAAGTCTATTTTCATCATTCCTTGGAAAGCAGTAGCCTGGATGGTAGGAAATTGCAGTGAGTGCTTCCAGGCACCCTYGCTATCGAGCAGGGGACTGCTCCCTATCCCTGTGGGCACATCAATGAGGCTGCCTGGGCAAACTCTTTTTTCAAAGACTGTTTATAGCCTGTCATGAGGAAAACAGCTCTTTTTCCCCGAGGACTGTAGGAAAGGAAAGACACATCTTAGCAGCTAGAATGTGAAAAATCTTTTGGTTCATAGATAAAGTTTAGGGAGAAAACGTTTCCTGAAGTTGTCCTTTTTTTCCCTTTTCTACCCATCTTGCCTATCACATCTTAGTGAGTAGTCCTGTGGATGGAGTTATATCAGAAATTTATAGATAGCAAGTTTATTCTGATTGCTGCATCACGGTACACCTGGGCATCACTTAAGGGGTTTCTTCTGGGTTTATATTATTTTTATCTGTTGCCATATTTGTAAGTGAATTTTTAAAAGACACTTATAATGACTTATAGAAGGTGACAGTTTACTTTTTTTCCCCCATTTAGCTTCCCAGAGATCTTGAGCGAGTTTGTAAAATTGGTTTCAGAGCAAGCTCTGGTAATGCAGTGTTTAGCATRAGTTACCTGAACATTATCTAAACAAGAGTAGGTGTCTGGAAAAAAGCCAACAAAGGTAATGCAGGCTGAGTCTGTGTGCAAAGTAGTAATAATCTAATGACAAAAACTGAGAAATGAAAGGAAAATCTGGGGCCCCCAGGCACATTTAAGGAGAAAGCAAGTTCAGATGCAGAGGAGTAACCCCAGAGGGAGACAAGCAAAGGAACGATGATTAATATCAGTGTTTGTTATGCTTGATAACCAGTCACAGCAATTACACCAGCAACTCTAAAATGGGGGCAGGAGCCTTATGGCTGCACATAAGGCTCAGAAGAGCTATTATATCCAGATATCACCCAGATCATTGTGAAATAGTACCTGTAAGGATTTCACCATGATTGTCCAAGAATGCACACGCATGGACAGCACTAGGAAGTTTGTTATGCCAAAATTACTGCATTGTCATTAAATATGCAATTTTTACAGTCCAAATTCCTCTCTGGCTATTACAACAAAAGCATCTGCTCCATGCTGCTACTCAAGACAAGACTGCCAGCCCTTTAAGTGAATGGGATTTTCAGAATAAACAATCAGGATGATTATGCTTTCCACTGCTGCAGGGATTTTTATTTACTTCTACAGCTTATTAATATAGACAAGAAAAAAAAAACAGATAAACATTTTTTGGTTGTACTAGATGGCAAAAGTATATAATTACAACGCTCAGAATCTCATCAGCTCCCATCAGTCTAAGCTACTTTATGAACATATTTATAACTGCCGAGTATAGAGCAATTACGGGAAAACATTCTCCATTCTGAATGCATCTGCACATTTAGCATGGTCTGATCTAATTAAAGTCACTTCCACTAAAGTCAACTGAAGTGTTTTCACTCCAGGTTAAGGAAAAGACACAACAGGAACAAGAAGACCCCAGTTCCTACAGCCAAAGCTTCATTTTTAACCAAGTAAGGATATTTCTAGAAATGATCCAAAACATGACCTCAATAAAATCCTCAGCTGAGACAGAAAGGTGTTTGGCTTCATTTGCTCAGCAGGAGTCAAAAAACATCCTACTTAGTRTGGGGTACAATGCAGGAAACTGTACTCTAAACAAATACTATTTGGAGGGGGGAAGTGGGGGAAAAAAMCAAATAAAGACCCTTGTTCAAGTATTTACAGACAGATKAAATCAATCTCGGTATTTTTCTCAAGTACTTTGTTTTTCTGAGAGAGACAGTGAATATTTTAGGGTTTCATGTGCCCTAAAATCTCTCTCTCAGTACTAGTATCTGGGAGACAATGGAAAGAATTTAAAAGAAGAAAAATCTGTTTGAAGTTTGAGAAAGCTATTAAGATAGACTATTGGATTTTAATGGAGGAAAGAGAAAATATCTGAAGCACTTAAAAGTGAAAAGTTAACATGACAGGCAAGTTTAACAGGCTTAATTCATAACTCCATATTAAATTCATATTSATTCTTTTCTTAGCACCACTCCCTTTACCTAAACAACCTTTGACTGTCAAAAACCTGGGGAGACTGCCAAAGACCACTTCATTAATACATCCAATGGGAATTGTTAAGTCTCACAAATATTACCAGGCTATGTTTATTTCAGGACAAAAGGCACAGTTAAATAGTCCAGCTTGAGCCAGCCTGGCAACAAACTTTATTTTGGAGGTTTGACAAGTGGCAAAATGCCTTTGCTCACATGACTGAGAATACTTAGCAGAAGTTTTAATAGCTGAGCAGAAACTACACAGCGTGTCATTGACTTCAAAGGCCTCTCACCTATATGGAAGGATAAGCTTTTTCTAACACACTGTGTTTGTTTTCTTTAAAGGAAAATCCATGGAATGTGTCTATTGACCAAATGTCAAGTTAAGAAGAGATGGAGATTTTTTTCTTTCTATTTTAAGCCAGATTCTTCAATGATAGACTTAATTCTAAGTGTAATTAGACTAGAGTAGTTAGTGTCAAATCATGTCCTTTGTTTTAAAAAGCTAGATTGGTGAGTAACTTTCAATGAAGCTGATTTGATCTGCAGTTTTCAAAATTAAGAAGGCAGGAAGCATATACATGTTGTGTCACAAACAGTGCTGAGCAGATATTAAAAAAGAGAAATATTCTCAACCATATTAAGAAATTCACAGTTTTAAAGACTTTTGTGACAATCTAACATTACTTTTCAGGACACATCACTGTCTTCCATTTTCTTTCTCTGTACATTACTAATAAAACATTCATAACTTTAAGTACACAGACAGAATTTGAATAATATAATTAACTGGTGGCATACCAGAAAAGGCTGTTTCTCTGATTTCTCCAGAAAGAAAAGGGGTGCACAACTAATTACATAAAAAGAAAGTCATGAGCATGAGAAAGCCACTTCAGCCTTGAAATCACCACCATGGAGTGAACAAAAACTATCACAGCAGTGGCACAGACTGAACCTCTCTAAGAGCAGCCRTGCATTTCACAGGGAACAAGCAGGAAAAGAGCTGGCACATGAGCACCAAGCCCCAAAATGGATGCAAGTGAGTAAAAAGCTTTTAAAAACAAGCAGAAAAAATCCTCTTTTTCTTCCTCCTTGTCCCATTTATTTTAAATTAGATGGGATTTCTGAGTTTGGGGTATTTTGCCTTTCCTTTTTTTTTAGTAAGTGCTAGTTAAATTTAGGTCTTATCAACAAGCATTATGCACACAAACATGCAAATAAGCCAGTGAGGAATATGATTTGCATTCTTATACAATCACATTACACAAGCCAGATTTACATTCAAGCCCTTCAAATAAATAAATCTAAAAAAATATAAAAACACATACAAGTAAAATTGAAAAGCTGCCTCCCTGTTCCATGCAGACATATACACATACTTCTACATACCTACACTTTCTTTATAACTGAGCCATTACTTCTCAATAATCATACTTGCATAATTATAAGTTACACCCCAGCATCAACTTTTCCACAATTTCTGAGTATCACTGCGTTGCTGCAAATTTCCACCAGAACAGAATGTAACTCACAAGTATTTGCAGCAGGAAAATATCCCACTCTGACATTGTCAAAAATTACAAAATCAGTTTATGTTCCTTACTGTTTCACAGTYTTTCATTATGGCCCGAGGCAAGTGTTTTAACCTCTGTGTATCTACTTGCTATGACTAAAATGAGTATAATAACAGGTTTTTTCCCTTTATTTTTTTGGTCTGCCTTGCCTTTGGGTATTCTCCATCAAGGTATGTTTTTCCACTTTGACTTCAGTCCTGCTAAAGTGCACACACTTCAACAGAATTACCCATGTACTTACTGTGCACACATCGAAGGCAACCTGCTGCCCTGGGAAAAGCACCTACCACAACAAATCTTCAAAACACCGTGATGTATATAAATAAATAATACCTGCTTATCAAAGCCATTCATGTTTATTACATGCTTTTTATGAAAAGCTTAATTAAATATTTATGCCAGTGATACTTGGATATTTTAAAAMGTAGTCTAGAATAACAATTGAGAACTATCATAATTTAAAAGTACTTTTAAATTGAAACTTTAGTTTCAATGGTTTCACATATTGTAGCAAAGTTGCATGAGCTCTAAGTATGCAGCAACAAGGTTCTGATAGGTGAAAGTAATAAATATCTTAGGAAGTGACCAAAATCATTAATTCAGCAGGTTTAAAATGTTTTGCAGAAACAACTATACCTTGCAAAACAAAAGCTAAAATTTGATGTACTGTCACAATTATCTGAAATTACCTTTTTATAGAGAAAACACACCAATCCTATAATGTAAGTTTTAGGTGCTTACTGTTACTGAAATACTGTTCCCTCACTTTACTGACATGACTCAATGAATGTGAAAACAATGCATTGTAGGAATCATTCAGTTCCTGCAGCAGAAAAGACAGTGTTTACATGAAGGACATTTTTTYCCCCAGATTAACAAAAAATAGAAGTGTAGCATGTCTCAAGCCTCTGGGTAATTCCTGACCCAGAATGTGTGTTACTTTATTTTTTTCTCTTATTTTCTTATAATCAGCTTAGCTTGTAAAWAAACTGCAGTATCATTATGAAAAATATTTGTTAAATAACATCTACTCACAAAATTGATTTTTTTTAGTTGACAGGGACTCTATCAYTGGCCATCACTGCTGCTATTACTATATTCCTCTGGTGCTTTTCTGCTGGTTTAAGCACACTGCCCACACAAGCATCTTTTCCTCACTCTCCTCCTCTTGTGCTACCTCAGATCAAACATCTTTTGTCCCTCTATTTTCAGTGCTCCATAAAACAAATCTGTTGTCAATCTGAGGACACCTGGCATGAACTTACCAGTGGATTCTTTGACCTTTTTAACACATGGGGGTCAAAAATCACCATCAGCAGTTGGAGAGAAAAATGTGAAAGATCAAAGTCTTCCACTCCCACTACTGTTCTTGTTTTCCTTTGTTGATATGTGCACTGCTGACAGAAACCAGCAATTTTTAGCTCAAAAGTTCAAATATTTGATAGGAAACTGAGGCCAGATGTATAAACCTAAACCAAACAGCAAATATTTCTGTGATTCTTTTAAGAGCACTGGAAAAGGTCCTTTTCAACAAACAAAATCTTTCTCCTGGAGGGAGATGTTTGTAAATCAAACACTGTAGCTTTTATTAGTTGATAGACTGTTGATACTAAATAACAGCTGACTTTAAGCCCAAGAGCAACTGCATAGACTCCTTTCATTGTTGAGCTGAGCTATGCAAAAAGTAAACACCATAAATCATGAAAACTTTGCTTTGTACAAGTATTTCATGCTAGTAATATATAACATGTTGGTAGAAAAGGCAATGTTTTTTAAAAAACACTTTTTTTAATCAGTCTCTCTGAAAATCTATATCTAAAAGAAAATTATTCATTCTCATTCACTTTCCTTGAAACAATTTTTTTCTTTTTTGTTTTCCAACTATTACTTTTCTCTGCTGACCTTTATGTGGCCCAAATTTTAGAGGAATATAATGAAAAAGCCTTCAAGCATCTTAACAGTTACAAATTGTTTATATTTCAAACTGACTCTATCTCAAATCAAATGTCAATATACATTTGGTCTCTTAAAAAGGCACAACATTGTTTTTGATATTCAGAGAAGTATTGAAGAAACAGAAGGAGTACAGAACCAATRGAACATGGATTTGGTCTATAGATGTACCTGATTTGTCTTGTAAAGTCAAACAGACATGAAGTTCTCTCAGCTGTTCCCATTTTTTTGCCACTCAGCACAAACCTGAATGAGTARAAGGTGTGAAGTTGCCACTGAGGAAGGAGCAGATAAAATGTTAGGGTACCCATCRCAGTATCAGCAAAGTCTGATACAATTCTGATACAAAGCCACTTATTTCTTTAAACTATTTTCTTTTTCACCACTGTCACACAGAGTGTCACAATCTCTCATTGTGCTATTAATTTGGGAATCTTATTTATGTTCAAACAAGAATTCTACACATGTAATCACAGTTAAACTGAGTGTATATGAAAATAGCATAGTTTACATTGAGGTTTGCTGAGGATTTATTGTTTGGTGGCAGAAAGATCTTTGGAGAAGCCAAAGCCTTTGTCCATGTCCCTCACCCTCTTGGTACAGAAACCAGAAAGATGCTGCATGGCACCCCCTAAGTCACTTTAGAAAAGGCTATTGCTAAAGACCCAGGGATCAGAACATCTAATCACTGAAAAGGGTAACATCTAAGAAAYCATCCAGTTGTCCAGTTTCTTTTACACTGCATACATAATACCTACAAAACCAGGCCATGCACTTTATAAAGAGCTAACTTGTAAAATCTGTGGGTTTAAGTCAAGYATCAAATCATAGCACATGTTGCAAATCACTAGATGATTTATCAACTAGCCAAAATATTTGAACAAGTCCATGGAGGATTGCAAGGCAGAAGCAATTTCCACACCAACTTAATCAATCCYCACTACAATTTCCATGATTTGATGTTTTCAGAGAATTTTGATCCAGTCTTAATTCCCATAACTTTACCATCTGCACAGCATTTTTATGAAAGGTAATTTTATCCCCTCTGCCARCCTGTTAAATATTGTCATGGGAGGATTTATTAGTTTCCATGACTCCAGACAGTATTTTATTCTTCCTCKGTTGTCAGCTGGCAGACCCAAGTTACTAATTTTATCAATTAAAAGCACTGAAACAATTCATTAATAAAATACTCTAATTTACCTGTTCTGTGACTCAAGAGCAAAACTTGCCTTTCAGCCCAGAGCTGACAACCTCCTTCATAGAAAGAGAGGGAGAAGAAGGAAGTTCTTCTGTGTGATGTAAATCTCTGTAAGTTTAGGACCCTAGGTAGAGTTCTCCCACTTTCTAATGAGAAAATCCTTYAGAACTATGATCATAACAGAAGTCTAATTGCTACAATTTGTTGGAGAAATATAATATTCCATTAAGCTCTAAGCTTTTTAAGGGCACTGAAGTCATTTTACTCTTCAAATTCTACACACACTACTGATGATCTTTAATTATTTTAGTGCAGTGATTAATAAAAGTAGCAATGAGCTCAGCAGTCTAAGCACACATGAACTGCTTCTCCTTTAGAGAAGCCCGAAATGCCTGATAGTGGATTCCTTCCAAACGTATTTATCAGGAAGCTGTTTATCTTCTGTAGTAGAGCTTGATTCATAGTCATTCCATTCGTGTCAATGAATGCAGCACAAGGCCTTTAATGCTCCCTGGTTGGGAGCTAATGCCTTTAGCTTTCCATTAGGTAATTTGAAAGACCTATTCATTTTTTTCACAGTCAGCTAACTAATTCTTTAACACTTCATTTCAATACCACTAACACTTACTAAGGGATTGACTTCACTAAGTGAACAATCTCAGCTGTCTCAACATTTCATCGTTACCTGACACATATAGCTGTGTCTACATCAATGAATCACACTGAGGTAGGTCTATCCCCTTAAGCATTTTTTTTTCCATCTASTCCCAGAGCTCCTCTTTATTGTTCAACGTGAAATTTCCAAGATCTATGGAGAGTATGATATAAACTTGCATCTTACCCCCATTTCTATATTATTCTTCTATTCAAATTAAAGACCATCAGCTCTACATCTCAGGAACTAGGATTCCATTTCAAAGTGCTTCCTCTCTGATGCATATCATGGCAAAAGTGGCAAAGAAAAGACTCTTRCAGAAAAGACAATCACATATCACGATGACAGGCAAAGTGTAGGAAAGGTGAATTGGGTTCTTCTTTTATCCCCAAACTTGTCAGAATTCATTCTCTTCTAGCAAAATTCTATCAGGTACACCAAGAAAGATTATCAGACATAAACTCATGACAAGTTTTCAAGATTAATCAGTGAACACACAGCAAGTTTAAATTTCTGTTAGCATCAGCTTTGACTAAAAATATCAAAACATGGTCATTTATTTATTACAGATGTACWTTTGACAACAGAATAACTATATAATTGTATCTCCTGGCGTGTCTGCCTCACACATAGCAGTGTATGAAAATTCCTAGTAAAAGACACAAATGCATGTTAGAAGTAAAACATCACTACATTTAAGTTAACCTTCTTTCAGTGCCTTCACTTAACAGTAAAAAAGGGCTCTTTCAAGGTGCAGAACATGTGACTTCTGTTGCCAGCCTGCTTGAGCACAGTGTCTTTGCAGCTTCTGCTGCTCTGAAGAAGTTATAACCCCTCCCCTGCCAACTTATCAGTGTCACAATTGCATCACCACAGGGTGTTGCAAGATCTTATTTGATTTGAATATTTTAAAACCTCTTTTGTAGTTGAATAATGCCGAAATTTTATTTTTTAACAACTAAACAGCTTGCTAGTGGCACACAGGTTGTACATCACCTTATTTTTGGCATAACCACGTTTGCATTACACTGTTAAAACAAAGAAACCCCAACAAAACCAAAACAAAAAAACAACCCTCACAACAACCAACATCCACAAGAGGAAAAAAAACACCAACTATGTCCTAGAARWAAAATAATCAGATGAGAAAATACTGTTTCTGGAAGCTTCTTAGTATTAGTTTAAGTGATCCAAAACATCAAATGAGTTTTGTCTTTCCAGAGGAATGTCAGCTGAGGATGAAAAGCTGGTGTTTGCCTGCAGGATGCCTGTCACTGTGGTCCCTCCAGGGCAGCTCTAAACTCCTTTGTGAGTTTCATTTCTATGAAAAGCAGAAGGGGACAAGTCTCAAATAATCAGCTGGTTTTGTGTGCCGAAGATCAACAGTCACCTTTCTGCTCAAGTCTGAGCGAATTCCTTTGCCAGCAGAAAGCAGGTGTCAACTTAAATCCTACATTAACAAATGTTATAGCACATATAGCATACTTTGATGTTTTACTGCCATAAGAAATTAAACTTTTCCGTAACTCAAAGCTGACTTCTCCACATTAAGAGTTACAACACACTATTATGATAACGAAGTAATTTTCAAACTTTTGTATTATAACTAAAACTCCATTAAGGTACCTAAAGGCATCCCAGTTCTCAAAGATAACTACAACTAAACGTGACCAAAAGCAAGTAAGAAAAATGAAGAAAAAGTAACTAAATGCAAATAAAAGAAATAAACTTTTTCTGAGTACAGAGTAAAGCACTACCGTACTGAAGAGGGGTATATAGATGTATTAACTTGGAATCTCATCATTATGATAGATTTTTACAGTGAAAAGCAATGAAATCTCRTATAAATCAGAACCAATTCACTTCAAGACTGCAAAGCCTTTTGTTACTTTTACTTCAGAGAAGAGAATCTCTTCATAGGAAATGGCAGAACCAGCTACACATGTTCAGCATTGGAACACAAAAATCACATTATAAGATTACCATTGAGTTCTTTTAACTCAGACAAAGCCCTCTTGTTAGCAAATGATACTTTATATTTGGTCACGATTTGTAAACGCAGATAATATTTTCCATTTGTATCATAAATTTCATCATTGGATATGAAAGTCAGCTAGTGGTTATTGGCTGCTCATGTACAATATGATTCTTGAGAGATTCTTGAGAGATTGTCTGGTTTTTTTGGGTATAGAGATGGAAGCACCAAATGAACTGATTTAATATCCTCAAGGCCTGTGGAAGAACAGGATAGGAAAGTCAGCCTTTCTGCATTCCATATCCTGTGTTTTTCACTAGCAGAATGCCTTTCCTAAATTTAAGTACCCTGGCTACTATTTTTTAAGTAAAGGACAGGGAGGAAAAAGAAAAAAGAAGAGTTAAAAAGAGAGGTCATGCATTAGTCAAAATATTAAATAAGCCAATTTTGAAYAAGTGTTGATTTAATTCTCTCTCTCCTAATTTCCCAGGGTATATTTGAAGAAACAAAAGGAAAATCATCACTGTGATAGTGTTTGAGAGCTGTGCCTGCTGGAACAAAATACRCCTATCTATAGGATGAAGAATTAGAAGTCATCTACACTATTTTTCACAAGTCCTACATAAATAAAATGGGTTTTGAAGAGAATATGAAACATCAAAAATTCATCCTCCAGTCTCAAATAACTCTGTTCCAGTAATTTTTAAGACTTTCATAAATTCCAGAAAACAAAGCTGAATCTCAATTAAGGACTGCTGAAGGGAGAACAGTATCCTATAACACTGACATCTGGACTACTGCTAGCACATGTAATGTATATCTGTCACTGACAGCTTATCAGGTTATATATCATTCTGAATCATTAGTCATGTCTTTCTCAGCAAGCACAGGAATCTGCAAAACCAACACAGACATAGAAGTACCTCTGAGAGGACAAACTCACATCTCAGAAGGTAATCATGAGCCATTAATATAATGCAGACCATAAATGTCAATACAAATAGCCAAGTGCATGTCAACAAGCAGAGTATAGACATGACTGACCTAAATAATCAACTTATGGCAAATGATAGCTTTGTAAATATCCCCAGCTATGGATGCACTTTTAATCTCCATGTGCTAAAGATACAATAGTAAAAAAAAATCAAAGTAATTTCATAAGGG
>NW_026623240.1:4828961-4885662 GCF_030028575.1 Malurus melanocephalus | reverse complement strand
AAGAGCTTCTGAAAAACATCCAAGAAGAATGTAGTGTGCCCCAACACAAACTTATTCAAGATGTCACTAGCAGATAAATCCCTACACATGACACCAACTGGTTAAACAGAGGCAGGCTCCACATGCCTTGTCATTTGATCGTGATAGAGATTGATCATTCCTCTTACTGGACTAGACTGTAATGAAAAGCTTCATGAATGTGTTAAGGCCATTTTAAGGACTCACTAGAGACCCAAGTGTAGAAGGAGCACGCCTAAGCCAAGTTCTACATGCAGTCCCTACACCATCATGAATAATGAAGTGTTTCAGGCAAAAAAAGATATTACAATAAGAATTCTTTTCTGTCGCTGATTTTTTTTTTTTTTTTTTTTGAGGAATTCTACTGACTTGATAGGGTCTTTTTGGACTGGGGAATACATTTAACCATTTGGTTGAATCCATGAACTGAAGAGTAACTTAGTGGAAAAGGCAGGCATTTACACACTATTAGGAAAATAAAATATGAAAGAGCCTTATGAAAGACTGCTGTGAAGGGCTGCTGTTTGCAAGCACTTAACTAGCACAGCTATTAATTCCTTCTAAAACATGGCAAGTT
The DNA here is from genome assembly GCF_030028575.1 of Malurus melanocephalus. NCBI lineage: Eukaryota > Metazoa > Chordata > Aves > Passeriformes > Maluridae > Malurus > Malurus melanocephalus. The sequence goes on along the minus strand of NW_026623240.1, from coordinate 4,885,067 downwards.
TGTTTGCCTATAAAAACACAGTGAAATTGCTTCTGGGAAATGTACAGCACACATGCTTTCCCTGCATAGTGGGAACATGACAGATATCCATAAGTTTAGGATAATATTAGAAGAAACGTATAAAAAATCAGTAACTCATTTACTTTCATAAGAAACTTTAGTCCTAAATGCATTCATTTAATTATTAACATTTCCTGTTAGCATCCGAACATTCAAACTTCAGAAATTACATACAATTTTAGGGGGGCTGTAGTTCTGCTTTAAAAATTCCCTTCTGAAGTATATGAATTAAAAAAACAGAGCGAAAGAGTTTATCAAAAGAATTAGACCTCCCAGGCTCTATTTTCCCAGTGTCTTTATCAGGCCATGTTCATGCTCCTCAGTCCTGCCAGAAGTGAAAGTCTCATTATCATTTTAGAAAAATGACAAAAAATTAGACAATGTAGGGACCATTGAAATTTCTGAAAAGTAAAAAATAGTTTCAGTGTGAATGGTGTTTAGTTGAATTTAAGCATTCAGAATGTGTTATTTAATCCTTTATTAAACAAAATTAAGTAWTGAAAAAGAATTTGAAATGCAAGTAAAAATATTTTACATAAAAATATTGAGCCATTGAAATGAGTCATTTTATGAAAATAAACATGATTTTCTTAAATRTTTAGTTATAGCTAAAACTATTTCTTATTGGAAATGCTAGAGTTGTAAGGTACTGTCCCACTCTWTTGGTACATAGGGGGAAAAGTGGTAAATGTTCAGACAATACAAATCTTGTGATGCARGTACAAGTGYGATCCATTCTGGGGAATAGATTCATAGCACCACATTTTTGTAACACAATGTGTTGTAATTGATGGCTTTAAAGAAATGACCCATTTTGATTAATGATCCTTATCACACTGYTGCACATTTGATCTGAAGCAGGGTGCTTTATTTGCTGATAGCATTCAGAACTGAGATTCTGATTTAATTATGATCAGAAATCTTTCTATTTTGCCTAGAACATGAACTACAGTGCCAGAAATCTTAAAAGAAAAMAATTGCAAATGGCTAATTGACTGGCTGAATAAACAAGTGCCCTTTCCTTTTACCAAATATTCAACTGATGCTTACTAGCAGCAGGAACTCACAGAGACACTGCTCTCAGCATCAAAGAGAATGCTGGAAACACGTTAACACTTGCCTTGATGCAGGGGAAGTGTCATTCCCTTAAATGCATCCCACAACACCATGTGGATTAAAACACAATTGAATATATTTTCATATATTCTGGAGCTAAAACCAGACACAGAGATGGGAGGTTTGGGCCAGCCCCTTTTGGTGAGGAATGTGTTGGAAATGGCCCTTGGAGCAAAGTAAACAGCCTAAGTGTGGGCTCTCTCCAGCCAGCAGGAGTCATTCATTAGGGCCTTCAAGAGATAAGGAAAGCACTGACCTGCCTGGGGATAGCAKCTAAAATTACACACTCACTCTGCACTCCTTGGGCATTTGTCACCCTGAGATATAAACATTTATGTCAGTGATAACAAACCACTTACCTTATTTGACTATTTTGAGCACCAGTGGAATTTAAGGAATACCATAGTAGTGTGATGTTTCTGCCCAAGAAAAATGGTATCACAACTGCAGTGGTTCTAGATGCTATAAATCAAATTGTGCAATCTGTCATGACAAAAGTGCACAACTCACAACTACAATACAAATTTTACACTACAGTGCAATAAGTTGATTGTAACATAGTGATAAACTTTCTGTACAGTGAGCATGTGACAGAAAATTCAGTATTTTCACCTTAAAGCCAGCAGGAGCTGGTGATCAGCATTTTAGTGGTGTCTCTTCATTGTTAACTTTTGAATAATTCTGAATGTTAATTCACATTTTCACACTTGCCTGCAAAACAAAATCAGCACATAATAAATTTAGCCCACTGCAGCTTAAGCCAGAAACTTTGTCTAAAACTGAGTAAAGAAAGTATTTCAGTGACAAGRTTTAAAATTAGAATCATAGCATTTRACTTCTCACATTTCCAGAAGGATTTCACCTATGAACACCAAACAGGATTTTTAGCCTTGCAGGATATATAACAAACATTTGTTGAGGAAGTTCATCTTTCAAATTCTTACCTATAAAGCAAGTTTGTTATCACTGCGGGAACWTGTATTTACAAGAAAAAAATATAGTTCACTTTCAAAAAATCCTTTCAATTCAAAAATAAATAATGTGAACTCTAAGTGTCTGTATGGTCTGAAGATGCTCTATGCCTTTAGTATTTGGGTGACATTTCCTGTGTATTTGCTTACTCTAAAGTATATTTGAATGTTGGAGCTTCTACAGTGTTCTCTTAAAATGCCACTACTTTGAAAAGTGACTTCAAAAGATAGGATTGTTTGATGTTTGTTGTTTCTTAGTGATTTTGGTGCCAAATGTGTTTCAGTTCAAAGTCAAAAAGATTACTTTCTTTCTGATTGTTAGATCTGCAAATTGATCCTAGCTCCAAAGAGTCAAGAAGCTCCCATCGCTGAAATTCCTATAGGATTTCAATGTYCTGTAGCTTGTTGCAATTATATTAATTGAGATGCCAGTGTTGTCCAAGGAATGTGCAGTCTATCAATATTATTTTTTGATGATGCAACATAAAGAACAGCATCTTCTTTGTGCTTTAAAATTCTTTTYTAAAGATGGAGTCTATCTATTCTTGAGCAGGCAGATGAAATCTTTTGCCCTGCAATCTGTGAAGTGAAAAAAGTCACCAAACCTTGCAGTAACTAAGTGATACAGCTACTAATTTCAGGGATCCTTATGGAACCAGTTTCAGGTAAATACAGTTCAATATTAAGACAAAGTTTCTGACGCCGTTGGTTTACGGATTAGACAGAGGAATCTTGAACACACAAGCCAATTAACAGGTAAGGGGGAATTCCACCATGACACAGAATATTTTTTTCTTCACCTTTGCTTTGAGGCTGYACCATGCTTTTCCAACCATGTCTGATTTCCCAGGGTAAAGTGAAATATAMTTCAGTACAAAACATTTTTACTGTACTTGGACAGAAGCTTTTTAACCACAACAAAATTCTGCCTTTACAAAGGACACAAAGTTTGATTCGTATTTTTCACCTTGCAACTTTGATTACTGAAAAATGCAAGAAAAGTTTTCAAGACTGTAGATTGGGCAGCAGATCACTAGGGCAGTGCATTACCTYATTTGGCATGGGAACAAGGGAAATAGTGCCAACTGAATTTACACTGTAAATGACTCTAGATCTGTCCTTGATAACTAYACCTTATCTATCATTAATGATCTGTTTACTATTTGAACAAAGCTAAAGTCCTCCATTTACATATATAGTAAACATCTCTTCCCTTAGCAAACAGATTTGACTCAGTCTGTCCTAGACTGCACTAGATTCYTTAGTACACACAAGACTCAATTTTCTCTTCAAAAGAAGGTTGTTCTCTAAAGTCAATCTTTTTGGTACAAAAAAAATACCCCAGTGTTCTTTTAAGAACTTAAGCATGTCAATACCTTACATAGTCACAGTGTCATTTTCAGTWTTTATTATCTGGACTCTTACAAAAGAAAAAGCAACCTGATTTCTGTTCAAAACTTGTATTAATAACACATTGCTTAGCAGAGTTCTGTATCAGAACTCACAAACATACATTCAAACTGAAATAGATTAATAATCACCAAACTTTCTCTACCAGCACCTGTACAGTCCTGTTAACTTTGTTCAAATCCCTGTGGCAAGGGTGAAGGTAATTGTTTGACCCTTCCTTGCAAACAGTTAACCCAATAAACAGCTCTTCTCCCTCTTGGCTAGAGACTTCTCAGGTACACCACTTTTAAGTTGGCTGGATGACTTTTAAATGTTTYCCACCTAATTATGCAGGGATTTACAATCTTTCTCTTGAATGCCAGATAACCAAGGACATCGAGAATTCTATACAAAAGAGAAGTCAATGYGAGGCAGGTACAGTCAGATTCAAGCATACCCTCTCTGACAAAGTTAAAGAAAACCTGCTGAGATAAGTCAAGGCAGTTTATCACCAATTTAAAGATAGAAATGCTTATAAACAGTTGATTATAGAGAAAATAAAGTCTTGCAGGCCAAAAATGCAGAGTTAAACTTAACCTGTATCAGTATTCCTATCATCTGAGCATTGTTTATCATTGTCATGTACTTGAAATTAAAATGCTAAAGACAAATTTTAGAATGCAAAGCATTTTCCAGAAGACAAATCCAAGAGGAGTGAGAAGAATTAAATCAACAGGTGAGTTACATTCATTATTGCTGGTGCAGTTACAGGGCACAGCAGCCCTCAAGAGGGTAAGAGGGGATGGCAAGAATATGTAGTTTCTCAGTAAGACAGCATTTCCTGTAGGGTTAGTCTTATCCTACCCATTAAAACTCATACTCAAAAAACTTAGATTATGGTGAACTAGAATTATATCAAATCCTTTCTTACTTTATGAACAGGGGTTCTGTTCATTTATTAGTGTACACTGTAATAATGTTACTGAMTTCAGTGATACTATACCAGCTCACTTTAGCTCAGACTGGCTAAGTAAGCATTAAAATTCTGTTGGTTTTAATTCATTATTAGGCTAGAGGTTTCCTCATATTCCCTTTTCATCTGTTAATTGAGATAATTTTTATTATCTGTTTTTCTCTCTAAAAAATTACTCAGCATCTCCTTCATTCCCTGCCCATTAACATTTTATTGTGGTTATTGACACAGAACATATTTCTAATTGTTCAATAAATACCATGTCATACAGAAAAAAAATAGAACAAGTAACTTCTGGGAAAGTAAAAACACTATGAGACCTTTATGGAAGCTCATTTAAAATGGATCACAGCATCCTATTGTATCCTGTTACAATATCAAAGGCATTATGCTTAAATTAAAGAAGCAGAAATAAGGGAAACCATCCAGACGAATGAAAATACTTGCTCAGGGGAATAGCTTTATTCTAATCCTGAAATTGTATATATATATGAAAATCTTCATTATCAAATAAAATCCTAGATGTTGTGACAAGGCTTACTCCAGTAATCCACAACTGAAATCATTTCTGGTAGTCCTCTGGGTTAAAAAAAAAAAAAAGCCCCTTGGCCAATTTATGTCACAGGCATATGATCCAGAAAGAAAAAAATACTTTGAGGATTTGAGGATTCACACTACTTTAGTAGCTGCACTTTTAGCTTTGTTTTCCATGTCATCATCTGCGAGAAACTAACATTCATTACCCTCTGTTCCTTTATTAACTGTGCTATCAAAGGCTTATGATCCCTGCATGACATCAAGATCTCACTTCAACATCAACTTGRTTCAAGATCGATCCCACTTTTTGTCAATATTATTCAAAGACTCTGGATGTGCATCTCATCTTTTATTTAAGGCATCTATGTATTTAGTCATGCCATGATAAGTACAGGTCTGATAAAAGCAGGTACAGTTCTACTGACTTCAGCTGAACTGAATCTACTGAAACTAGAACTGAACATGATCAAWTGGCATTCAAATAAAAGTCCATCCATATAGGTAAAATCCATGTCTATTCTWTTGTCATCTCCAAATAATATGTTGTCRAGTATATTTTTATTAGAAAACTGCRCTACAAATAATTACAAGATTAGATCCTGAAACACCTTAAGAGTTTAAGTTAATAATCTTCAGTGACTGGTGCATCCAATTAATTCACGKTCCTCTGTATTTACTAGCTGATCACAAATACATCAAATATATCTACCAACCTGTATTAATCAACAATTTGAAATCCTTATTGGTGTTGACTGTATGCATATGAAATTTGTTTCATATACAAAATAAAAATCAGTCAAGAGGATTTTGACTGAATATACCGCTCATACTAGATTTTACTTGTCTGATTGAAATTTCATGTGCCCACATTCCCGATTGTAACATCATCCCCAGTGTTCACTTCACRCTGGYTAYTTCCATTGCCCATCCTGATAGAGAYCATTGTGACACTGTCTTTCTGCAAAAGGTAAATCAYGCCCCAAAATAAAAGCAGAAAACATGTCAAAAGAACAATAAAAATGTAGAATGAAATCACCTTAAAAATTCAAGTAGTACTGCCTTGGAGCATTTGCTCAGTTGTAGCAACTGACTCCAAGGACAATGTGCTCTGAAACKTTAACAAACAGAGGGATTAAATAAAGCAGGTGCTTAAATAGGAATGAGCCCCTCGAATCTTCCTAGCAGGCTGTTAATTTCTTAGGTTTCATTCTCCATCAGCCTGATCCTGCTCTGTGTCATCRCAGTGCTGGGATAACAGAAGGTGTGAGGTGAACATCCACACCAGAGACCTTTTGCAGCCACCCCCTCCCAGCTCACTCCCACATGAGCCTCTTCATAACTCAGATGAAGCACATCCAGGACTGCACACACAGTCTCAGCAGCTGTCCTGGACCCTCATCTCTCCCTTTGTGCTGAGAAATAAACCATCAGCTTAACGAAATCATTGATGGCATTTCAAAGGTTAAAACAGCAGTGCAAGTATTCCCTCTTACTTTCTCTCATCTCTCTAGAGAAGACACCACTAGCTCTTTGAAACAGTCAATAAACCTTAAACCTTTACGTGTTCAAAGGAAAYGCTGCCTTGTCTCAGAGAGTATTCCTTTTGACACAGCCTCCAAAAGCCTGCTCCCTGGCAAGTTCATCCTGTTCCTCAGGCAAGACCTGGGTATTCCCTGCTGTGACAGAGCAAGCCCTTCTTCCCCTTCTCCCTCAGTGGAAAGTACATCTTCCTTCTAGCCAGGCTAACCTTTGACTTTGTCTAGAGCATAACAATATTCTCTCTTTTGAAAGCTTCCTGGAGGACTTCTTCCTTTAAAGAACAGAATTGCCCTAATTGGACCTCCAAGAATGACTGTCATCTTTTTTTCACGTTACTTTACAAACCCACTATGCTCCCCACCTCTCTACTCTGTGGTGTTAGATTTTGTTAGGTTTCAGATTAAAATAAATTAAAGGCAACTGCATGAGGTTAAAGGCACTTTAGGGTTTAAACCACTGTTATTGCAGTAGCTCTCTCTCTGCCGTGGCACTATCATGCATCCATCACATTGTCAGCTCTCTTTTCAGTGCACAATTGACAGAGAACAAGATGGAAACAGTCCATCAATCTGGTGTCACAGCTGTAATAAAAGTCTGCAGAAAACCTGTAAAACTGCTTACACTCACTAGAGCACCAGTGTGCCGGCTGGTGTAAAGTATTCAACAGAGCTGCAAAGAGGCAGYGTGTCAGATGGAAAAACTGCCATTGGAGGCATTTTGCAAGTACTAAAGGCTTGCAGACACCTCCCTGTCATAACAGGAGAGAATGAGGACTGCACAAACAAACAAACACTTCTGCAGTTCCCACCCTGAAGCACAGATAATTCAGCTATGCTTTCATCTGTGTTGCTGCATCTATTATACTCATTACTATGCAAAGGGACGGTCACTCAAGCTWCAAAACAACTCTCTAAGTAAACAACTAATTCATAACGATTAAACATAAAACTCTTCTCCATGAACAGATAATTTTCTATGTGTTTTTTCATGTACACATAGCATCTGCCACACTTGGAAAATTATAGACAACAAAACCTGAGGTGGATTACTYGTACAAAAATACTGAAAGCCACAGTAAAGAGAGGATTGCAAACTTTTAGGATAAAGAACACATAACACGTAAATCCTTACTTATAGTTCATAATGTACAAACATTCCACAGAAAACGTCTTAGATATTCTGCTCACAAAAGGAAAGATTTCATGTACAAGAAATATGAGACAGAAACCCTGCTATCTACCGTTATTCACATTCCTGGGAACAAATATGCTAACACAAACAGGTAAGTGAAGAGATAAAATCATCAAGAGGGTGTACATTTAGGAGGCAAATAAAGAATAAGAAACCAAATACCCTAATAATAAAAGGAGACCGGCTCTTGGGGAAAATACATGCAATAAATTCCACTTCAGAATACAGTAGATTTCTAGAAATATATATGCACGTTATGCTGATTTTTTTTTAATTAAACCTGATAGGAATTTTATTTAAACAACCACTTTTATTTTAAAGAGGATCAGGAAATACCCCCATCACCCTATTCACAAGAAGAAAGCAGTTGATATATTAAATTGCTGCTTTGCCAAAGTGAAAACTAATCACAATACTTTTACAGRCATTCTAACAGATTATTTTTACTGRAAAAATAGAGACTCACTCTTCAAATTGTTTCTTATTTGTTTTTTAAGTGATTGGCTCTTCTTCAGTACCATAATCTACCATAAAAAAGATGATTACAAAGCAGCTAAGTTCCACAGTTTTGTCCAGCTTTCTTCATAGCCTCTCTGTCAAAAATTCACTGAAGGAATGGTTTTGTTTATAAAATCAAAATCAGATGTTTGCAGGGTGACCCAGAATGTGAGCAATGGCAGATGTGTCTCAGACTTTGTGTCACAAAATAATGATTTGAGTTAACAAAAATTGTTTTGGTGAGGTCACAGATCTCTCTATCATCAAATAAGAGTTCAGCAATCTGGGTAATGAGGAGCAGCAGAAAAAGCAAGTGAGAGAATAGAATGAAAAATAATATTTCTACTCTTTCTGATTCATTGAGACTAAGCCTTTAACTGTTCTAAGAAATAAGATTTTTCTTTTCAGTTTTAAATAGCAGTTCCACTTCATCCTTTATGTGGACACAGAAAAAACCTGCTATAATGACAAAAGCAGAGAACTGCTAAAATCTGGAATTTAGGATAATTCTTACCACAATGGAAATTGCTCTCTTTCTAATAAATGTGCAGGCTTTTCTGACACAGGATAAGCAAGGAAGACAAGAGGGAAGGTGAGGAGTCTTTTATCATCCCAGTAATCACAGTGGTTATATATTAAAAGACCTCAAAGCAAAGAAACCCACTGCCACACAAAGCTCACACTTGCATTATGAAACTGATTTCTGCACATAACCCTCTCTCACCAAAGCCACACCAAAGACTGTGTCCATGGTCTTAAGTGCTTCAAAATCAGCTTTATGCCACATCTCCAGCTACCTCAATCAGCATGAATTTTATGGAGCAATGGGGTTTTAAAGGAATTTCAATGATTTAATCTCCCAGTATGTTAGACCTTGTGAATACACAGCTGTGCAGGAGGGGTGAGTTCACCTTTCCTGATCAAAGAGATGCAGTAAGAGCGAGTGCAGCAAGGCTGGAACGCCCCCTTGTTAATAAAGATGATAGAAAGAGTCCACTAGGATTTTGCTTTCCGAGGTGAAATAAATAATACCTACATGGTTCCAGAATTATGGATTTGCAAAAGCAATGCACATTTTTCTCTGATACTGCTGCTTAATGAGAGCATGAAAGCAGGGCCTTCCCAGGTGCAGGATGAGTTATCATGACTGGGCTTGCAGAGCCTCTGCCCAGCTAAAGACCCTGCATGGTGTCAAGATTTGGGACCTGGCACCAGAGTGCTGTGCTCTTTGAAGTCCTCTTACCTYGCCACTGTGACTGGCCCCAGCCTCTCCAAAACAAGAGATCCTTTTCTATTCTAAGTTCAGAGGATCAGTATTGATTTCCAAGATGTTGTATGAGCTTAAGCAAACATTTTGTGAGAAAATCAGTACCAAGAAGCTCCTGCTTTTCTCTGCTTCTCAGAGCTGCACCACATCCAGCTGCACACGCGCCTTTCACAGGTTCTTCATTCCAATACTTTTTCAGATAACAAAAAGTTTGGGTCCACCTTAACTCTGAACAAGTTSCATCACCAACTGATAAAAWGAAATATTAGCCCTCAAAGTGGTGKCTGTCCTTATGGGAAGTCATTTTTCATTAAATCAAATACAGAGGAGAATTAACAGCAATTAGTGGATAATGCAGATTGTGTACACACATTTTGCATTATTTGGTGATTTTAATTGTTAAGTCTCACCCAAACAGGATTTTGCAATTAGTCTTTTATCTATTTGATGCATTCTCARCACAGTGTTAGGCAGGACAGCTTTGGATAAAGAATGTTCAGATGTTTGTCTTAGATTAAGTAGGAGGGTGTTAATTGGCAAAATATTCATTATTTTAATATTAAATATGAGTACACGTGGCATATTTTCAAGTAAGGAAGTGGCAACTAAGTTCTGCATGTTTTCTTTGCTGGTCTTGAAACCAATGATATATGTTCTTGCTAGTATACAGATGGTCATTCATTCCATGCCAAAGTAATGTTTTTTGCYTACCTTTTAACATCAGCCCTAAATTTATCTCTTGTTTTGTTACAMTTAGCCTCCTTAATTAGAGAGAGTGAGTGTCATTTGAAGACTCTACTGGGATACATTTTTGAAACTACCCCATAGAGTCTGAGTCTTCCTGACTCTTGAGAAATCCCAAAATAATGTTATTTTGGCACTCCTGTTTCTGAGTTKCCTTCTTTTTTTTCAGCAGACAATGCCTTCCTGCAGGTCTCCCACACAGACTGGAAGTGGAATGCTAACATCCTGTMTGGCTGCTAAATTCCAGTTCATTCAGTTCACGGACACTCTCTTTTTCCACATGTTTTCAGTGGTTCCTGTCCTTACCTCAGGACCAACTAATTAAATAGAATTGTCAGTTATCTCCTCTGCCCATTATTTTTAAGAATTAAATCCTATGCTATTTTGATTATACAGGTAGGACTTTTCCTATTTCTAGATTTTCTACTTCAGTTGTTATTTTTTTTAATGGCGTTTATTAATTCTCTCTATACACYCTCTTAGAGCATTACCTGGCACCTGCCTGAAAGCTCACATTGAATTACAGCTCCAAGCTGCTGGAAAAAGCACCCTGTGAGGACACGCTGTTTGCTCATTCATGGAGTCTGTGTTGTGCAGATTGCTCAGTCCTGGTCTTTCAGAAACAGTTTCATAAACAAGAACTGTATTAGAAAGCTCACTCTCCATTGCAGCAGATGATTTAATGCAAATTATCAAGATATTCTGCAATATTTCTAAAAACATATTTAGGGAAATGCAACATCTTCTCATCCAGCTTATAAAACACTGCAGTGTCTAGTCAGAAGTGCAATAGACTGACTGTAAAGCCTTGACACCAACAAATTTTCACCATATAGTCCTATTCATTTGTCACAATCTTCAGTGAAGGGATTTTGATCTTTGCAAAGCCAGTTCACTCTGAATTACCTTAGAAGTACTAAAAGCATTCATTACATGCATCCATTTGCTATTTATTATTTTATTTAGGTCTATTTAAAGTGCTCATCCATAGGTCTGTTACTTATTTTGCTATTCATTTGCCTTAATCAGAACATTCAGTAAACAGTGTTGCTATAGCAATACTGCTACCAAATTCTTGTCTACTGCAGTCTGCGCAAAATAATTTTAAAATATTGCTATTATATAGCTAAAGTGGTCCAGAGGTGCACCTAAAAAGTCACCTCTCACTCCAAGAGTTGGCTCGTATGCTAGTGTCAATTAAGGGTACACACTGGATACACTTTGCTATTCACATTGATAYATGATTAATTTAATGGAGGGCTAACCATGAAAGGGGTCTCTCCATCTTCATGCACCACAGAGGAGATTTCTCACTCTCAGGTCTTCAAGGACCAATCTGACCCAATGTTAAAGGCTAGAAATAGGTCAGAGATTCTCCATTAAATATGTGGTGACCCAAATTTCTATGCAAGTGGCACAGTGTCCACACTAGCAAGTAATGCAGAAATGCCACTCTTTGGACCTAAGTTCACAGGATAGAATTTGTTTCCTCATTTTCTTTGTGCTTGACCCACATAAAGTCCTCTCAGTAAAGATTTAGTACTTGAATTAAATTCACTGATCCACAGTTGTATTTCTCCAGTGTGATTTACGCTGACATAAAATGAAGTGACGAATTAGGCCCTGAGGGCTTTAGGAATGATGGGCCCTTTTGCAGGCCTTTTGGCGTGGGATGAGTTTTTGCCCGCAGTGAATACATAAAATAACTAGCTAACTCTCCTACTTTGAATATCAGTTACAAGACCAAGGAGTCTTCATTAGTCTACTGGCTGGGGATTGAAAGTTCCAAAATTAGAAATCTACTCAAGAAAAAAAAAAAAAAAAATCTGGGCATGCTATAATTGAACTGGTTATGAAAAGAGCTGTGAAGAGACTGTGCAAGTGAGGCAGCAAATGTACTGCTGCACAGAACAGCAGCAGCAAGAGGAATAGACACTGAAAGCCATTTCTAGGCCAACGAGGCACAGAGGGGGACAGCAGCCAAAATAATGAGAACAAAGGAGAMTTAAAAGTGCTTTACCAAAAGATTAATTTCAAATGTCTATAATAAAGTTACACAAATACTTCAGTTAATTTATTCTTAAAATAACGCAAATTAATCATACTTTTATTTGAGATTAAATGCTCTCTTATAAAGTTTGTCGGTGTCTTTTCAATAAATTTATCTTAAGGCAGAGACTTGTATTAGAGCTTTTTACCTGTGCCCATTCCTTCTAGTCTAAAAAGTTGTACTTCCTATTGCTGCCATGKAACTCAGTGATTCTGTGATTAATTAGGAACAGGAAGGAACTGGAATGGTGCAAATCTTTTGTTCATACTTTGTTGAAAAAAAAATAAAGAAATTAGTCTAAATAAGGAAAATGTACAGCAATGTACATCAGAGGCAGATGATGACACTACAGTCACACTTATTTCATATCCTGTTCATAATTCAAATGATACAGGCCRCTTCCCCAGCTGGTTTTACTGACAGTATTTCTGGAGGTTCTTCCAACAGCTTGGGAACTGGCATTATCTTCTCTTAAAAGAAAACAAAAAAATGTATTAGGTGTATCTGTGCTCCCTTAACCTTATTATGATTAATTATTATACTGGAATCAAAATACCATCTCTTWTCTTGGATTGATTTCATAGAAATATCAAAAGCTGGGTGGTGTGCATGTACTTCTGCCAAGCTACTTGCTTTAGCCTAAAGTAACTCAGTTGCAGAGCAGGAGTCTTTCTCACTCAGCCCTCCAACTCCTTCCCAGCTGAGTATTTTCTTCTGTGCAATAGTTTGCTTTTTCCTTTGCATAACCTATTTGGTATTCTYGGGAGTTAGCTTAAAAGGCAAGAACACATTAATCAAGTCAGGATTTTCTATAATAAAAACCCCAAAGCACATTCTTTTCTAGRTTTTAATTCCATTACTAGTGGGTCTACATACAACATCGACTACACATGCTCTTGTTAGCAACAAGGACACATGCAACAGCCTAAGTCAGCACTTGCAGAGGCATTTTTACATCAACTTTACCTGCCAAAGAACGTGAGGGAATGTGTCTGTGCTATTTATGACAGCCCATAYATGATGGTTTTTCTGTATCCTAGAAGCAGTGATGAAAACTTTATTGGTGATGTACAGGATATAAAGCAACACACACACTGGGACATACATTGCATTTCTCTTTGGGGTTTTAGCATGTCAACCCAAATTTCATTAGTACTGGATTCCCTATAATAAACTCCACTGGCTTCTCCTACGCACTGTCTGTATTTACAATGCACAAGGAGAGCAGCATCTGAGCACYACACAACTGGCACAAGGAATGGATCTTTTGTAAAATGTGAGACCAGCAATCAGCACAGAAAAACAAACTCCTTCTGAAGCACAAGTGTAAAGCCAATCCTACAGAGACACACTAAGAGTTGTTACACCTATCTGTGCACACAAATATACAAATATCCCATTATGGTGGATCTAAATTTGTATAAAATAGCTCTCTTTCTTCTTATCAGTAACAAAATACCTCTTTCCTTTTTTGAAGCAAAGCATTCCATAGCCCCATAGTTAGTAGTCAGACTAATTATATGAAAATCTKACAAAATAACTTAATTCTCACTGCATCCATCCAAGACTTTGGGCTATATTTAGAATGGCAACTCTCCCCCACCCCYATTGATACACTAATCTGTTTTCCATAAATCTCATTTCATAAATAATGTAAGCTCATTATAAATATAACTAATAATGAATCCAGCACCAAAAGTATGAATAAACTATGCTCTGGAGTTTTTCCCATTTCCAAAGAATAAGAATTTTGTCTGAGAAATAGCTGAAGAACCAACCATTTAAATGTGACAAAGAAATTTAATATTGTAATAGGAAATTTCTAAAATCAATATAATAGACAGCCTCTGCTGGATGCACATAAAACCCCTGAGTTAAACGACTGTGTCACTGAAGCATTCAGAGACAGGGGATGGTTGGAAGCCCAGCATGTGTTTGCAGTAGCTCTCTGCTGAAATGAAGCTTTTATTAAGCCACATATCTTAGAGAAAGTTTCTTTATAGCACTTATTTTTCCTTTGTCCTAACTCTGTTTTCCAGAAGAACTTATCCTCAAATTTCAGAGGCTGAGTCAGACTATAGGTAGGGAAACAGAGAAAGCCTTACAAGTCTCTTTAGTAGTATCAAATGAAGCTTTGTAATAGGGATTTTTTTCAAACTTTAATTAAAAAGTGCAGATTTGTGTATTTATGTTTTAAACACCTAATTTTGTGGGTACCTATGTTATCTTGCAATGAATTTTTWAAAAGCAGATGATTTTCAGAGTTGCATTAGGAAGTAACAAGCACAAAGTTTGCAACTCTAGCTCAAAAGTTTTTTCCTTTCCCTTCATTCAGAATTTAATAATTATGGAACTTGCATACAGTTTATTCTGAGCTACTACAGTTAATAAGAGATTCTACATAGTATTAGTATTCGTGGACATCAAACAAAAAACTGGCTGAGGATGGCATATTTCCCTTCTAACAGGAAAATTGTTGTGTGAAACCATACATAGTTCAAACAACTTCAAAAAATAATGTTTAATATTTAAAGAAAAGTACTAGTCAAGGGTTCCATAACTTCAGTAGATTTTATCATGTATTATTTACCTATTGGAGACTCTGAAACCTGTTCTATAACAAAAATGTAAAGAAGGGTGCTGAAGTAGCCCTTCTAATTTTGTGAGAACACCTAAAAGAGGGGTTCGAGTTTATACTTTGATAGAAGGTAAGTAGTGGATTATGTTAGCAAAGAAAATATTTTATGGCATTATCACGGTTTTTATTCATTTAGATTTAATTATTTTCATTTACACCAGTCTGAATTAGGTACTTTAGAACAGAAGCCTAAAGAGCAGAAGAAAGAAAAGGTTGTCCCTCCTCAGTGCCCAGGTACAGTCCTGCTTTCTGCCCTCCCTAGCCACTGCCCTGGCAGACTGAAACAGAAGCACAATTATACTGCATCAGTGGGTGGACAACTCTAGGCATTAGAAAAACAAAATATGTGGAATTAAAATTGATTTTTTTAAACCCACATACAAAATTCTCCAACAAAATAGTACCATATTTTAGAGGGAACAATACAACAGCATTTCCAAACCCTCTGGCCAGAGCTGCTATAAAGAAAAATCAAATGGGACAGAGGCACACATTCTGAAACCTGCAGCAAAAGACAAATAAGTTTAAACTTTTCTGCGTGGCATTAGAAAGGCACGGCCTGCACTCATTTCAATGAAGGAGCCTCAAGGTACACGGGCCAAAAGACACATCTGAAATAAACACTCTAYTTTCTCTGCTATTTCCCAGCTGTTYTGTCGCCCAGGCTGGGTGTCCCTGGCAGGTCCAAGAGCTGCCCCAGCAGATGTGTTGTACACACAGCCACTCTGGCAGCACAGCCGATGCTGGGGCACAAGGCAGGGCCATTCCCTGACACTCAGGCTGTGTTTTTCTGCTGCTGAAACACCCCTGAGCAGCTGGTTTAGCTGCAGYACGAGCATGAGGGATACTGTAAACAGCAGATCTATCACAACACTGAGGTACACTAATCCCACCTGACTTGAAATGTTATACTTTGTCTGAAGGGGAATCAATAATACACATTTCACTTGCAACTAATCTTCAGTACAACATCAATAAAGAATTCAAAGCATTAAGAAAAGAATGGATATGCTATTCTTAAAATTATTCAGAAAATATCAAATGAAGACTAACTTCAAATACTTTGCTATTTGTTCATGGTCATCCTTTAAGCAGAAAGATTTATTCAGCATTTATTCATTGAGTAAACTGCTGTGATTATTTTTTCAGTCATCAATCTCTTTTGCTCGAAGAGACATTCAAAGAGCATGTAGAGTGAACATTTTACGAGTTSCTTTTTATAAGGCCGGGAAGTTAGACAAGAGGAAAATGACCTTGCCTGACACAATTTCTTTATGAGACCATCTTCTCATTGATCTATGGCTCCACCAAGTAGAATTATGGTTTCAATGCTGCCCTTGGAACATGGGTCAAGTCATGTCACGAACATACATTCTTCCCTGTCAAACATTTAACTGATCCCATGGTTTGCAAAGCCAGTGCTATTACTTCCAAATTTGATTTGCATGTTTTCAGCAAAGAGGTGCCTATGTCTGTACATGATAAGTAGCTGCACCTGCCTTCAATTTGCTCTACTACATCTAATTTTCTAAGTGAGCAGTTCAAATAATTTAAGATGGCAATCAAGAACTAGCAAGATTTTAGAAGCAAAGGTAAGTATTGGATTACTCTTAGCTTTCAACTTGTATTTCCCTGGTCTTGTCCAATTCCTTGACTAAAACTGGAAAATAAAGACTCAGCTCYACTAAATACAGTTGTCATCTGTTCATTGGGAAGCTACAGGGTATAAAAATGTTTTMTCAAGACATGATGCTTTATTCTGGTAACTCTGAGCTTTATGACCATTGTTTCAAAACTGACAGAGAATTTATTCCAACTTATAAATACAGGAGTGTACAATTAATTTATATTTTTGTGAACCCCAGAAAATACATCTGCTGTTTGAATTTTAACCATTTTTTGTGTTGTGGCTATAAATAAACTTTGGAGAAATAAAGCTTTGATATCTTTTGTGCATTTCATGTTTAATACTTGATTCCRTCACTATTGCCTGGTTGGCAGGACATGTTTGAGTCCCAATGAAAGCAATTTAAATCATCAGGATGAACATATCTCAAAGGATCAACACACCACAATGCACTCCATGCTGGTACATTAAGCTTCAACTTCTGAGGACAAAAATTTACTTCTGTCCATTGCTTTCAATTGGAGTGTTAAATCACACAATTATGTGATTTCACAAAATGTGAAAAAAAAATCCTGTATTTTACTTATAATTTGATATAAGATTATTCCAATGGAAACAGAAAGTTCAATAGAGCTTTCCAATATAAATATACAGAAATCATTATTCTCTCAGTGTTTTTCTGTTGCATCTATAAACTGGTATATAAATCRTATGCTTTCCATTGCAAAAGAAAATTCACTCTGAAATAGTCAAAAAGATAATGTATAGAGAACAAAAGCCACTATATAACTAACTAGCAACATGCAAAGTCCATAAATAGAGGGCCAAATATAATTTCCTATTGTTTTATATTGATATATTTATCTTATTTTCTCCCATTACAGCATTTCTTTATACTGCACTTTCCCAATTTTCATAATGCATTTATGCAGACCTGAGCCTATTTTTCTACCTATTTTTCAGATATTCATTCTGTCACTCCATCACAAAAAAAAAAAAAATATATTGTGGTACTACTGAAAAGCAAGGTAAAAGTTGTTAAGTCAGACAGGGAAAGATAAAATTAGGAGAAAATAAATTRGATAATTTATCTAATATTATTAGATACAATACCTGGTAAAAATGTACCAGTTTTAATATACAAATCTTCTGAAAAACTTAGGAGTGCAAAGAAGAGAGAGAACATTTAATACAATTTTGTCAASAGAATATGAAAAGTCATATTAGCAAGTAATTACTTCATTGACTTTYCTTCATTTGATTTAGATTTGCTTRGGTTTGACATTCACCATGTAGAAAAGTGACAGACACTATGTCTGAATAGATGGAGATACTGTCTGCACGAGCATATCAGCTTTTCAAGACCATGCTACCAWTTTCAAGCTCATGCTGGCCATTTGTTCCTCTCAAGCTGGATTGCAAYATGCAATGCTTCTCCCTTAGAACATCTCATGTCTTGTATGATATCACTTCCAAACATACAGTTGAAGTCTCATTTTCAGGGTATGGTCCCTAATGCAACCTCAGTGCTGATAAATGGACTCTCCTAATACCTGKTTTTTTAAAGGCACATAATGCATGCTTGGACAGATTATCTTTAAGGGGCTTCATGATTCATCCAAATTAAAAGAGCAGAGAAAGAAAACCCACTTGTTAAAAAAAGTCAGAGTAGAAAAATAAATTTACTACCTATTAAACAAATAATTTTATTACTAATATGATTCATTTATTTCTAAGAACAGCACAATGGCTGAATATGCTGCTGACAATATTTTTGATTCAATAAAATTACAAATTCCATCATCGGACACTCCCCACAATAGAAGGTCAATACCTAAGATTTCCCTGCATGTTGAAAAGAAAGATTATACTTTAGTTCCAGGGTAAGCTGAAATAAGACTGGGGAGCCTGCTGAGGAACTAGTCTCTAGATAAAGCAGGCCCTAATTTGAATACATACAGAAACAACCCCACCTGGTAATTGTTCATAAGCCCACAAAAAAAAAATCGTTTTAATAGAATAATCACCAATCACTGGCACTATTTTTACTCTTAGAAAAGAAAATAGATAGAAAGAAGCAGAAAACTCTAGCCAGAGCAAGCCTGCAATGGGCTGTGGTGAATGCAGGCTCCACTTCACTGTGGCAGCACGATACATGCTCCCATGGAAAAAAGGAGTAAGATGCATTTAGGACCTGGCCAAGTATGGTGGCTCAGGCTTTTGTTTCTAATTAAAACTTCATAAAAAGATATTGATATTGCTTTATTAGCAATTTCTTTTGGCCCACTATTTTCTCAAATGTCAGTTGCKTGAAAGGGACAAACTTTACACATTATCAGCTCTTTCAACAAATTAGAAAAACAAATATGAACATAGTATACCATATTCCTATATAATGAAAAATTGATTATAAGCAAAGAATTGCATACTGTGCTAGTGTTGTAAATTACTTCCTCTGTGGCTTTTACAACATTGCCTATGAACATAATTGAATGTCACTGGTTTATGTTTGCAAATACAATCCCAATGACATTGCACCTGGGAGCGTGTACGCACAGTCATCTGTTAGAGAAGGATCTAAACATATGGCCTGTTGATTAGGGTCTGGCCCCAAAGCTATCACAAAATCCTCCAGCCAGTTTTCTGCCAGACTAACCCATCACAATAATTCAGCTCTATCAAATAGGAGCTTCTCAACAACAACAGAGAAAGTGTATAGCATTTGAAACAGCCACTTCAGACCTAAACACTAAACATTTGAGAAAGCAAAGGTCAGAGGCACTCATCCTACTGAGAAAAAGCTATATTGGGTCCTATCCTACATTTTTATTCATCTTACTAGGCTGGCCTGTTAAGGTGCAGGCTTTACTTTCTGCTTCAATTTTCCAGTAGCATCCTTTTTGAGCAAAATTGTAACAATGGGATTATCTCTTTGAGTACATGGGTGGCACTTGTATGTTCAAAGTTAAGCTGATTCTTTAAACATAATTGGACCTCACGTGCACAGTTCCCGTCAGCTGCTTTGGGCAAGTCTTCTCACAAATTCCATGCACATGCAATCACTGCACAGGCAAAACATGCCTCTTCTCCTCACTTCTGCACGTGTTTTCTGAATAGGTTAGTAATTAAAATACCACAGAAATTAAACTGCTTGTGAAAATGAGCATGCATTCCTGGGAATTCAAACAGGATAAGAAACTTCAAGTAAATAGCTCTGGAAAAAATATTTTCCACTGCTAAATGCAGGAGTTYGATGTGTTTGAAATGAGATACAGCTTTTGACAATCACTAAGGCTTACTGCAGGGTTCCACACTTTAAAAATAAAGGTCTACTTGTACATTTTTTGGAAGAAACAGCAATCAGAGTAAGCACTAAGCACCTGTTGGCAATGCCAGAATCCATAAATTAGGGCAGTGTCTGTTGGTGTCTGTTATTACATTTGAATTTGAAACATCTCCCCAAAGCAAATTGCAGCATTTGAGCTGTTACCTTTGTCATACCTTCCAGTAAAAGCTGGCTTAGTTTGATCCTGAAATGCTTTTAAATTGATAACTGTAAGTGAATGTGTGCAATGGCCATGCTCATGCAATTTTGCTTTGTATAAAATAAAATAGTCAAACTTGGTACTGTGATACCCTGCTGTTAGAACATATTGAAAAGAGAAAGACGTTCTTTCTAATGAACCCTTAAAGTGAAATGTTCTGGAGGACAAAAATATTCAAGTTACTAGCTGACCTTTGGAGTCATATAGGAGAGGATGTGCATAATGCATTATTCTGTCGGATATGCATTACTTATTATAAAATAATGGAGGCTTTAGTACTTTACATGTGACCATTAGAAAGATCAGAACATAACCCAGCCTTCGTAATATAATTGAGTGCTGCAAAAATATCTCCAATGATTAATATACCAGACATTATGCAATGCTCCTACAAGGTAATTTTGTCCTGACACAGAATAATGATTGTTACAGAACTTCTGTAGCTTAAGACACATTAGGCCTCTGGGCTACACAGGCAGTTGTAAAGCTGTCCGTGGGTGGAGAAATGTCTYGTTAACATCTGAGTATCTCCAAATGTGTTTACATTAACCCAACAAAAAATTTTAAAGCTTGTCTATGTAGAACTGCACAATTCTGCCTTCAGTGTGCAAGAGGAAAAGCCTCCAAAGCCAAGAACAAACACCCTCATTCACACAGTGCCACCCACACCCAGCCAAGGCCCTGGCCTGACACAAGTGGGAGGACAGGCACAAGATTTGTTTCTGCCTTACTATGGCGCTGGGACAGGACTGAAAGAATCCCATGGTTTTTAACATCTGCTTCAGCTCAGCCAAGCTACTGGTACAGATGAGAGATGGGGTACTGCACACTGCCCTGGTGGCACTGCCCTGTCACCAGCTGAGGCAGGAGAGCTGYGGCACAGTGTCTCACCTGCCTTCCCCTCCATTGCACCACTGTCACCTTCTCAGCTTCTGCCACCATCATCATCTGTCCACAGTGGGGGGAAAGATGAAAAGAGAAAGCAAAGAGCTRATGTTAAACAGCTGCAGATAGMKAAATGCAGAAATGTCTCCTTTTTGTTAAACAATTTGAGAAGCAACAACAACAATTGATACCCAAATCTGTCACCTGGCTGAATTGTTTTGCTGTTTGTTTTGACAYAGAATKAATTCCTGTGGTTCATATGAGGACAGCTTTTCAYGAACAGCAGTTTGATACTTTTTCCATGGTTTGAGTATCTTTTTCTGGAGTGCCACATTTGGCTATCACTTGCAATTTGTATGGTAAGCATTTGCAGGACACACAAGGCAATCTGCTGTGAGTGGCTGGAAAGGATGGCAATGCTTATGAAGGCAGCCCTGGGAAACAATTCAGAACAACCAAAACCACTATTATAGCAACAAAATTTGAGCTGATATTACTCCAAAACAAGATTACAGACTATTTCAAGTGACAAAATGAAGAGCTTTTATTTATAAGCACTCAAAACTGGGGAGWTTTTTTGCACCCATATAGTGTAAGTATTATAATTAATGTTTCATCTGCTTTTAGCTAGTGAGAAAAAGATTGCTATTACTTTAGAAATTAAGTATATACCATCTACTCAATCATTTTCAGAGATAAAATCTGTGCAAATTATTACTTGTGCAAATACAGGAGCTTCAATAAACCAACGCAAATTTTCCTACTAAAGCATACRTTAACACAGGACAGGGGAAAAGTAACACCATGAGAAAAGAGTTGAGAACAGATACCCTCAGACTGAACTGAATSCTGGGATCAGAAAAGAGACAACTAATTACAAAGAAAATATTATTATCAAAACAAAAATGCTTCATTACAGAAAAACTTTACAAGATCCTTTGACTAGACTGGGGTTTTAATTATTATTTTGAAAACCAAGGGAATGGAAGAAATCGTCCAAAAGGAATGAGAAAACACTTTTTTTTTTTTTCAATTTAAATAGAAAACCTCTGTKCTCAGCCATCAGGGCTGTATGGTATTCCCAATGATCAGACCCAGTAATCAGAAGCAGGAAAAGAGAGCAGCCCCCTGTAACCCASCACTTCATAGCTGGATTAGCAGCACATTGTAGCAGATATTCCAGTATTTTGATTAAATCTATAGTTCTAGAAGTACTGCCTTTCRGGAATGCTTGTGGAATATAATTTACAGATTGCAAAATGAGAAAAAATAAAAACAGAAAAAAATATTTCATTCCTCTTTTTCTGGAACAAATTAAGAATATACTGAATTATTGTAAATTGGGGATAAAAAAGTCAGTGTCTATGATGGCACTGTTCWATCAAATTAATTCACTCCTAAATTTCTTGTGGCAGTAGCCTCTGACTAGCTTTTTAACCATGTCTAATGGAGATCCTTTATAGTGAAATTGTAAAAGTACCAATTCAAGAAAAATGAAAAGATACTGAATGAACTCCACTCCCCTTCTTCCTGGCTGATGGCAAAGCATGCCTAAATTTTAGCATACTCTGGCATAGGAAAGTCCATTAAGGGAACTTTCAGACATGACTTCTCTTTCTTCTTTCACATTTGAAGATTTTATGCACTTTCCCCTTTTTTCTTGGGATTATGACGTAGGTGGAGTCTTTCAACTCCATCTTTTTATGGGCTTAAATCATCCTAAAAAGCATCAAGAGTTATGGATAGAAGTGCAAAGGAAAATGTGCAAGTGATTCAACAAGAACAGAAAAATTAAGATAAACACAAAATTCTGTTTTTACAGAAGCCACTTACTGGAAGAAATAGCTTGGGGACATTGTGCATAGCTCTACTTTTATGTGCTTCTAGTATGGACACTGATTTATTATATCTCATTTGACCTTTTCTTCATTATCTACAATTCACARTGCCATGGCTGCTGATTTTTTTGAGATTTATAAATAAAACAAAGATTAGAAASTTGCAAAATTTAGCATATTAGTAAATTAAATTTTAAATGTGCATTTTAAAATACTGTTTTCTTGCATAACTAATGCAGAAGACACTATTAGCATTTGCTTTTCAAGTCTGCAGTTCTTACCACACAAATAGTGGCTATAGCGTACTCCCTTCCTTCATTAGCTTATTCATAGCTTCCTGTTTCTTCAAGTAAATATTTTATAGTATCAGAGTCCCAAATTCAACTCCAGTATTGATCACTGGGCGTGTTACATTTTAGTTCTGTATGCATAGAATAAAAACAAAAATYTCAAAGCACCAAAGTTTTAAACTAAGAGATTATGTTCTGTCATGGTGACAGGGATGCAGGCACCAGAATGCACTGGGAACAGACCCCCATTTTATAAGAATTTTACTGTGCAACATTTACAGATTAATCCATTTGAGTATGTTTACCTGTTGTCTCCAGCTTATATCTCGCCAAAATGGAAATGTACAGAGAAAGCAGGACGATATATTTAAATATGTATTTTCAACTAAAGTGAGAGAATTTTGTAAATGAACCAGATTAGTAAATTTATTTGCAAAGAAATCACATTAGTAAAACCTGGGCTACAGTTTTTGTCATTGCTGTTGCAGTGCTAAAACCACCATAGTCCCTTCACAGAAGAGAGCTTCACCATGATATAATTTTCAGCCAAAAMAACTGACAGAGATGACTTTTATGCTGTCAGTGTGCCTTGTCCTGGACAGAAATGCTAAAGGATACATGGAGAAAGCAGAAAAGAACCACAAGACTGGGTAATGTTTACTAGGTCTTGAAAAGCAGGAGTGCAGGAGAGGGGCTTTGGGGTGAAGCAAAATAACCAACAGAATACAATGATGCTTTAGGTAATGCCCAGCACAGGTAATCTTAGATGCACAGCCAGATGAATACAGGAGCTCCAAAACTCACTGAGTCATGGATCACCTTCTAGGAAAACCAGTATTTGTGTTACCACATCTTTGTTTCTCACTTAGTACTACACACYGGAGAACTCACACAGTTCCAATGAAGTGTTYCTAGACTTCACARTCAAATAAGTGCCAGGGAGAATTAATATAACTAGAGCTTGCCAAACSCCAAGATCTCTGCTTCTATTACTTCTGTTACTTCTGGTAAAACAAAACAAACAAATGAACAAATCAAAACCTAACCAACCAAACAAAACAAACAAACAAAAAGACTGCAATGTTTCGGAGAAAACAGAACAGACCACAAAAACCAGAGGCAGAGCAAGATAACAGAAGACAGCCAAATATCTTATTAAGTTGGGTCACTCAACATTTTACAGGATCTAATTATGTAGCTAATCCGTATGCTGTTGTTTTATCTTTGTTCTTTCTAGGCCACAGAAAATCTCCCAGTGGAAAATGCAGATAAACAAGGATATTCAAAAATTATAAATATGGTTTTGGTATAATAATAATAATAATAATAATAATAATAATAATAATAATAATAATAATAATAATAATAATATTGAGGAAAATATTTAAATATATCTGAAAGGTATTAAGGCGTTGTGCTGAAATATTTTCAGTAGATTGCCTTATTTGTCTAAGCTAAACTGGATATTCCTGCTAACTCATCTAGGGAATTGCTGAATATGAGCCAGACTTTACTATATTTAGGTGTCTAAAAATTTAAAGCAGAGAAATAAAAATATTAGTTACTTTAGTGTTTTAGAAATGCACATATGCCAGTTCTACACTCTGGAAACRATGTGTTTATGGATAATGATGAGGAGGTTCCCCAGACGAAAACAATTGCAGCAGAATAAAAACACTGGTCAAAATTCAGCCTAAGAAGCATATGTGCATACTGTACCACCTAACACCATATTCTAAATTTACAGTAGAAATTACTGAACAAAAGAGGAAGCTAACATTTTAAGTGAAATTTAATAGAGAAAGCTAACATTTTAAGCACAATTTAATAGAGAAAAATGTCACAGGGCAAAATCATTATTCAAAGTAACTCCAAAGTGAAAAAGAGCAATTCAGCTAATTTGGAGACTGGGCTAGCTCAAAAAGCACTACTATTCAGTAGAGTCTTAGTGTTGCTTAGCAGATGGCTRGGACTGCATTAGAGCTCCAGAACATCAGAGTGAATGCCAAGTACCCCAAACAACACACCAAATGCATTTATTTACTCATTTCTAGTCTCTGCCACAGTATTGCCACAGTGCAGATATTAAGTCATCCTTGATSGAGCCACAGGCAGACGAGACTTTAGAAATTGATTGCCAAATGTATTTAGCACCAGAGCAGCTCAGCTCTTTAGTGAGTACAACACCAATAGCACAACTAAAGTACCAAGCAGATGTTTGTGACCAACAGGTAATAGCAGTTACTTCTCCTCAGAGAGCAAAGAAAGAATGCAAATTTCACTGAAAGTCRGCTTCTGTTGCTTTATTCAGGCTTTACAAGGAGTGGTGAACTCCACCCACAGCATTCCATCCCACCTGAGCAAATGTTATCACATCAGAACTAACACTGCAATATTACAAAGTTAGCTGTAGCACTGATTGGAACATTAGGGAAATAGCTTTTACCCATATGTGTGAAGATAAATAATATTACTTCCTGAGAGCACAGTTTCTGCTTTTGGTTACTCTGAGTTACTAAATGTTTATCTCTTTTTACCTGCAGGCTGCTCAAAKGTCCCAGCTTTTCAGTGCATCCTTTCATCTCCTTACATGCACTGCTTTTATTTCAAAAAGAATCAAAATCATCTTGAYTTTATTCAATGTCACTGAGCCACAATGGTGCCCCAGATGTTCTGATCACTTAAGACAGCTTGCACTAYGTACATCTCATGGATCCTACAGCCAAATCATCAAATTAGGGGATAAAACCATGTTGCCCCACTGAGTTTAATGAAGATGTAACAACATGTTACAAGAATTAGTGAAGAACAGAAACAGAGTGATTTTCACATCTTGTAACAGTGCCTATGTTTTCAGAAAGTATTCTCGCAGCTTTGGAGAAGAAGAGGAAAGTAATTTTAAAAGGAAGCACATTTAAAACTTTAAACATTCAGAAATGGGGAAAAATGAAGTCAAGATTTTTAAGAACCATCGTAACTGTCAGGGCACTGAAAAACTCATTTGTTCAGTCCCCTTCACAGCATCAYTGATAACAGTTTAGAAAAGACTGTGAGTGAAATAGGCTTTGTGAAGCTCCCGATGTACATGAATTTAGCTTCAGTGATGTTCTCATCGTAGAGTTCTGTCGCATTTACTGCTTATGAAACTAGTCTGATGAATTCAATTACTGAAGGAAGTCTGGTTTTAATTCTTAGAACTACTACTTCTTTCAATTTAAATTGATTAATAATAAAAGTTACAGCATTTCAGAGGAACAGCATATAAATTAATTATAAATTGAAGCCCTAGCCCATGGCAATAAGATACAAAGCTCTCCTTCATGTCAGCTCAGATGCAGCTTTCAAGTATATTCTAAAGGTACTTCTTCTGGATAAATATTTTACGTTATAGATATAAATTACAGTTTATTGCCAGCTGTTTAAAATATCTATGATTTGGTAAGATGAGTCTTGCTAACCCCCAGCTGTCTCCCATTTAGTTGAATAGGAAAAACACTGGGTAAATTGCTGCCCATGGWGCACAAACATAAGCAACTGAAGTACCCATAATTTGTTGGAGTTTTAGATCATCTTAATTTAGATATTTTTCAAAAGACATAATGTAAAGTAGACTCTACTTAATCGCCACCCTGATAAATAGCTCTACTGGGAAGATAATACAGTTAGTAAAAGGGTAAATTAAAAGCAGAATGTAAAAGCCATGCTGCATCCATGACAAACCCGATGTGTTTGGAATGAAGTCGTTGGATGCGCTGATCACAGGAGGGTACAGTGAGCTACCACCATACATGGCACAGCTGTTTGTTATCTTCAGGGGACTSCCTCGTGCTCCTGAATTGATATTTACAAACTGCATTGATATAATTGAAGAAAAACTAGAAAGTTTCTCAATTCACTGTTCTCTTGGGTAACAATATGAACACCGCCTTCCATGTGCTCTCAACRGGGCATTTAAATATCTTTCTTCACAGGTTTTATCATATGAGAAACTACAATGAGTGGGGACACAGTCAGGAAATGCACCTGATTTATCTACTAAGGTAGCAGCCAGAAAGGAACCTCAAGAGAAGAGAACTGACAGTACAGAAGAAGCTCTTATGTCTCAGCAAGTCTGTACCAATGTCTTATTATTTTTCATATTTTTAGTGGTTCTTCTGTATGCTAAGCAGAGAAAACATATGGGGTGAATACTGGTTCACACTACACTCTCTGTCAAAGGCAGCTGTAGACTGCTAGATACTGTCACCAATAAGCAAAAATTGCAAGCTCAAGAACTGAGAAATACACAGATTTTCACTGTTACATATAGAGCCAAGCATTTTATTCCTCATTAAAAAAAAAAAAAAAATAAAAAAATAAAATTCCTTTTGAAGTCTATTTATAACCACAAATGCAATTTTGTCCTCTTTGAGGAGTTAAAACCTTAATCTCTGGCTTTCTCATTCAGAAGATATTCTTCACAGAATGATTTTTAACTGTTACAGTCCCTTTCTATGACTCTTGACTGGGGCTGAGCCTTTCCCCTTTTTGCAGGGTGCAGCGATGTCCCGATTAGGAGAGAAACAGAAGGCAGGGGTGGCAAGAGAGAAGCAAAGGAAGGAAAACATGCAAGGGAAGGAGACAGAACTGCAGAAGGCAGAAGTGTGGCTGACAGCCCCAGAATCCCCCAGGACCACAGTCAGCAGTGAAGAGAATTACCTTGCGGAAAAGACACAGCTGGCAGGAAAGATGTCAACCGCAGGAGGTAAAGAAAAATGCAGGCAGGAGGAGAAACTAGTGAGCCACTCTGTGGACGGGAGTAGCACAATGGGGGTAAAATGGCCGATGACTTACAAATGTGCACGCAGCCCACAAATTAAAGTAACATTTGATTACCCCTATCAATCCAAAGTGGTTTCCTTGGACACCAGTCCAAGAGAACATGGAAATTACCTCTTCACTCACTGACAGGCATGGTTCAAGAGCAAATACCTTCCACCCTCACGCCCAAGGGTATTAACCAGCCATTACCTCACATTTTCTTGTTTCCCTAATGGGCCCCGTTTCATCTCCCTGGGTAGTGAGAGCTGCTTCACAGCACATCCACGGCAGCAATCTGTAACAGTGCACTTAGGCAGGCAGCGGGGGCACTGAATAATGAGYCCATCTGTACCATCCTTCCAACCCTGTCCTAAAAGCATCAGTATGCTCCAGAAGCAATATTCTCCAGGTACCTCCATCTAACCAAATTTCTAAGCAGCAAAGGCTTACTCTTATTGTTAGGGTGCTTCTTGTACAGTATGTAAAATGAGGTGAGGGGTTTTACTGTTTAGGCACTAAGAAGTATATCACTCTTTTTGTGTTGGCAGACAGCTAATTATAAAATGTCTACTCAGAATAATACATTATRAAAGGGAACCTTTCCTCTTCCATATTATGTCACAGAACATACCCAGTTAGTAACAAAACACTTGATAATCCCTCAGATTGGAACAAAAAGATGAAATAACAATTTGCTGGAAAGCATTTTAATACAGGTATTCAAGAGTAAGGATATTCTGAGAATGCAATGAAAAWAAATAAATAAATAAAWAAGAGAGAAAAACATTCCTCTGATTTCCTCCGATGCTGCAATACCTTCCCCTCCTCTCTTCCTCTGAAAAGAAAATGYAGCAGGTTTTTTTACCCAGGAGTAACTGGAGCTTTATACAAATGAAATGCTTGGGAGTTTAATCTTTTATTCTGAATCAAGACATGGGTCAAGCAGAATTCTGACCAATGGAAAATGATAAGTAAAACTATATCTTCACTTCCCTCAGTTCCTTCTAAGATCAAAGCCAAGGCTATCAATCTTAATTTATGTTTAAATACTTAAAACATCTCTGGTATAATTCTGGATTTTTAAGTAGTTGTCACTGGGCAACACCTGAAACTGTCTCGCTGTACTAAACTATGGCAGCATTTTTTTCCATCAGCTACTAGTTCAGCAATCCTCTTCATGTCTAATTCTTTGACAGCAATTCAGTTTTAGATGGCTTATAATAGGCTCTGCCTGAATTCTGCCAAGATTGAATTGTTATTGATTGGTACGAGGCAATGGTGTAGAAGGGTGCATTTCCACAGCTTGTATTTGGATGGGTCAGATCTTTTGACAGCTGATTTTGTTAGAAAACCTGGGGTCATTGTGGGCACTGATTACTACACACCCTTGCATTTTTTCCATGACTGCAAGCTCAGCTTATTACTCTAAAAAAAACCTCAAATAATTTTCTTTCTAAGGTCTATACAGAGGTTCTTTCATGTAGGAAAGGACATTCTAATCAGTACATTATAATTTGYACATAATATTTTAAATTATTATGTACATACAGTTATTACAATGCAAGATGCCAAGTCCAGTTTCCTAACCAGAGCACAGCCTACCAGTCTGCATGAAGTTTCCTCACAAGCCTTTTTCCCCCATCACTACAAGCTCAGCTTCTCACTCTGCAGAAGATGTCACAGATCTCAGCACTGTTGTATAAGACAAACCCATTAATGTTCCATTTCTATACTTATAAATGCCAAAATACACCAAGTCAACAAAAATTTATGTATTTGAGTTCAGAAGATGAAATTATGTAATTAGTAACATTACACTGATTTTATTACTGTTTCTTTGATTTAAATTGTTAGTGGTTTAAACATCTTAATTTCAGAGTGAATTATATAATWGTTTTTTGTTGCTTGTTTATCCATTTTTTGTATAATTAGGATGCAGTAATTTACTTTATGTCTCTTTAGTTTAATTGAGTTAATAATATCTGCTGAGAAGCATGATGTCACAGTCCCAGCTACTTGGCTGGAAAACTCAGGAAAGAGCTTTCAGTGGACGTAAGAATTTCAAAAGGCAAGTTAGTCTAGACCAATGTGTTGTAGAAAAGAGCAGTTTTACCCCTTAAGGAGACTTGGATTTTGAAACTTAGTAAGAYCACAGTCTGAGGCTGAGATATATCCATTAAATGCAAGTGAATACTGTATTAAAGTCCTGTATTCTGACTCACTACAATATTAATTTTGAAAGTATCTGTACAATTTAACCTTCCAGTGCCACAGCCAGCAGCAAGACTTCCTAAATTAGCAAAAGTAATAAACAGGAGCCTCATTAAATCTTCCTCTTTCCTGATTTTTTTTATCCTTCTAATGAAGCTCTCTGTCCTGTAACTCCCCTCATTTCCCTAATTCTCTCTTCATCACTGATTTCTTTATCCTTTGATATGACGGAGTGTCATGTCACAAGCAACAGTAGAGCTACGTTTTCTAGAGGGCAGAGCATGAAAAGGACAGGAAGGCATGTTGTTCTCAAAACTGTGTCCCAGCAAGGCAGATGGCTCATTAATGTACCAGACTTGCCCTCTCAGCAAGGAAAAAACACACACTCACTATCACAGAGGGGTGAGCCTGCGAGCCATGCTCCCTCTGCCAGCTTGAGTCTCTCTGCCTCTATTCAAGCTGTCTTCTGTGCTACTGGGGCTCACCTTTATGCAGCAGTGAAGTGAAAGGCTCTTTAAAAGATGCCAGGACAGCTCTTTATGCACTCCTTATAGATTTGAGTCTATAGTTTGAAACCCTTGAGAGCTCCTTGAGAGCAGCAAAAAAACCCCAACCCCTTGGTATCATGTTCCTTTGCAGACATTATTACCTCAATTAAACAAAGCAGAAATAAAGTAATTTAATGAGTGCCAATTACACCAAAAAAAAGAGTTTAACACAAGTAGACAACAACAAAAAGCTAATATAATTCACTCTGAAATTAATATTTTCTTTACAACATCCTCAGCTTCTATCAAAGCAAGTAATAAAGTAAGTGTATTGTTACTAATTATAGCAGTTCATATCCTAAAGTGAAATACATAGAACTGTGATGACCTTATGTATTTTGACAAATGAAACTTGAAAGAACAAACACAGCTCATCAGTTCAGTTTCCCCAACAAGGAAACAGGGTCAAGGCTACAGACATATAGCTTTCCYTGCTTTTCTAACTTTAAAGGAAGTGTCAAAAGCACATTGACAAAGTCTGACAACCACTGACGATTCCAGGAAAGACTTTGCCAGTTTATTTTTCTTCTTATTGCCATTTGAAGAATGGAAATAAAATTCTGTTATGCCACGGATTGCCCTGTCAGGACTCCACTGACTATYTGCTAATGGAAAGTGCATTGCTCCCTGCATTGGTGCCCCTGAGCTCTCCTTCTGCAGTGCCTTGGAAGCAGGYGAGGTATTTCTATACCCTAATACCACCACCTTTTTACACAGGCTTTTTTCCTTAAATAATGAGCTTTACTTGCAGTAAGCTTCAACTRCAATCACTCTCTTACCTTTATACTGTGTAGGTACTTCAAATCTATTTCAGCAGTGATGAGGACATAATGGCAAAYTGATCTATCCCTGCAAAGCTAAGGAGCACATGGTGAGGAAAAGCACAGRAAATCTGGGGAGGAGAAAATCTCAAAGACTTCTTCCATTCGATGTAAACTCCTCAATCCCAAAATTGCCACTRAGCACCCCAGCACACCCAGTCCCTGGTAACTGTGATGCATTAGTGCTCTGTTTACTACCCCACACAMTGTTAATTACTATCATGCATCCTGGTTCACAATATCATTTAATACCAATGTTATTTTTTYCTATTTTGCATCTTTTAAACATTCTACTTTTCACAAATGCAACTTTATTGCCTTTCAACTGAAGAAAAATTCCTATTTGTTATGTAGGCTTCAGCACTCATGGCAGTTCAATAAATGAAGCTTTTATAAAGGTCTCAAAACTTAAGAGATCTTGCTGMGACTTCTCGTGATGCTGAGGCTTATAAAAACAGAAAGAATCACTCTAGCTTCTAATGAGAAATTCTTCTGAACCCCTAATGAAAAAGAAAAAGAAGTATTAAGGTACATAGCCCGTATTTCTTACTTGTATTTCTACAGATCCTGTATCTGTGGGCCTCATCTCAAGGGCAATGCTCAGGATCACACAAGTTTCACAGAAGCTGTGAAGGTTTCCAGCATTTTGCAGGAAAAGGCTGCTTGCTTTTCTATTTATTTTTAAATCATCTCAGCTGACTAATAAAACCTATCCTGTCTACTGCAGATGAGGATCCAGACACATTGGGAGGGCACTAGGTGGGAAAAAAAAGAGARAAATGGAAGTGAGYTTTCCTCTAAGGTCACACAGATGCWGCGGTCAGTGGATCCCTGCTGAGACCCCTCCCTCCCTAATTGATTGTCTTGCCCAGCAGGAACCTAAAGAATCTCCAGGAGCTAAAGAAATGGGAGCTGCATTTTCCAGCAGTAGTAAGTGCCATTAACAAGGAAATTCTGCCAAGASGGTTGAAGGCATCGGTTATTTTGTAAAATACTTCAATGGATGATATATGCACTATACCTGTGAGTATGTGCACAGACTATTATGGATGCAATGTATCAAAGGAACAAAATTACTAGGCAGAATTCTTGAGCAACAAGAAAACTGATCTTATTTTACCCTGAGTTAAGGATAGTTGACTCTTTGTCTATTAGTGTAGCTTTTGATGTTGCAGTGTAATTAAATTTGAACCCAATATGCCCAACTTCTGCTACAAATGATACATATTTCTCTTTCTTCTCTTTGTGTTGAAAATATATCCTGGCTAACTGGAATCACTGTGGCAAGCTGTAAATGATGTATGAAATGAAAAATCCCTGCTCATTGCAAGGAGAGGATATAGASAGGGCTCAGCAATTGCTGCTGGGCTATGCTATCTGCTGAAATATTCAGCTCAAATGCAGTCACACAAGCTTGCCAGTGCTGACACTGGGCAGCAAGCTGCATATATCATTTTTCAATCTTATTCATCTATCTAAGTGATAGATGGTATGATAAATTCAGAAAAAAAAAATATAAAGATCCTAAACCAACTTCAGTTGTTGGGCTATTTTTTTTTACTCAAATGACTGATGTTCAACTGCCTTTGTCTCATCAATGCTCTGAACTTCAGAAACTCATAAAGTGACTCAACAGCTAGACTGGAAAATGATTAAGCAAAGGGTTTCACAGCTCTGGAAATATTTGTAGACACTGTTTAAAACATTCTGAATGACTGCCATTATTGTAGGCTGCACCATAATCAGGAGGGTCCTTTGAACATCTTTGACCAAAGTCTAAGGCAAAGACTCTCTCTGTGCTTTGGTATAGAGACACAGAAATACACCTACATTTCAGCACAATAAACCTGTTTGCATTCCTGCACAGGATTGTGGGTACATCAGAGATATTTCTATTACTTGTTGAGACTGAGGCTATGATTTAATATTTTACAGACTTCTGCAGATTATGGAGTCCCCGCTAACCCCACAGTCCCCATTTGTTGTCATTCCCACAGCTCAGTTTTCCCCTATTTTACCGAGGCAACTGAAACACAGCCATGTCATAAACCAAATCAGGAAGCTGGCCTGACTTTAACAAACTATGTCTAAAAAAAGGAAAGGAGTATTTTTGGTTAGCCAGACAAATTGTCCCTAAACGTAGGAAAGGACAAGATGAAATGTGAGACCCTACAAAAGATTAACTCGAAGCAAGGCTGGGGCTCATTGTGTCATGGGAAGCATCCAGGGTGGATACCTTAAAAATACCACAAACAACCATTTGGAAGAGCTGTCAATTATAAACCTAAGAGCTGKGAAGGGGAAGAGAAAGAAAAGGCAGCTGAGAAGAGGGGTGACTGTGTTGGCAGTAAATCTGTGACTTCTGTCTCCTGTGGCAATTGTAAGCCTGACTGACAAAATGCAGATCATGTAGCACCTATGGGGTTCTCTTTAAAATTTTTTTATTCTTGAAGCTCTTCAAAGATCACACAACAAGATGAAATTTGAGATTTCTTTCTGCCTGTGTGTTCTTCCTTCCCTCTCTTCCATTGAGATGGCTGCAAAGGTTAGAAACTTGTCTCACCTCCCCTGAAGGCAACCAGCAAAAGGGAACCTCAAAAAAGGCTTTAAAATTCACATACTTTAAAATGTATTAACTGTTAAACTTTGGTTTTGTTCAGACATTTTTTACATACACTTTTTCATGCATTATGGAAGTTTGGAAGTCTAGCTTTACATACTTAATATTTAACCTTCCAGGCACATTTTTGACTTCTTACCCCCTCTAAGTGGGTGTTAATTCAAACTAGTCAAGAGGGCACGAGCTTGAACAGAAGATCTCCTTTCCAATGTTATTTTCTCCAGACCTTTCAAAGATAAGGTTAGATCTATGTGTCTGATCCAAATGTGGTGCAAGCAGTTAATGGCCCTCAGAGCACTGGTGTAGCACCTTGAGGCCAGAGTTGATGAACTGAAGGAGCAGGGAAATACGGATGTCTCCACAGAAACAGCAAAGCTGTCCAACATCAGAGCTGCCGATCTTTACCACACAGGAGGGAACACAGCACATAAAAGGGGAGTTGGGCGGCGGGTCATTGTTTTAAACATATAGAATATTGCACAGAGAGAAGACTGTAAAATAGAAATTACACCTGTACAGACATAAGCCCAAATAAAAGAAAGRTATTAGAAGCATCATTGTGTTAATGATCTCTTGATCAGGGAATGTTTGTTTAAACAGTGACTAGCACAGTGACAGCATGCTTTGCAAATAAGGCTGCTGTGCCTTACTAGTGTGAATATTTTTCCTACACATTATGTACTCAGTGCATTGTTCTAACATTCACAATCCCCAGTCATGGAGCAGGACCCCACTGAGAAAACAAAGTCTAATAAAACAGCAGTAACAGGCAACTTCAGCCCTTTGTATMTAAATTAGATTACTTAATACTGTTCCAGCCTGAAGAGGAGCAGAGCTCCATCTGTGCACGGCTTTCTGTGTTGTGTGACCAGGTGCTCAACGCCTGAGCCATCACTTGCTGCCTTCCTGCAGCAGGGAGGGCCAGCTGGGAGCTCCCACTGCSACTTCAGTGCAGCTTTCTGGGGAGATCTGAAAGCCAGAATGCAGACTCTGTGGTTAGCAGGTTTGGGCAAACCTAACTGAATGTTCTGAGAGGCTAGGAAAGTTTACAGGAGGTATTTTTGAACTAACTGCTGTGGGGACATTATTGCCTTCATTCAGGGCTGGCAAAAAGAGCAAAAACAAAATAGCTGATACAGAAAGATGGACCCAAGGAAACAAAGATCAAATTTCAATATTGAAAGTAAAAGATGCAAAATAAAATCAAGTAAAATAAAAATAAAATATTTAGTTCTAAGACTCAACAAGACAAGGAGATTGATAGATTAGACTACTAAAAAATAAGACGCATCAGAAATGGACAGAAGGTAAGTCCTTAACAACTACTGAATTACTTTTGGCAGGAAACTCTGCACTGAAGCAGCACGTGGCCCAACTACCTCTCCACAGAGTRCCTGAAGTAAGGTGGACCTAATGGGGGAATGTAAGAGGTGTGTCTGTGGCTTGAAYTGTCTCTTTTTCTTCTTCAAAAGCACGAACTTACAGGCTACACAATCCTTTCTTGACAGGAAAGATTCCCAGTGGTTCCACAAACCATTTCAGATTTTCTCCCTCCCTGAAGGTGAGAGCACTACAGTTTTTAAACTTACACTTCAATTAAACCAAAAATATTGTTTTTGTTGCAAAACAAAGAAGAAATTTCTTGCCKATCTCATGATCAGACTGTTAGCTATAACACAGGATACAAAAGGTCACAAGTAAAAGCCAATTTTAGACTAATCTAGCTTCAATTAAAGTTTTATATTTGCCRATGGAATATTTCTTTAATTGCTTACCCTCGATGCATGGGATTTCAAGATGTATTTGACACACTGCCGGCAAAGGTTAAGGTTAACAAATATAACCTGTCTCCTGAATGTCACTGCCACTGATCAGCAATTTTTACGCTGATCCAAGASTATGTTCACTTTGAATTTATGTCTGAGATTCAAATATAAAAGTTCTTGCTGGCTCTGCTGACTGGCTGTCTGGAGTATCATCTCCACTATTACACCTCTCAGTCAAAAGRTATATGGGGTCTCAGAAACTGGTGAGTGCCTTCTTCCTGACCATTTTGGGTGTAAAGGAGTTATTCCCTCCACACACCTGCCAACTGGATGTTTAGCCCCAGTTTGATATGTTCATTTAGTGGAAGTTATTGATTCACTCATGTTAAATATCATGAGATTCATGATACATTGTGTGTTTCATCACTTATTTCACTAGTTTATTCTACTGGTATACATGACATTCAGAAAAAGTTTTCCTGAAGTGCAGGACAAATGCATTCTGCACTGAGTCCCCCAGTTCTGGATCTCATGTTCCTCACGGATTCCTCACCTACAGGATGGTTCATGCCTACTCCCATTATGCATCTAGGACACAGTCTGCTAATGTTCTGCAGATCTCAGAAGAAGCCATATCCACAGATTTGGCCTGGTTACAAGAGGAAATACGTATTAACTGTAGTAACACATGGAGGCAAGCTAATCTTCATGCAGATATCCTAAGGGAACTTCAGAATGAAATGGTTGAGTAGCATGTAAAAAAAAACTTATCAGCCTAAAATTATCTACTACTGCAGGGGACTTGGGGGCATTTTAATTTGTGTCTATACTTCAAAAAGGTATTGGGGTGATTATGGAAGCCAGGCACAAGTAAGGTTTAAAAAAAATGCTGAAACAACGGCAACAAGAATAAATTACACATGTAGGGACAGGCAAGCACAGCTCCTACAAAGGAAGATGTGTCACTGTCATCTATTTAGCACTTTGGGGATTGTAAACAAAACTGAATGAGGAAGAAACAGCAAATATTTATATGGGCTTCTAAAGCTTTTGACAAAAGAAACTAGATCTTGAAGTCAAACAATGTCATAGTTTAGATACTGACTTGGAGACAAACTATAAACAAAGGAACAGTTTTCAGTATGATAACTAGACAAACTTGAAACCTACTGGTTTTTGTGTTAGTGGTTTTCTTGATTTATCTTGTAAATTCTTCAAATCAGGAATATTATTCTCAAGCACCTGGCTAAAAACACCTCCTTCTTGACATGCTCCGATTTGTGACATTTAAATAACTATGTTCAAGCTAAGATTCTACAGATAATGAATTTTTGTATTGGCAAGGAGAGATCTCCAATAGCTATGAAAGTCAGCTCTCTCTTTTTCAAAGTACCGAGATACCTCTTACAAGGAGGTTGTTGGGTGAAACAGATGGGAAGTGTAAAAAGTACTGCMAATTAAAAACCCAAAGAACACTGGAAAACAAATTTACAGGCTTCTTCTAAGCCCTGAATATTAGTGGGGAGACAAACTGAAGTAAAAGCCAGTAAAATGGCTTTTTTTTTTACTTTACTGAAGTAAAATGCTAGACATCACAGTTTGACTGGATTTTTTTTAGACTATTTGGCTAATCTGATGATTTTTAGCTTTTCAGATTCTTAGATGTCTGTTTAAGCATATATTGGATTATGGACTTTGTGAAGAAGAAAGTAAGAAAAGCGCAGAAACTTTCCCCTTGCTGTTGCAATCATCACCACTTTTAAACATGAACCATGAGAATGTAGTGACAAATGTGCCAGTACTAAAGCCTGTGCTCATGTACTAGGCCTTTTATGATAACTGATCATTTTGGTCCCTTCAGGCCTGCCATTTACTTTCATTTGCATAAACAATAAAAACTTAGGAGTCTTAAAAGATTTTTTTCAAATCCAAGAAACTTGTGCCAAAACATAATACATCCTAAGCTATCCTAAGTCTTCTGCATCTCAAGCAGAGAACACAGAAAAGTTATTCAGTGAACAAAAGGAGCAGGGGAAGAGAAGAACYGCACAGAAACTGCAAAGGCAAATGAAGAGTAAACCAGATCAAGCAGCAGAATGAAGGAGATAAACAATAGGGGTGCTCCAGTGCTGTTACCATTTCTGCAGCAAAGARAAGATCTGTGTTGTGTCTTTTACTACAAGAGCTATTTAATCAGCATGCCTGAAACTTTCACACCAGCCATGTGACCACGGTGCAATTACCCACAATGTSCACTGCTTTACAGGAGAACTTTAAAACAGTCAGGAGTATATTTTGCTTCTCTGTTTATGCAACACCAAACATTTCTTTAAAGCACTGTCTCTTACTCAGGAAGACAACCCTCAAGACACACTACACCCATACTCCCAAAATGGGCGAAATGTGGAAAATCTGGCAAGCTCTTTTCTGCATCAACATTTTGGCTTGTCAGCTCTGTCAGCAATTGATAGGTACTTTTGAAAAGAAGCTAACCATTCATTACACCTCTGGGTTTTACAAAGATCACATATCAGAGCTTCCTGACCAAATTAACRAACGCTCTATCCCCTTCCCTAAGGCCCCTTCCCTGGTATTATTRTTGCTGGTAATATTGTAAGTGTAGTGTGAAATGGCCAATTCACACATACCATGTTTTACACATTGCCTGAATCTGCAGGAACATGATTTTCATAAGAATGATGAGAGTAATAAACATCTTCTGGCAGAGACTTGCAAAATCTGCACACAGTTTACTCATGCAGTAATGGGCCATAGAACTGCAGGAGAAAAGCAATGTACATACACATGAATAAATTAAAAGAAGAAATGTGAACCCAATGGAATGCTTCTCTTTTAGATATTTAGAAAAAGCACGTATAGTGTGAAATAGCTGCATACATACTCAGCAGCACTCACAATAGTCAGTGAAATTAGAACATATTAGTTTCTAAAATCAGACTTTATGGCAAGCTTTCAGTGATCCACTCTCAGCAGTTGCCTCAGCTGGATCCCAGGTCTGAGCTCTCTGGGCTKTAGGCAGGAAAAGGCCTTAAAAAGTACTCTCTCCTACTAACCTATTGCATGGATTACTTCTAATCAGAGGAATAATAAAATTGCAGTGGATTTTCTAAAGCTGAGAGAAGAAATTCAGCTTTTATGCTTGAACAATTCCACCAGCAGATGAGGAAGGTAACTTTAGTCTAGAACACAAACAAAAGTGGGAAAAACACTTCAGATTTTTTTTAAGTGAAAACTCTGATCACCTCTCTCAGTTATTCAGATTACCTATTTGCATTGTCAGTGYAGCAGGGCAATTTTTTCCTTATGAAAGAACCAATTTTAAGCCTGAAATTGTAAAGTAATTGATATTCTGCATATTGCTGCTGCTTCAAAGAAACTAGGGGACTTCAGCTCCTGGTGTTGCCAGCAGCGTGTATCAAGTATTTCCTGCATCTGCTGAGATACTGAAGAGGCATGCCTGGCTGATGGTTATGGTAACTGGTGCAAAAARCACAGTTTAGTCATGAAGTTAATGAGATCACATGAAAACCAGTTGGGTTTTTTTTAGTTTTCATTTTAGGAAATTTACTCACATCATGAAAGTAGCAGTTAAAGAGGATGAGCTCTAACTTAAAAACAATAAATTCATGGGAGAAAAAAAACCAGAAAAACCACATTTTTGGCATTGCTTATCAACAGGGCTTAACAAAACAATAGGATACACCCTGTTGTCCCATTCTCCTCTTCTGTTCTGTGTTAGAGATGTGGTTCAGCCACCGCTTTCCTTCATTGCTTCTGAACAGTTTCTAGTCCTTGCTGTTTCTGGTAGAATTTTGCTTTGAGAGTTTCTGTCTAGCAATGACTCAYGTCAGGTCAACTAAGTGACCAATGCCTGATGTAGAAACGAACCGAGCATGTCTTCTTCAATGAAAAGTCACACAGGACACAAAAAGGCTTGGACATGTTTTTTATGTTTTTTCCCTCCTCAAGTGTCAACTACATTAAAGTCCCATACRAAGTTTCGCAGTAGGAACTGCTAGATGAAGGAACTCCTCCACTCACCCGTTTTCCAAAATTCCTCCAGCTGCCCAGYCACACGTGTGCCATGGGCTCTCACAAACTGTCAGCTACCAACAAGAACTAGATATTTCATTGTACTTCAGTTGTGATTTGCTGGGCCTGGTTTCAATTTATTTATTTGCTCTTTCTTGTATTAAAATAGAGGGCCATGCCACGTAGTAGAAGTGACACAATGCATTCCTGATTGACACTACCAGGACCCTGAAATATGGGTTCTTTAATGTCCATATGAACTGATCATGTCTTTTATTTCCCTATTTCATAACAGCATTTAAAGAAGTTCAGTTATGACAACTGTGAAATATTTTCTTTAGATCTGTGAAATGTAAGGGTAGATTTTGTCTTTCAGAGTTCTTTTCAATATTATTCTTAGAGTAAAACTGGATTAACATATGCTCTTAAAGTTGAATATATATTCCTTTAGCTTCTCCTTAAGGATTTGTCTTMGTTCAAGATGGTATTACAAAGAAGAAATTGCAATCGAAAGAACTGCAACATCTTTGCAATCATTCCAACAACTTGGATCAATTCCTATTCAGTGCTTTGACTGCAAAGACAGTATTTCATTATTCTAAAAACTATTTCCAGTCCCTTTCTTTACTGAGATGTTCTGGAATTAAGCAATTATAAAATTATGTCAGAAAGTAAAAATTTTCCCAGTGAAAAGTCTTTACCTGCTCTTTTCCACAGTTTTATCTTCTTATTGCATCTTAAAAAAACAATCAAAAACCAACACTCTACTGAAAATATCACTGCAAAAGGAGAAATGTTGGTAACAGTCCTCCAGAGAACATATCTGTAGTTTATGAGTTTTGCATGTTCAGAAATAAATTCCTCAGAAGCTTCAGTATCCTTTTCCACAAGAACAGAATATTTTTGGGACTACTGTGATAGGTAGTATTATATAGAGGAGTTTCCCAATAATTTAATTATGATCAAAAGTTAYCAAAAGGTAAAAAATAACAATAAAAATCACCCAGGTTTGGAGATCTAGAAGAAAGAATTACTTGGTTGTGACAAAAAATCTGCCTGATCATTAACTATAATATCAGCATAAGGAAGAAACAGACTGACAATAAAAACAAGAAGGAAAAAATCCTCACTTTTTTCAGCATACCTTTTCCTACATTCTTTTTCTGTTCTATTCGTATTTAGTACAATAATAATCACCATATTAATCATACACAGAGAGACTATTCTGAATTTCAGGCAAAGTGGGTKTTTTTGTTCTCATGCTCTGAGCTTCTCAGTTTCTTGGTCTTTCTACTCAAAAGCACTCTGCCTCTGAGTCTCAYATTCCATTTTGTAACACAAGAAAGTTCTGTCTAATGGAATTTCCAAAAGAAAGGCATATATTATTTACATCTGTAGCTATGTAGCTACCATTAAAAAATTGTGCTTTCTTTTTCCTGGTATCTCTTTCTTTGGTATTTTCAGTGCAAAGTTTCATGAATAAGAACATCACTATGAAAAAGACCCCTACCAGGAAATACCACAAGAAAGCAAGAAGGTCTTTTCATGTTAACTAACTGTTAAGCATGTTTAGTCAAAAAAAAAGAAAAAAAGAAAAAAAAAAAAAAAAAAGCCCACAGGAATGCTTTTTGTTGTGGCATTCATTAAGAACAAAGGCATAAGCCAGTCTCTCAGGCAGCCCGTTTTGACAGATTTGAAACCCATGCAGTTTCATTAACCCTGGCTCTTGTGAACCTCCCAGTGCAGTAATACATACYGCACTCAGAGACTATCCATCAAAATGATGATATGTTGAAAACAGGATCACAATTTCTTTAGATTAAGAGGTTCCTTTATATTGCAAAGTGCTCCAAAATCCAAAATGAAAAGCACCTCTGCAAGTGGATTTGTCCTCAAGTACTTTTAAGTATACACTTTAATTGCTACCCCTGCTTTATCTAATCATCACCAGAATTACTGAATCTCAACACATTTGATAAAATTAAGCCTTATGGTAATGAACTTGGGTAATGTCTCATCTAAGTCAAATAGCTTGTCAAAGAGCAATATATCTGTCTATTAATTTAACCACAGGGAAGTTAAAATATTTTTCAAATTTGCATGCGCAAAAATAAACAAAAAGAACCCTCAAATATACGGGGTGAACCACTCAGTAAAAGAGTCTTTTACTGATTTTTACAGAGGCACTGAAACCAAGACACTTTGAATCCATACCCATAAATGTTAAAATAAAATGGTCTAGCTACTGACTGAACACTAAAACTGAACCAGCTGCAAACTTTGTGCACAGGTGTCAAAAGTCCAAGAAGTGCCATCGACTAACCCAACACGCTGTTGCTCTGCTCAACAACAGCCAAGTTGAACTGAAAACCTTTGGGTGCCCTAAACTATGTGACATCACTGAAGTTATACCAGTGGCTATGTAGGATCAAGCCCTTAATGCTGTAAAATGGTAATTTCATCTCWCAAAACAAGAAATACTGCCTCCTCAGAACTGCTGGGAAGGAGAATATTGGGTCTCCAGAATGTATGTAATATAGAAAGGYCTGTAGTCAGTCACATGGGCTAAATTCCTTTCAAGTCATTGTGTCTTGTATTTCCCGTGAGCTCAGCACCTTTTATGGTCCAGATAAGAGCCAGTGGGTAATGTAAGGCACACGGACAAAGTGAAATTTAAACTGTGTGAATGTAGGCACTATTGAAAACAGGTGATATTATTATCTTCTTTTCACCTGGGTAATAGAAACATTTTCTATAGCTTGTTGTTTGACATTAATGGATAACATGTATGAGAAAGCCCACTCCATCTGTTCGAAAGTTTTCTTATTATTTGTCCCAGAGGTAAGAACTGAAAGCTATAGCATTTACTCATTACAACAGCAGTGACTAGAGCACAGCAAAGTGTAAAATAGAGATTTAAGAACTGACTCCTAAAAAAGAGATATACTGGATCTAAAATACAATATGGCCTAATTCTAACTCTGTTGAGTAAAAGATTTTTCTTGCCATGAGACAAATAAACAGAACTATATACAGGCACAAAAACAGCCCATTTTGAAACATATGTCAAGTATTTTCTTAAGCTTCCAAACTCTGTAAATTTCTAAATATGCCTGAGGAAAAATAAAATTTACCATCCATCGTTTCTTGCAAATTTGCAAGCCACTACTTTTTACAAATCGAGATGCTTTTCTCCAAACACAATTATTTAAGTTTTATGCCTCTATACAAGTTCCTGAGAGATGTAGGGAATACCTGAACCTACTTCTGGAAAGGACCACCCTAGGTTTTTGTAAGTACTCTTTACTGCAAACAGGTAGCATGATTTATTTTGTCTTTTTTTTGCAAAACATAAGGAGGTTTTTGTTTCAAAGAAAATATTATTTACAGACTTTTTCTGAATACAAAAACAGATCCCAGACGATACTGATGAGCATTTGTTTTATGGGATTGCTGTTTGCATGAGCAAAAAAGCATTTTGGATGGGACTAAAGATATAATTAAAACATAATCACAAAAAAAYTTTAATGAATGTCTGAGTATCTGATCAAATCCATAAAAGTGAGCCAACATCAGCTGCCAGCTTCTCTCTGGCAAATCACTGATGTGAAGACAACAGCCTGAAGTAGCTTTATGAACCTTAGTTGTCATACTGGCAAATCACAAAAACACTACACTAACTTGCTGTGAATAATGTTTCCCAGCTCACAAGGGAAAATGCATAGTCCCTAAAAAAGGATAGTGTCTCACTCTTTAAATTCTTTTATTATTATGAAAAAAGCCTACACTTTGCACTGTAACTACTAAAATCTTTCAGTATTGGCCTGCATTGCCTCCCATGTCTATGTAATGTTTCCTTAACATGTAATTTTCATTTCATTTTAAATGTTATTTTTATTTTAAGCACCAATTTCCATGGCTGTACATTCTTCTATGYGCCGGTTAAAGCATTAGCAGGTGATTGATTCCCATCATCATGGGACTCACTCCAAATACATTTGATATTTAAATAGGAACTGGCCATTGACTCCGTAATCCTCTGTGCCATACCTGTCCTGTGCACGTATAATGACAAAAGGCAGGTACAGTATTTGTCAGGGTACCCTCGCTGCCTCCTYTATCCCCACAGGCAGTGACTGTAAATGTCTGTGACTTGAGGTTGGTGTTGTGATATTACTGTGCACGWTCCCAGAGGGAGCTCTGTGAAAGGACATTTGCATTCATGTAAAGACAGAGATCTCAGCTCCTTCCACAGGCACCGACTGCCCGAGACAAAATGACTGACTGCTACACRCAGAGAAAGATGAAGGACATAAACACATCCACTATGTTTGGTCAAAGATTAAGGMTCTTTTCACAAGGGATTCAACAAAAGAAATAAGAAAAATAAGAAATGCATAAGAATGCACATGCTGAGGCCTCATTGCTCAGGTAAATGCAGATTCAGTGTTTCAAAACCTGCCAAATACTTTTTTTTTTTTTTTAAATAATGAGATGTCAAAAAGGAGAGTTTAAATGTGAGGTTATAGGCTACTGATCTTGCTACTGATGAAAT
The DNA here is from genome assembly GCF_030028575.1 of Malurus melanocephalus. Classification (NCBI taxonomy): domain Eukaryota; kingdom Metazoa; phylum Chordata; class Aves; order Passeriformes; family Maluridae; genus Malurus; species Malurus melanocephalus. The sequence continues at coordinate 4,840,535 of NW_026623240.1, read as the reverse complement.
TCTGGGTTACTTGCCGTTCACAGGCACAGGCACTATTCTCTTTGCCTCCAGAGAGCAGTTTGGTAGCTGAGCTATACAACATGAGGACACATTTGACTTTGCATGTGTGGATCAGCTCCAGGGTCTCTGGACTGTCCTCTCCAGGGCCACAGGCAGATGAGGGTTTAGCATAGCCAGATGCAGGGAATTAGGCTGTTTAGCAAGACAACTTCTCTATGTAATCAAGGCCTAAATATCTTAAATTTTTAATATCTACAAAATTTCAATTAAATAAATGTTATTGAGGTTGAAAGAAAAATAACACAAACAAAAACCCTAAACAACCACCTAGCTGACAAATGACAGGAAAAMACTAAWRCATACATTCACCTAAAATCATRCACCTAAACACCCTCTAGGTATCCYGTTGTGTGAAAAGGAAAATATGTTAAAATAGCACAGTTTTCAGTTTTGATCTTTCAAATGCTTACAAATCTATTTATATTTTACATCTAAAACTTCGAAGGAAAAAAATCCTTATTAAAGTTGCAAGCACATAGAGCCAGTAATGATTTTCCTGATCATTTGATATTTGTTTGTTATTAAGAATCATATCAATATCTGCCTTGAATTCTGACTCACTATTTAGCAAGATTCCATTTTATTTCCCTATAGAACAGARAGGCTGATGAGAAATTGCTTGAAAGACCATGTCCCTCAGTAACCAATTCCAGACAGCTTGTATGACATTTCCCCGGGAATGTAAAGGAAAAACTGAGAAAGAGAATAAATTCACTTGGGGCCTCTCCTTCAAGCTATGAGCAAATGAATCCCTGTTTGTGGTTCTGCTGCAGGCTTGGAATATGGTAAAGTTGTGGGATTAGCAGAAATCAGACATTCCTGTCTCTGAAATGAAAACTTTACTTACTATATTCAGAAGAACAAGACGCAAGTAGAAAAAGTTATGAAAAATACCATTCTGTAATTGAAATCTGTCTGGTGTGGGTCTAAATATACAGTTCTGGCCATTTTCAAAGAATGTCAGAATTGCTATTTACCACGGGCACATCTGCATAAAATTATACACAGACAGAACATCTTTCTTAACTAAAAAAAAAAAAAAAAGTTATATTGTACTTTAGATATATATATGTATTTTTGCTCTATAATAAATGAAACTAACAAAATATTTATGAAAGCTTAATTAGCATCCACACTTTTGTTATGGACAAAAAAATATTTTATGAATTAATATAGTAATACAAGCWTGTGAAAGAAAAAAAATATTGCTTTGGAAACTGCTTTCTGAGGGACAAACAGCAAGTTATTACTTTTAAACCCCAAAAAGTACTGTTATTACCATATACAACTGAATATTGAATGTCACAAATGACACTACAGAGAACAAACAGTAGCATAAAAAGCAGCATTTACCAATTAGTCAGTCTACATAAAAGTGTACACTGTGATATAGCAATTACAGAAGTACTTCTGGTGTGCAAGGCATGCAGTAGGGATAAAACTAACTGAAAATGCAGCATTAGAAAGTATGAGAAAAACATTTTAATGTGTACACCTACAGAGAGTAAAATACAAACCAGAAGTATGTAATCACTGTTTCCTTGAGAGAACATGCTGAACAGACCAAGGAACAAAAAAAAAAGGAACTTGTGTGTGTAATCTGACTATACAATAAACATATTGACTAGTGTATTTGAGATTTGCTGTTATTATCTCTAATTTGCTCGCCAGACTGTCTTTTCTCTAACACATTCAGTATGTGGCATTACACTGCAACTATGCAATACTGCAAGTCCTTCTAATAGATTTCTTGGAAGTTTCTTATAAAATCAGAAATAGGCAACTTGGGTTTTAATTAATATGGCATAGGTGTCATATCTTTCCCASAGATTCAAGCACTGGTAGGAAATTTAAGGTGACATATGGTTGAGTTGGATTTTTATCAGTTCACGTTCTGCATCACTGAAAATATTTGGGTCACAGAAGCCTCTTTTTTTCTGGACAGTAGAGAATTTCATTCAAAAAAWTAGTTTTAAATTCTTCCAAATAGTTGCACCTAAGAGAAAACATGTTTTGGCCATGGCTTTCTGCAAGCTAAGCTGTTTTGAGTTCTGCAGGCTTGCTATGTCATTGCAAAGACACATGAGATTTCATTATGTTGTCGTKTTGCATCCCTCAGCAGTTCATTGACACACTGCAGGCTCTTGATCCAGTTTTTGTGCTTCTTTCTAAGTTTCTCTTTGAAAGCTMCAGGGCCAAAGAACTGTGGATACAGCATTTATTTTCACGTGAACAAGCCCTTCACTTTAACTGGCTCTTACCCTGTTTTGTGGAAGACACAGAACAGGAAGAGCCAGCCCAACAGCACCAAACAATAGTTCTATTGTTCAGTTCTGCCAGCATTTGCTTACATCAATTCCCAACACAAAGACTTGATTACATGAAAYGTTGAGGGTGAACTCCAACGTATCAGTTAAACCAGTACTATAAGAACCTACTTTAGCCAAGGATTTTCATTCTGACTTTAATTACTCTCTACAGAAATCAACCCTCCAATATGCCTCTGTAGGCTATTTTAAATACTTTTGAAGTTGCAGTCAGTTTACGGACAATTAATTTTCCAATGCCTTCATGTGAAGCCAGTGGGGATCATCTAAACMTCCACACTGATCTCTAAGAGACATCACTCAAACTGTGATCACACAGGTTCTCAACTGGTCCCATTTGAGTTATATGATCTAAAAGACACATACCTAGGTTTCAAAATTAATTTTAGCATAGTCAGGGCAGAGTCAAAACACTGCCTGGTCCTGGCATTGTAAGATTATTTTAGCCATGTYCCAAACACAAGTATATGAAAATTTWAAGACACAATTTAMTCCAAGGTAAYGTCTCAGAGGCTGTTCAATTTAAATTAAGGACTAATATTTTCCCTATGTTTCTTTTTTTCTGGGGAATACAGTTGATGCTACTACATCAAGATTATTTTTAAGATTACTCCATGGGAAAATATGCTGTACATCTCCCAAAAATGTTTTTATCATAATATGCAGGAACAAAGAGATCAAACATCTGTCTGAGCTTTTTGAGGTCATTAAATGAGTGTGGGATTTTGAAGTTTAAAACAAGTAGCATCCATTGATGGGAATGAAATCCATTTAGAAATCACATATACACACACACATATAGACCTGTGTATATGGGTATGTGTGTGGAGAGAGAGAGATGGATGTTTACATATATTTTCAAGTATAAATACTGAGCTGGTAGGGCCCATGTCTCAGATCCCTTCTACTTTATGCAGTGTAAAGAGAGCATTTGAAATACTTAGCGCTTTGCAAGTCCTGACAAATAACAAGAAAGCATGTTTTCTTCCTGCTTCATTAGAGACACTAGTAGTTAATGTTTGTAGAATATCAATAATGCAGTTTGCAGTTCTGCATAATTAAAGACAGCCTATGTTAATAAAATAACTCGGAAAGAGATGCAAAACATGAGACATAAATCCTCTGATGCCTTTGGCCTAAACTTAGATAAGTTTAATTACAATGATGTTGCTGTACTGTACCCTACAAAAATATTTTTTTTTGTCACTTAAACCTATCAAAGTATAGACCCATTTATGACACTTGTGAAGAAGAGCAAACAATATAATGGCCCACAAGTGGATACTTAGGGTTTATGGATTACTAGAATACACATCTGCAGTAAAGCTCATGAAATGGGAGGAAGCTTTCTGACAGAAAATGCTACAATCTCATATTTTAAGGATCYTCTGATAAATGAGAGAAGCCAGTGTGCTGCTACTATGGAGAACAATTTAGTGTAGCTTTCTGGATCACAGATTTAATTACAGTTGGGCAGCTCAGTGTTGGCTTGGGGTTTTTTGAGGGAGAAAGAAAACAGGCTAAGATAGGTTTCTGCTCCTACCCCCTCTCTGATTCTCTTAAAAGGAAGGAAAAAAATCTCCACAAATAGTGCACCTGAAAGTCAGTACTTATGGGCTATACATTGTTCATGTGGACCTCAGTGTACAGTCTCTATAAGTCACTAACAAATAATCAAACTTCACTGAGAAAGTGGAAGACAATTCTAGTGGGAGGTGTCCTTGTCTGCATTGGGGGGTTAGAATKAGATGACCCTTAAGATCCCTTCCAACCCAAATGGTTCTGTGATTCTATGAAGTGTCCCAGATCCAAGTCTCACAAAGCAATATGGTGATCACAGTAAGCGAAGGAAAGAAAAATCTATAAATTTAATAGAAAAATACTAATACAAAGCTTTTCTAATTTCCCCCATTTGCAATTTCCCAAAACTATAGATGAATTTGAGTCATATTTAATATTAGGTTTATCTCCCTAGAACTCCATTTTAATCTTCTTTTTTACAATTTAATACCTGCAGAGGAAGAAAATTCACTTAACTGTACTTACGAATGGGCAAGGAAGTTATGTCTTCCAGCATTAATCTACCTTCTTCATCTGCTTACTCTTCACAGATACCCTTGCTTTCCAAGAAGATACACAATTATGATGGAATACCAAGTTCAGACTAATTAACCTTCTATAGCAGAGGTAAAGCTACATAACTGTTCCTAGTGATTTCTCCACAGAATCAAGATGAAGTGATTACAGATGTCACAGTGAGAAATGCAGTCTCAAATCTGGACTTCTGCTCCTGGCAGCTTTAGCCCAAATTTACACATGACTTCAAAAGCTATTTCTGAACTATCGCCAGCTCCATCTCATGGCTCTGTCTGTAGACAAGAATGAAGCTGCTCTGCTCCACCTAAGGTGGCTTCATCTAAATACTGTCTTTGGTGTATGCAACTTCAGGCTGGATACAGAGTTTACAAAAGTCCCCATTCCAGAAAGGAAAGGGTTACTCATCAATTAGTGTTAAGCTTGTACTTTAACCTCCAATGAAAATTTAGTATAATGGCTTTTTCTATCCACAGCATCTACCTAGGCTCAACTGCTTCTGGGCTTTGGCCGAAGCTTTGGAAAAGAAAATGCCCAAAACATCATTAAACACTCTTAGTGTCTGACAAATACTGATAATATTTTGTCAAAGTGTTTCCATATTCACAGAGCACCTATGGGAGACGTAACAATTCTCCAACACACACTGATGAAAAATTATTTGCTCAYTTGAGGTTTCAATTGAGTGAAATATTATCATATCATGGAAAAGTAATATATTAAAAGAAGGCATCCCTCCCCTTCATTATATAGCTATTTCAAAATCAATTTTTACCAGCACTAGAAGAAATTCCTGAAAATGTAATATAATAYAATATAATTCATCATAGTATAATTTAGCATTTCAGGATTTTTTTTTATTGCATCTCTCAGTAGTTTTTTCTACTATAAGTGGAAGTTCATTTGCATAAAACATAGTGCTAARGAATGTATCCCTTCCTGATATTAGATGTACCAGTGGCAGTGACACTGAAATTAAGGAGAACTGCTTTCTTGCTAGGTGGGGAATGGGWGTTTTTAAATGTTTGAGCAGCCTGATTTTCACTGAGAACATCTACATAAACATAGGAAGGGATTAGGAAGTTACTTTTCCTTAAATTRAAACTAGAAAGAGGCAGTCTAAAGTAGCCTATGTCAGTCTAATACTAAGCTATCATAACAGCTTTTTCTATTGATTGCAGGAAGATTTCAAATTTAGCTCAACTGACCTGTGTACACTGCACTAAAAAAAGGACACGGAGCGTAGATCAAAATGCATACAATAGCATTAAATAGTACAACAGTAAAAATCAGTGGAATGTTTCTGTTACCACAGTGGTCTTTGTATCCCTCCTACAAAGTCTGATGCAACTACTACAAGAGCCTGTGGTAAACCCATCAGGATGAAAATGCAGACTTAGAATTCTGACCTGGGATTTTCTCAAGGGTGAATCCCCTTGTCATTTAAGCACTGCATTAGATGAAAGCTTAGCCCTAYGCTGATCTAAATAATCAATGTGGCATTATTCGGAGTTCTGTCACAAATCTGTATGATTCCTTGCCAATTCTTGTTCTTTTCCATGCATGGCATGTCAGGCTGATGAAGGAAGGCTTGTATACTGGGAAAAGATTTTAATTAATTGCAAGATTAAAGTATTGTCATGAAACAGATGAATAGTTCTCATGAGTCCTCACTAGGCTTCCAAAGCAGCAGTGTCAAGAAGAAGCTTTYGCATCTTCAGTGCTTCTGCTCAATTTCCCAGAAAACACGACCCAGCAGCACGTCCTACTTGTACTGGTACCCGCCAGCATCCTGCAAAACCCCCCGTGCAGGCTGCAAGCAGAATCATAACCTCGACCTTTTCTCCACGCTTTGTGACAAGAAACAGCACAGTATTTTTCACTTAAAGGGATAGYAGACTTAAAAATTACTAATATCCAGACATCTTTTATCTGCAAGCTTGCTCTAGCTGCATTATTATAGTTCCCAGAATAGCTTTTTTTTGGATTTACACTATCTTCCTGGATATATGCCCTCTTCTGTAACATATGGATTTTTGTGATTTTTTTAATCCACCTATTTTATGTGTTTTATTACTAGATGAATAACTCAATTTGATGGAAAAGGAGAGAGAAGACCATTTATTTTAAAAATTTGAATCATTGTATCAACTTGTGTGTGACACAAGACATTGATGAAAAGGAAGGAGTTTCTGCAGTTGGATGGAAAACAGCAGAGCTGTTACTTCRTTACTTGATATTTTTGTCAGGGGTGTTGTAAAGGTTGCATCAGCACCTTTAATTTTTGAGCACAAGGGGAGGGTTATTAAATTAATAGCAAACAAATTAATTCATCAATTCTTCCCTACCATAGATAAGCTTAACAAAATAAATGCTATCAATTGAACATATATTTTGTTTACTTGTAATTATCTCCAAAAAGATAAGAGAAGCTCCGTGGTTGGCTATTTCTGCTACACCTATGAGTAGTGAAATAGTTAACAATGCTTTCRTTAGAGGCAGCACCCACCATGAAGGGGGCAGCACATGGTATCATTTTCTTGTAGCTACTGTTTCAAGCTGTCTGCAGATGCAGACAGAAATCAAGGCAACTGCTTAGGCTCATTTGACATTTTGAAGGTTATCTTTGTAACCATAAGGAGAAGAAGCTTAATTACTWCTTCAATGGAAGCTCAGATTCTGAAGCACTATTATATGGCACATTCAAAATGAACCATAATTGTGCAGCAATTTAGGTGACTGCATAATCACATTACACACTGGCTCCTCAAAGGATTATAAATGTATATCTAAGGTTGTAGATAAATATGGGTGGTGTCTTTATGTAGAGGTGTGGGCAGGTCTCCTCTCCACACATCAAAATAGCAAAGAACCATAGAGCCAAAAATGCTGCATCTTGCATTTATACATAAAAGTGKGCTGAGCTGAAGTTGCAAATCAGGACAGCTCCCATGTATTTTAATGTGAAAGCTAAACTTTCCATGATTGCAGCATTTCCTACAGTGTTTAACAGAAACTACTTCTGAGACTCATTCTTTGGAAACCTGGCAAGGCTCAAGAGGACTCTTAAGCTGTTTCATGACAATACTGTAATTGTGCAATTAATTAAAATCCTCTCCTCAAAAAAAAACATCTTCAGCATGTTTCCTAGTTGCTGAGTTTCCAAAGTAGACTGGAAGTMTTTCCCCAGTCTATCTGCTGGACCCTCAAACCCTCAGGGAACTTTTCTCACCTGTTCTTATGAAAACCTTTGGGTGCCAAGCAACAGTTCAGTATCAGTCAAGCGCTAAATAATGGAGATCCCACTTCAGCAACCTGGGCAACTGCTCCCTCCCAACCTCACCCTGACACATCCTAGACAACCGGAAAAATGTGACAGACCCTCTCCATGGCTGAGCAGAGGGGTAGGATGACCAAACTGTACATATCATTGGGAAGTTAACTAGAGTTCCACAGTCCACAGTTGACTCTGAAATCCACTCTGTGATGGGAACCAARGCACAGTAAGTGGGGATAATCCAGAAATCCAATTCAAGAACACACCAAAACTGAATTAATTTTCCAACTAAAATGCTAAGGGAGGTGCACCCATTCAGAGGTTAAAACTCAGAAACGCTTCGAGGTTCTCTGCCTCCATAGCATATTGTCTATTTCTTCCCAAGCAMAATACTACAGTAATAAAATATTAATAAGAGGAACAGAGACCAAATGAGATTTACTGTAGAACAAAGGTTGATATTACTTGACAATCAGTAAAGAATACAGTTTATTCCAAATTGTTTCCTTCAACTTTTGCTCTAGGAATACTTTCTATATTATTTTTTATTCTTGATAGTGATTATGACCTAATGTATAAGTACTGTGTTTATGGGSTCATCAAAATTTAAAAGTAAAAATTTTAACAATTTCTACAGAAATGAAGAGAGACATAGAGCGGAAACTCTTCATCATTCTAAACAGTTCTTAGTGCTCTTGGTAGAAGAGGAAACACTATTGACTTTGAAAGCTATCATCTCATATTCCCTTAGCGTCACTCTAAACATTCCACAAGGAATTGGGCCTGATGCTAACAAGCCACGYATCCTGATTGTGCTAAATGGGATAACATATGATTTTTCCTCTTTTTTTTCACTTTTCACATGACGGTATTTTCTAAAATGAATGCCCACAGCTTGTCATGTCTTAAAAAATCCTAAAAGAAGTTGAAACAAATTTGTGTTAAGACAGAAGAATGCATGGGACAAGGGCTGCAAGTTCTTTTAATTCTTGGATGTACTGTTTCGCTTTATACAAATAAGTTTCAGTCCTGAATTTTTTCAGTGAAACAGTCATAAAATTACCACATTCATTTACAATATTTTAGTAAGTAGTAGTTTTCAGTCTATTCTTCTAAYGCATGAAATTACAAATTACATTAAATTTACATGTTACTATACTAAGCTGGATAGCAATCTCCTTCTTAAAAGGAGATTTCATTTAGTTATAAAAATTAATACCTAAAGAGATGGTGATGCAAACTACTATTTGCCAAAACACTGCATAAAATTCAATTCTCTTAAAGTGTATAAACAGACTTAAAAAATTACAGTCATATATAAAATTAAACAGATGTTCAAATTTTTGCAAGTTGCCACATCTTGGCTGGACTTTGACTAAYTCTTTCATTCTGCTAAAATGTTAGCAGAACAATTAAAATAGCACAAGAAAGCCATGYAAAAGAGTGAGAAGGAGAAGATCAAAGGAGGCTCACATGTAAAATAAGATGGAAGGCGTCTAAGGTTTTATGTGCTCTGATCATTCACCAGTATTCATAAATTTTTTAACATTTTTTTCAAGTCTTTTTGATTTTGTGTATTCTGTTAATTTCAACAAAATGTGCTCTRAACACTTCACAGGCATTGGGAGGGTGCAGAAGTACTGAGCCTGAAGCACCTGCAGGGAGAGGAACATCTCCCCAGGATGTTCAGTGAGCAGGTGTAGAGCTAACAGACCAACAAAAGCCCYGATATTTCTGACTTCTATGCAGACTCTAAGATTATGGAATTYATTTTCTTCTACATAGAGCTGGAAGTAAGTATTGCTTTTCACGCTTCCACCTTACAACAACTAAACCCTAATGTGACCTAAAGAGTGGGCATAAAGAAAGGCCTAAAGAAAAGTTTTGTTATCAAGGAAAAATTCCACAAGCCTGAAAAAGATGCAAATAAATGCCCCAGGCAGGCTCCATAGAGGTTATCTGCATGTTTTAGAGATGTAGCTGCATCTCAGTCTGGTCCCATTCTATAGCCAAAAAGATATAGAACACCAGTTACTTATTTTCTTTACTCCACAAAATCCCACGTATGAGAACTCCACAATGCCAGGAATTGGAACAGGTAAAAAAATAACCTGATTCCCAGGTGATATTGCGGCCACTGCAGTGGGTGGCAGTCTAATCCAAGAAAGCATCTTTTGTACCTTTGCTGAATGAAACCATGTTTARAGAGCATAACGATAAAGTATGATCTGATCATACCAAGTAAATTCCTTGCATGCACTAACATCAGTGGAAAGAAAATTGAAACAGCAGGATGTGCTAGAGAAGTCTCGACTTTAATTACAATGAATGTAATACATGGGAATCCTAAATTACTACATTATTACAAACTTTAACACAACCTGCTATCTGACTACATGGCCTTCACACTGATGACTTTTAAGCCTTCAAGGAAACAATAAAACCCATTTCCAGAAAATTGTGATTAGAAAGTAGCTTAGCAAGAAATTCTGGAAATGGGCTACTTTATTAGAACATTAAATTATACAGATTTAAGGACTTGAATTATGGCCTAAGAAACTCCTCTCAAGTCACTTTAGAGGGAGGTTCTGAGAAGAGTATCTCCTCAATTCCTGTAGGTTTTAGAAGTGCTACTTAACAAGGTGCCATAATAACAGCAGCAATTCAATATGAGCAGTTGAGACAGTTCAGCAAGGCAAGAAGAGAAGGAGGATGGGGAGGAAGCTGTACTAGTGGTGGAAAAATTCTTGTAAAACCTTTTGAAGGCAGGAGAGGTAGGTATCAATTAGCCTTTGTGAGGAATGTAGAGCACTGTTACCGATCTGATGAAAGCACCAGCTACTTAAAAGAGAGAACAGACCAACAAAACCAATTACCTATGCAGTACCAGGATGGAATTGATGTTGCTCTTATGAAGTTTCGTTCTTTTCCACCTAGCAATGCAGGCTTTTATCAGCGCTAACGTCTGAACATTTGAAGAATATGATCTCTTCTGATACCCATCTGAAATGTGAGATGAAGGAAAGCTGCCTTTGGATGCAAGATGATCACCTTATCTTAGGATATCCAATAGCAGTCATGGTCTTAGAAGGTAAATCAAGAACATTAAGCCCTGCTACTGAAACGGTTTTGTTCAGGCAGAAGCTATACTGATAACATTGGTAATATCTTGTCTGGTCTTTCACAGCAGCCTCGAAATTGGAGGAACTGRTATCAGCATGTAATAGAGCCAAGGGCCAGTGAATAAAGAAAGCTCCTGCCAATGCTTCTGGGTCTTGAAGGGAAATTCAAGGCAGTAAAAACAAGGAGAGGAAGATATGCTGAAACCTAGTGTGTAGTGGTGCGCCAGCTCTCACTTTTTCCTTCAATCTTATCAGCTGCCTCCCCTCCAAACACAGTCTTTGTCCTTTGGACCTCAGGTTGAAGGTAAAAAGAGAGTTGAAGATCACAAGGAATGTCCTTTATAACTGCTGCAGTAGCTTTTCCTACGTAAGCCAGAAATAGTGCTCAACATCTGCAGGACTCCAAAGGATGAAAAGGCAGAAAACCATACTACCTCGGSCAATTTATGAATTAAATAATTACAGTGTTTGTGTGAAAACAGCCACACTGGACYTCTTTTACAGCAGAGTAAAGTTCTGAAACTACTTCCTAAAATTAAACTAACAGTCAAGGTAACAGAAATCAGAAATGTTTTCTAAATAATGGCTTTTAAKTCACCAAAAATTTAGAATGTAAAGATTACCTATGTTTCCAACTTAGACTTTGATTTTCACAAATATTTACTAGTTTCATTCTTGTAAATTCCATATCATG
>NW_026623240.1:4674552-4828789 GCF_030028575.1 Malurus melanocephalus | reverse complement strand
GACTTATTTTTAAAAGGTCAGCAAACATACAGGATACTCTGTCCARTGACACTGAACAACACAAACATACCAGAATTGATTGGTAAGGTGTCTCATTTAGCAATGCTCAGTGAACCAGAAACATCGTTTGTTAAGTGATGGATATTGACAACTCCACAAATGGCCATGACGATGTCGTTTCATAAGAGGCCACATGCACAAGGCATTACTCACTCCGGAACAGCCCTTTGCCTCTTCCCCTCAGCGAGCTGTAAATCATGTCATTAAACAAGTGCTTCCAAAGCACAGTGATCTGTCATGATCCACTGAAGATACCAGTTATAATGTGAGCACTTAATCTGTCAGAGCTTGTGRTGATGCATTCGAGAGAGGATCCCCATGTTTAGCTGCCCGCCCATAAGTATTCAGTGACAGAAGTTAAATGGCAACRTGAATTAATTCCTTCATCGTGTGGATATATGGGATCATTACAGGCACTATTCTGAAAAAAAACAAGAGGGTTGTTCTCAAACTTACTTCCTTCCTTCACCACAAAGCCTATTTAATTTTTCTTTTAAGATTATAACTCCGTCATTTCATGTGTTCAGATTAGACTAGTAGCTTTATCACTGAAAGCAACATAGAGTCTTTAAAAATAGCAATATCTGGATTTATTTTTGTAAYATTATATGCAGGTTTACAACTGACAAATCAGATGCTTTTCATGCACAAGTTTGATGGTATTTCAAAATCATTTGAAACAAAGAAAACCCTGCCAGCAGAAACCTTCCAGAGACTTTTCTAACCATGTCACACTCTTGCCTCTCAAGTCCTGATGAAGAGGGGAAGGAAATGGGTCAAAAGCATCAGTTCAGATGAAGCTCCCATTTAGATGGGACCACTCAAGGGATGAATTGGAGAAGCATCACTAAACCCTCCTTGAATCTCAGCTCCTGCTACCCATTAACTTTTGTCAAGCCCACTCATTTCAGTTAAAAAAATAAAATAAATGCCAGAATAAACATAAAATACARCTGCTCTACATAACAATCTTACTGTATTATGAAAATGTAAAATGATGTTAGGTTACAGAGTATCMACAGACACTATTTTTATTACTGTTATACTTTAAATCTGTACTCTGAAGAGACCTGCTCTGAAACATGCAGAGCTATTTTTTTCATGAACCCTGTTGAAAGATAAAATAACCAACAGTATTTGGATTTATRATCATTAATATACACACTGAAATAAGGTGCAGATAAACCATTTCTGTTCAAATTAWATTTGGTATAATGCTTCTGTTCTTAATTTTTTTTCACAATGCAAAAAAAAGAATATGTACCAAGTGTAAGAGGAAATMAATTGTAAGAGAATTGGGGGAGATGTAAGGAGTATTAAATTATACCAAACTTATTCGATTTTCAGAATCCTATGTCTTTAAATTCTGGTGTTCTGTGCAATGAAATTGGAAATCRCAGAATCACAGAACAGTTAGGGTTGGAAGGGACCTCTGAGGATCATCTATGCAAACCTCAAATACTATTTAGTTCATACAGACGAAGGGATCATRCAAGGATTAATCAATACAGGGTATTCCTTTGGAGGAGCAGGTAGGTGCYAATAAAAGATCAGCAGGAGGACCCTCCTCTCTCCATTGGCCACAAAACCTTGGTGACTAACTTTAAGTGCCACCTTTTGATGGCTAAAGACAGATAAGGTGAACCTAACCCTGAGCGTCTGAATCCAATCCAGTGGAGTTTGGGAAGGTAACTGCAGAAGTTAAAACACAACTTCAAAGCAGTTGGCATTCTCGCAAAACTTTTATGATGTTTCTGCTTTTTTCATTCTGCCCATCCATAAATCAATAGTTATAATATATTTTAAAACATTTTAATAAATATTTCCAAGGCTGCATGGTTTTTATTATATACAATCAAAGACATTTCACCATTAGAAAAGTTCAGCTATATCATAATTGCCATGGCCATAGATTTCTTTTCAACAAACAGGGCTTTGCCTTGTGTGAATCATTGGCACAGTGTATTTGAAATCTGCAACAAGCATCCACACATGCTCTTGATTTAGATAAAAGAAACCCACTGGCACAGTGTGGATGACTGCTAAGCAATATGTACCTCACGTGATGTCCTTTAATAGAAAGAGCCCTCCATAGTGCACAGACACAGAGCAGGTATAAAATTAGAGACAGACTGGGGCTGAAACATTAGACTAYAATCAGAGTTCACACAAATTCAGACATCAAACCCCAACTTCCGAGACCCCACAGTCTTCTCCAGTTCTCCATACATTTGTCCTGACAATCCATACTCAGTCATCAGAGAATCTAAGCAGTGACTGCAAGRTTTTATGATGACAGTACAGCTTTAGGATTTGATATATACTCTCGTGACTCTCASTGAATAGCAAATCTGAATAAATCTCTTCTCTGTGATTTACCCAGTTCTCATTCTCTAATTTCTAGACAAACTATTTTAACTTTCYTTTGGATTAACCACAGCCAGGCAGTGTCAGAAGACAAGCACAAGAGCTTGGTCTATGAGTCAGGAAAACTTACAAATTCAGGTACAATCAAAGGAATCATAAATATTTAGCCAGAATAAAACAGACTAACCTTTGGATTTTTTAACTCAGATATGTCACGTCTTCTACAGAAAAGTTTGTCTTGAATTCTGACGAGGAAGTCTGGTGCCATGCCTGACAGATGAGAACCATGTTGAAACCTCAGCCTGACTATTATAACTGGGCTAGGGACATGACAGTCAGAAGRTGGGTTATATAATTCACCTTCTGCCTGTATCAGCTGTAGCATGACATCAGATTAAAATCTGGGAGTTAATGAGTATCTATTTGTTTCAGAGAAAATGACAAAAATTCGTTTTGTCAGCTACTAGTAAAGGACACCCCTGAGTTTCTCCAGTTCATTCCAACCAAAACAACAATTCAGAGCAAAGGTAGAAAAAGCATTCATTAGCTATTGCTGCTGTGCCTGGGGCAGCTCATAASTGAAGATGTCATTAAATCAAAGTGYCCATASAAAATGGTTTTGCATGTGATATATTTATCTAATTAACAAAGAGAGAAGTTCTTGTTTGTTATTTAAACCACTTTTGCAACATAAAAGTGAAATTACAAAGAATATTGTTGTTAGGGAGTTTGTTCTGTTTGAAAGTAATYTTCAAAGTTGTTTTAGAGAAAAATCTACCCTTCATTTCTTCCAGATCCAACCATTTGCTCTTCAGGCTCCTACYGTCAGTTTTTCCTGCCTCTGCCTTTCAGCTACCCAGTTGGGGTCTCTTAATTCCTTCAAATATGCCCCTGAGAGTATTTCATTCCACATGCTAGGTTCTCCTAATACTTTCTCAAAAATATTCAATAMCCTTGACATTTTTCAATCACCAGACAGTTGTCTTTCCCTTATCACACATCTATGTTGTCCATTCTTAATCATCCATTCACGGTTCTCACTTGGAGTTCACCTTGGTGGTGGTTCACAGATACATCTCCTGTGTTTTGGCTAACAAAAAGATTCTGTAAGCTTTGCAGATGAGTATCTCYTTTACTCCCACTCTGATTATTTCTGCCTTTTGTCTTTGTCCACTAGGTTCATCTTATTTGACCCTCTTTTACTATGGGTAACTTGGGATTTTGGTCTGTCCTTCTAAGGGCACTGGCTCTTCGTTGTGAAAGTTGTGAAAAAGTTGTGAAACTTTTTTTYTCCCTCGCTGAGATTTTGTATTTTGTAGCACTTTTTTCTRTCCTTTTTCTTCRCTTCTATAGATTTTTTTTCTTTTAGGACTGCTTTTTGTCATTCTATTCTTGAATTTAGTCTTAATACAGTCCTTTAAATTTAGGCTTCTTTCTTTCTCAATTAGCTCATAACTAAAAAATAAAAATAATTTTAAAAATTATCAGGAAGTCCTAACAATTTCWAACCTTAATCTAGCATGTCAACTGGCTGTGGGTTAATCACACAAAGAGCAGTATCATCTTATGAAACTCTGAGCTCACATAGCTTCATTTACCACATGGGGCTCATACAGCATTGGCTGCYCAACTGAGTTTTCTTTAAGAACCTTTTCACTCAAGAATTATGAAACARCATATGTCAGGATGGAGGATTATATTCCCACATGAAGCAAGGACTGCAAAAATATTTAGGAATTAATCATCTCATGCACACCTGCATAGAAATTTCTCTCCCAGATGCATGTGCTCGGCTATTGGAATGCTTCTTTCCAAGTGAGCACATAAACAGATTTCAACTACACTCCTTCTTTGGAAAAGTGSTTTTTTTTCCTGTATGGTAAAACATCTGACTCACAGATTTTTTGACAGACTGAAGGCCATTAGATACTCAACCATTCTTTGTAAAAGTGGCCCACCTGTGGATTTTGTTTTGTATTTAGTTACAATACTTATGATTTTAGTCTAACTGCTGAGTTAGTACATCTAATTTTTTCTACTTGGAACCACAGATTCTACTGATTATTTTGGGGGAGATAACAGGTAAAGCCATATTTGGCTCTCATTCTTTTCCTTTCTGCAACAGTTTGTATGCCAGCAAGTCCAATGAACTCTCTGTGCCTCTTGTGAAGATACAATCTGTTAAGTACTCATCGCTCTCTCAGTGAACCAGCACCCAAATTACTTGTTCTGTGTAATTTCCTCCTACCTTATAAGCACTGACATATTCCAAGTCTTTTTAAACTTAGGAGCGATTGTTTAAGGAAAAGAGTAATTTCTGGTGTCATTCCAGCTACTTGCAAACTAAACCTTAAGAGGTCCCTCTACCACTAGTGATAAGATAAACAATGTGACCTTGGAAACATTTTTGTCAAGAGAAYCTTGATGGTTAGTTCATGAATCCTTAAGATCCAAGTGGTTCTGATAAGCTTTTTCAACATTTATTCCTATTTCAGGTCTCTGTTACAAGTGGGACATTCTAGTTTGGTATTCTGTCTTTTTATCTCTCACATGAATAAATTACAGGGTTCTGCTTCTTATCACAGAAAACATTCCACTGATCATCTGGGGAACACAAAATATTTTTTTCAGTCTATAAATTATTCTTATAGAAACTCTCATAACTAGCAAGACAGTTGGTTTTGTTTGGAGTTTTGTGTGTGCCTTTTTTGACAGCATTTGTCTAAAATAATCACATGCGGTCTATCAAATTTTACTTTTGTAATTAGAGCTGTCAGTCTTTCACAAAACGTAATTTTAAACACATATGCACACACACAATAAACCCTTTGCAGTGTCTTGGCCAATGAGTGTGAATGACAAATATACCTGGCTGTTCTCCTATGGTGTTTTCTTACTGTTCATTGGCAGAAAAAGTGATTTCATGGTAGAAGGTTGGAAAATGACCTCTTGTAATGATGAAATTTGCATAAATAAATGCTGATTGCACAAAACGAATAATGTGCAGTGAGTATCATCACAATAAGTTGTCTCCCACTGACACAGAGTCTAAGTTAGAAGCGTACAATTATGCAAATCAAACTAATGCCAGTTTCTCATTACTGTCGTGGTGGAGGCAAACACATATCCTCCATAGACAGCTTGATGCTGGGACACAAGCCAAAATGTTTGGTTTTGCTGACACAGCAACTGAATCAACAAAAATAGGATATAATAGTAATACATCAGAGGAATCCATATCAGGACAGACCTGAAACTTAATGGACTGTGAATCTTTTGTCTGCAGAGAGRCCTTTCACTGCTATTGACCCATAGTACGCCTGCTTCCACTTTTGCCGATTTTATAGAAATAGATTACAGAAGCAATTGCTTTTCAGAGCTGAAATGTCTGCAAAACAGTCTATTAGCTTTCCTTATAGCAGATGAGATGACATTTATAAATACTTAAATAATGTCATGTATCCCACGTTTAAAAACTTCCCAGAATAATTCACAGGCTGTTTGTGGTTGCTTGATCTAATGTTTATGTGAAGTCTCGTTATGACACCACTGGGATTTTCAAACAATGCCACTTTTCTTGTGCCATCTTAAAAATATTCAGACAAAGATATTTATTTTTATTTTAAAAGAAAAGAATTGCAGCAGCAATTACCATTACTGTGAGGGACTGAATATAAAAAGAGGTTGATAGCTTGTCTCAGAGTGGTGCTAACCCTTGAGTACAGCATTGGTACTGCGAGCCACTGAAGAAGAATTTAGTGCTTTATCACTTTAATTCCTCACCCTTTTTATTCAAGTAATTACTACTTGTTTGAGCTCATCTGCATGTTTGCCTTCCATATACATGCTGGCATGCAATTCAGAAATATCAGGTTAAGAATGAGCTCACAGTTTGAAATTAACACACTCAATGCACACACAGCTCCAATAGAGGAGTTTGCTGCTCCAACAAAATTCAGCATTAGGGGACATTTCAGAAATAGGACCCTGCTCAAYGAGAAACTAGAAGGTACTCTACTTGACTTTAAACAAAGGGGAAAAAACCAACAAAAAAAATAACAACACACAAAAACCCCTGTAAAACCAACAGTCATTTTATAAAACAATCAACTGAAATTGTATTTTGTGAAAGCAGCCTCCTCCTTGGAAGAGTCACTCCAAACTACCCACCATGTACACAAATTTACCTTAAATTTCAGCTTCAGATAATCTCTTGAGACAAAGCAATCATCCACATCTGTAAGAACTGACAGTCCAAACACTTATGAAAGTCTTCCTGAGGTAAGACTTCTGCATTGTTATTACCAGTGCTGTTGCAGTCACAGCACCAGGAATTGAAAAATATATTTAATAGACACAAAGGAGTCTCTTCCATATTATTTCAGGGTACCTGTGCAGGTTCTGCCTCGTGAAGTGACAAAATAGGCCCTTCCTTTTACATCTCCTCCTTGCTTCTGCACTACCACTTCCAGTAAAGCACACTGGGAGTGTTGATAAAGTCAGAAGGTTGGCACAACTCTGCATAGCTGCCTTTGGAGGCAAAGATGTCCTGCTGGACACCACTTTTTAAGAAATCAGTGAAGTGACAGAAGACTGACAGACTTCCTTGCTGATAAAAGTTTGGTCACTTCTGAGATGCTCCTCAAATCAGAGAAGTTACACACTAACCTTTAAAAATACTGTTGGTTTGCTTAGGGAGTATCAAATTGCATTCAATGATGGGTATTTATGAAAAAATCTCATTAAAGGAGGCCACCTTTCAGAATAAAAATAGAGACTATTTTAAACTCTCTTCATGCATCATAATTCTTTGAACTCACTCAAAATGAACACTGTGCTGTATTATCCAACTATGACTAAGGGTAGTTTTTTTCTCCAGAGCAAATTATTTTCAGCAAGACGATTCATCATGCATTTATTGCTCTATTACTGATGACTCATTTTATGGTTGCAGTTCCAGGAAAGCAGAGCTATAAGTGAAAATATACAAACATCCAGTTCCTCAGCCTTCATTCAGCTGTGAGTCCACAGTTTAATGTGTTKCATCTCAAATTGAGAGGTAAAACATAGAGGATAAAGTCCAAGTTTAAAAATTAGTGATAAACTTGTGCAAAAATGGAAACTTGGTTTGATGAGGGACAATATTATACATATTAGCAACAGAATATATCATAGTAGGTGTGTATCTGTGTTCCCCATCAATCATTTTTCTAACTGCTGCCAATTTTGAGAAACTGTCAAGGAATTTCCAAGGGATTTTCTAAATATTCCATGAAGCCAGGTTGCTAAGCAAGTATTCCTGTGAAGAAACCAATATTTAAGGAAACCTTCATATACCTCCTAATTTCAGGAAAAGCTTCAAAGTCAATCCTACATTTTTCTGACCTGAAGACAACCATAGAGTTCCAGGAGAGCAGGGTTCATASGCTGTGCCTGTTGCCCTGGGCAGCTGTGGTCTGTGGTGCACCCAGCAMTCTGCTCCTGCCAGCACCACGTCTCACAGACCCACCAAGCTTTCTCTCCTATCCAGATCAAAAAAGTGGCCCCAGGGTATTTCTTTATTCTGTTGGACAGCTTCATAGCAGAGATTTTATTACAGCAATTTCCACCTGTTCTCGGAAGTTTTGAAGTCTCCTCACAGAACCCATACTTTTCTTTATTTTCATGCCATCAGTTTAAAACTGTCAAGTTTTACCCTGGCTTATAATAAAGTTTATAATAGAACACACATACTGCAATTTTCTCTTGTTAGGGTATGGACATGTCATCACTCCCATCCACTGCCTCGTTTCTCACAGCAGCTTCTGCTCTCCCCTTTCAAATCTGTTTTCCTCAATTCAACGATGTTGAATGGCCAAGAGGATCTCAAAATAAAGATGTTCAGGCAGTAAAATTGGAGAGAAACTAAAGCTGGAGAGAAACTAAAAGGAAACTTGGATTTACTTAACAGGAAAGCAGCATTTATGAGGCTTCTGGTGGATACCATATCCTTTCTATCCCCCCAAAAATGCTTTCTGACATCTCCAGCTTATAATAGACATGTACAGCTAGCTGACCTTTATCTTGCTTGTGTCATATTGATCTATCAGCGAATCCATAATAAAAGATAGCAGTCTGAAGCAGTAAAAAGTAACAGCCATTGAGATGGATAGCTGCAGCTAAAATGTAGTTTCATCGGGACACTTAGTGCAAAGAACTGTAGATTCATGTCAGGCGGGGCATAAGTACCCCCTTCAAAGCTCACTGCTGCAAACACCCGGTACACAGATGACCTGCCTTCAGAATATATGTTCCAGTATTGATTTTCATAGTTTCAGAACAACAGGAAAAGCCAAATGAAAGTTTCTTTGCAGAATACTAAAAGTAATTTACGTTCTTCTTTTGATTCCATCTCTGTATTTTGCTTTATGGCTCACAGTACAAGTGCTTATTTTAAAAATTCATTCGTGACTCAGAAAGAAAGCACAGAGTTGAAGATCTTTGGGAGTACTGAGCAAGAAATGAGCCACAAAATGAAATGAAACAAAACAAAAATGCATTAGGATTTAGTGGTAAGTCATTACACAGCAAAGTTCATATTTTAAACACAGACACACTGGTTGTTCTGGTAGCTTATAATGCTATAAATCTAGCAACAATATAAAGAGGAAAATATGTTGTGAAGATACTCTTATTACAACACGATAACATTGGCTTCTTATGGCCTGTGCTCCTGAMGTCTACCTAAAATAGTTTTCCTGCRTATAATAAAATAATGATTTTAAGATTCTTCAGGGTTATGGCCACGGGGTTTACCTAAGTGATACAAATGCTAACCCCCTTCTCATGCAGCTCTRTGCTTCCAGGACCATGCACCTACTTTGAGCCCATAGTTTCCCTTCTCTCTTTGAAAATGGAAATTATAACAGAAGAGGCACAGTAGTTACTCACTGTGAAGTGTCTACAGGTGTCAAAAGGTCCTGTCTGCCTCTGCCTTTCCACCAGGAAGTCACTGGAGCTCCATGTGGGACAARGGCAATCAAGTAATGGGACTTGGGAATTAAATCTGAGCTGCCTGCTAAACACACTTTTACTCAGGATTATTATTTCAGGCTATCTMAAGAGTCAGGCAAATATAACCTAATTTGCTACAATTGCTTTACAGTTTCAAACATTCCTCCATTCTCGTAACACTTACTTTATTTGTATTTAAAGTGCGTTGGGTTGTTTGTTTTTTTCTTTTAATAAAAACATAAGACAATCTTCAGATGTCCATAAGCTAAAAGAATAACATCTCATGACATGATAGCAATCCAGTCTCTCTGCCCCAGCTCACTAAGGGATTCAGAGGAGCTGAGGAAAGAGGTAAGGCCACACACCAGCAGAGAGCAGGACCTGTCCATGCCAGAGCTGCTTCACTGCCTCTGCCAACAGTTCTGTCTAAGGATACTTCACTAGGGGGTTTATTTCTTCTTTTTCAGACCTGAAAAAAAGTTCAAATAAAGCCTATTCATTTTCCTCATAACTTTTATTTCCCAGCAGTACACTGCTCCTTTTCTAACAACATGCAATTGTTGAATTTCTGGAGATTTGGCCATTACAGCAAATTCAGCATCTGAGAGAAGAATGAGAGAAAGACCACAACAAAACCTCTTGGAGTAGTTTTTGGATTTATAGARTTATATGGCAAGCTGTAATGGTATGGGATGTTATTTTACCATCTAGTCAAACCTATACTGATGAGGACAGTGTCCTCATAGCAACCATTAAAAAAACAAATTCACATGTTTTGTGCCAAACTAAAATAAAATTATCAATAAAAAGAAAGAATACAGCAATTAGCAGGAAAATATTTTCATAAAATGGCCCCTCCTCAATGATCCTTCAGCCTTTGCCCACACATGAGATTTACTGAATACCTCCCAGAGCTAATCCAGGAACTCAATRAGTAATGGATACTAAAAATCATGGACTCAATAAAGACATTAGTTTTATGGCCCATTACAGTCCTCTTACTGTACATCCTACTGATCTCTCTCCATGCACTGGTGCTAAATCGCAGTTTCTGTCTCCTCTCCACAGGAATTCTCTCCAGCTAACACTCATCCATACAAAAACCCTTTCTCTCAAGTTGTCAAATCAATTAACATAATTAAGTTACACTAAAAACAATTGTTTCTGTCATTAGCTGGGAGTTTACTGCTTCTACAATCATACTTCTAGAGCCACTTTAACTTAGTCAAAAGGAATGGTGGACTGAAAGGAGATTTCTCTTCCTCCACAATTTCTTCTCTTTCCACTTTACCACAAAATTCAGTTGCTCTGGATAAAAGCTACAGGAGAAGATGAGACAGYTCACAACAGGCCTGTCTGGCCAGGGTAGGATGTGTGGAAAGCAGACAGCTGGTCAGAGCAGCCACAGAGCACCCCGAGTGAGGGAAGGGAAAGGAAGCTCAAAGAGGGCGAAGCAGTGCCCATGGTGGGACTGCAGCCCTCCCACTGCACAGCAGCCACTTGGAATGCTGAGATGTCACAACCCACACCCCCCTCTTTGGCTGCTTTCCCCACCACACTGGCTCAGAAATAAATGACACAAGTGCMCACTGAGCAGGACTGGATACTTGGACACTTTGGCAGACTTGGATACTCAAAGTAATGTCTTSTCTCTAAATGCCAGGCTTACACAGATTTCAACAAAAGGGTTTTTTGCATATCCACTCAATTCGAATTTCAACCTGTTCTATATTCAATCCACTCTCTACAGTGTCTCTCAGTCARAAAATTGTCCTGATTATGACATTAGCTCTCCAGTGGAATCTCCAGTACCATCAAGCTAAACTGGCCATGRTCTTTCAAGTTAAAACCCAGAATCCTTTTTTTAACAGCTGTATCATGACTGTGCAAAGTCTTTAAGGTAACACATACTGATATGGTTGAAAAATACAGAAAAAGATTTTAAAAGGGGGTAGGAAGGGAAATAGAAGGAAGTGTAATTTTAGGATAAGAATTTCAGTTGTGCATGGAATCAAAAAAACTTAAATTATTTTTTCTAATGAAAAGGTAATTGGCTTTTATCAATTCTGAAGGCATAGCCCTAAAGGTGATGAAATCATGGCCAAAGCATATCAGATCATAATATACTGGCAAATCTGTGTCTAATCACATAGGCAGGACCCCTATCTGATCTGTAACATTCACATAAATCTTTCAAATGTCAAGAYGTATTTTGCAAAAAACTTGCTGAAAAACTTCTAATAAACCCTGAAAGATCAGAGGTGGAATCTACATTATTGCCACTGCTTTTCTTACAGGTAAAAAAAAAATCTCTCTTCATTAAAAGAAAACATCTGACTGATATATATACTGGTGTCACTGTGATTGCAGAGCAACTAAGGAAATTGTTGGTGTTGCCTATCACTACTTCTGTGAATAATTACACAAAAATTTAATTTTTAGCATTTTGTTCATGGCAGAGGTATTACTGACTTGTGAGTTCAGCATAAACAGAGATAAGACCAATCCTTTCAAGAACAGGGCCTAAAAGTTTCTTTAAAATGTTTGATACACCTACAAAAAAAAAAAAAAAAAAAAAAAAAAAAAAAAAAAAAAAAAAAAAAAAAAAAAAAAAAAAAAAAAAAAAAACCAAAACTATAGTAGCAAGACATGCACAAAAGCAAGCTATTGAAAATCCAAGCTTTTGGTGATAAAATATTGTAATGTCTCTCTCTCAGTATTCTTCTCCTTTAGAGAGGAAGCAGAGGCCACAGAACTGAACATTTTGCATGTTAAAGTTACTTAGGGACAGAGCATTTAATCCTCTGTTCACTACTGGCCAAACACTCTGAATAGGTAAGGCTATAATTGGCATAACTCAAACTGCTATTAATGAAAGAAGCTTTACATGATATACAAAATCCAAGCTGATATCCTGAGATGGAGGAAAGAAGGAAACAGAGACACAGAGAAAGAGCAAATACTATCCTTTTTTTCCCCTTCAAAATAGAACTGATTTGATCATGTAGGCATAATTTTTGTCTTTTGAACTGCTCTGGTAATCAAAGTATAGACTAAAGGGCAATAACAAAAACTAACAGAAAAATAATACCTTGGCTCTGTACTGCCTCTTCCTYCCTCAGTGCTTCCACTACTATCTCTACGAGTTTTCACAATCACCTGAATTCTTCTTCCTGACTCATATGATCATGTGTTAGTTAGTTTTCATTAGACTAACGTCTTCTTTCTATTCCCATGGTCCATTACTCTCTGCCTGGTTCCTGCAAAGTAATGATGAGTCAGTAGGGAAAGAGGAAATAAGCAATCAAAATCAGAACTGCAGGCACATGATGAGCATCATTAAGAGTTCACTTCTTTGTCTCGGTCTCCTGACCACTCTGTTACTTTCTCATGTTCTAATTTCTCTGGATAATCAAGACAACACATATTTATACTTAGCACTCAGGCCACTGTAGTCCTGAAGATCTGTGACTCCATTCATTTCAGTCCTTCACAGAATTCATATTCACTTCACCCATCTCCCTGCAGTTTCCTGACTATCCCATTGTGAAGAAGGGAGAAAAAGAAAAAAAAACAATCTCTACCTCTTTGACAGTTGCTCCACATGCATAATGAAGAATCACTTGTGCCAGAGCAAGGCCACAAGATGAAACATGGTCTKGGTCTGTTTATAATATTCATTTAATATACTCTCAACTCTAGCAGCTGAGCTGCTACTGAGCAGTCTGTGCTCTGGAAATTGCATCAAGTGTCACACAGTGCTGTGACTGCCATGGAGCAGTGACTGAAASCAAGAGCTTCCTCTCTTCCTGGCAACATCCAAATCCCCAGGTTACAGAGCTATGATCTCCTAAGCCCCCTTTTATTCAGTCTTTTAACCCCTTTTTTTGTAGCTTTGTTAGGTTGTTTCAGGGTTTAAATTTTTTGACTTAATGTAACAGTCTTACTAGACACCTGTCTCTGGAATAGAGTGCAGTCTAAAAGCATCAAGTTACAGGGATGTAAAAAGTCAGATTCACACCCGGGATATTGTTTTAACCAGTGATACACTATTTAAAAGGGTGTAAGTGACCACCCTAAAAAGGAAAAAAAATCTTAAAAGAAAATCATAGTCATGTCTCTTAATGTCAGTATTGCAAGCTGTGAAAACTATGTGAAAAGAGATGTCACATATCCAGCATTAACCAATTCCCTCATCACTTCATATGAGTTCTTGTTCCCTCTTAGGACCTGTCTGACTCTATACTAACACAGAATTTGAGYACTTTCTTAGAAGACTCTAGCTAAGGGGATCTAAATGGTTTATCACATTTCAGCTTTTGTGTTTTGCTGCTGTCTCTTCATTGGTCTGCCTACACTTAATCCTTTTGTGATTTTATTGGTATTTAACAATCTGTACTTCTGGATGTCACTATGTCAGATGAAAGATGATGACATTTTTGCCTCAATGAAATTATTGCAAATTCCACCTAGGAAACTTGAAAACAATAGCTGAGAAAATGCATCAAAAGGATAAACAAATATTGTAAGGAAAATAAACTTGAATTTGAGGCACAGATTGTAGTTCCACAATTGAACACTATGACTTGAGTGCAGTTCTTGATTTATAACAGTATAGGAAAGATGAAGATAGCATCTAAAAAAGATCTTTCGGGGCAATACTTTTAGGACCCAAAAGCATTTCAGGATTTTACCTCATTAACATCCATTCTAAGCAGAAGATGTTGGCAGTACGTCATAAATAGGAAATTACCTGTACTAGCTTGTGTGTCTGTTTTTCAAAACAGCTTGACAGCTGCAGAGAGAAAGCTGATCCATTTGACACACTGCATATTAGGTTGGTCAGCTAAATATGTGAACCATGAAGCACTGATGCCTGTTAAAAGAAGCAAGTGCTTCAAATTAATCAGCTGACATCTGAAATATTGTACTTTATCGTATTAACACTTTATAAATAACAGCCATTATTTCTAGTCARTTCTTCCATGCAAATAGAAAATGTCATTAGCCATGTTTTGGCCGGGTTCTTTGTCTAATTTCTACAGCTAAGGTGGCAAAAAGGTTATTACAAGTAATAGCAGATTTAAAGTTTTATTAGCAGTAAACTGCAGAAGCTAATGGTGATGCCAACACTAGATAAAATCATTGTCACAGTTAATTTTGAACTCTTTATTTCAAACTTAATAATAGGAAACTCAATGGAGAGGATATTACACGGCCCATATCACTCATGAGTGCCGCAGGCCTGAGTAACTTGTTATTTTGCTCATGAGTGAAATAAAATGCAGATTATACTGCCAGCTATCAGGGGCACTGCTTTAATTGAGGGTGCMTGCATGGTGATGAAGGAGTACCAAGTAGGTTTCATTTTCTCAAATGTTAGAGGAAGATCTTTGTGGTTCTAACTGCGACTTGTCAAATCACCCCTCCATTACTGCTGCATTTTTAAAGTTCTTTCTGTTCCTTCTTAAATCTTAAAGAGTGGTTAGGTATGTTTTTTGCTTTTGTCAGGGATTACCTGAAACTGCTCCTGTAACATTCTTGTGCCTGTAAACCTCTGCTGTTCATTTGCTTCACAAGGAGATAACAATGGTGTGTCTGTATCGTAGTCAGACTTAATCACATATGCCAGCCAACACAAACTATTTCTCCACCCTGAGACATCCTCACAAACAGAAATAAATAATACAAGATATACTCCTCCTCCTTATCTTAGATTTATTCAGAAAACAGATATTTCCAAGAAGTGATAGCACATGAGAATTTCTATTAYTTTCTTTTCTATTCAACCATTTATTGTTCTAATGTACTAAATRCCACGAACCACAGTGTTCCCTTGCTGGATTTGAGAAAGTTTTCTTCATAATTATCTGAAAGTTAACTTTTTATATTGTGTWTTACTAGCTAGGAAGGTCTGGCTTCTAATCAGGTTGCATTTTTCCAATACTTCCTAAACCTAGTAACTTTTTTCATCAGCCAAAACTACCTGTGCAGTTACAAACCAGTTAAATTTCCTTTTTATTTATGAATGTGTAACAGAACAAAATGTCCTACACCTTTTAATCAACTCTAGTCAGGACTATCACTGTTGCACTTCTAGGCAATTGTTGATAGCATTCTTGCAAGATTACTAAAGATGYATTTATCAGCATTCATTAGCAACCTCCATATCCAGCACAGAATTAACAAGAAGTAAAAGCAGCATTATGTGTTTGCAAATTGAAATCCTGACAAAAGGTAACTGCAAAAACAATGCATTGCCATGTGAGATGCTCTGACGAGCTTTTTTTCCAGTAGTACAGCTAAATTAGCATGGTGCTCCACTGAATCTGATTTAGTCAACCAGAAGAGACRGTAGCTGCAATTGTAACATTGCATTTCTTAGGGTAGACATACTGTGARGGACCATTTCTGATGTGCTGAGAGTAAAAAATGAGGTGCTGAGCTAATAAATAATTTCTTTTCTTTAGTTTCAGAGTTTTTACTCAAACTACTTCTCAAGTGCAACTGAAAGGAGAAGGTAGTGATCAAATCTCACACAATACCAGTACTGTAATAGCTACTTCCTGCATCTCTGGGAGCCTATGTTAAGCCACTAAGTAATTAAGTGCAATCAATCCTTGATAGCTAAATTAGTCCTAAAATTAAAATTCAGATTTCTCCTGAAATAACTACTATAAAACTATTTTTACTGTGGAAACTATTTAMAGCCCTGTACTAAAGGGACCATAAGGATTTTCTACAGCCCAGCACACATGCATCGACTCAAGCTGACCATCATCCTTCTAAATAAAATCTTAACATTTCTAGTGGCACAAAGGACCATCTATTGTAGACAAACCACGATGACCCTCTGGCAAATGCCACGGACAGAACAGGTGTAGGCTCCATCTCTCCTAWCAAATACTCTTTCTCTCCCCATGATGTGTACGAAATGACAAAGAAGATGGCTCCTTTTCAAAATGTCTTTCTTCTAAAAGGAGACAAGACATTGACACACTGGAAATCAAAATTTTCCATCTTCAAAAAGGGACAGAACAGAGTTTAAGAGGTTACCATAGTTTCATCTTCTTAAATTAAGAAGAGAGAATTTAGTCAAGAAAAAATTTAATCTATTGTTAAGAGTTCATTTCACTTTTCTTTGGTGACATATGCTTTTCTTTGGTGACAGGGGCTTCGTACTTGCAGTGCTTCATTTCTCTTGGGACCTATTGTAGACTTCAAAAGATAAAAGAAACCTATTGTTCCGTGAGCCACTGAACAATGTAAAATCGTATTGTACCATAAGTTTCTTTGACGGGCTGACCTCATGAAAAGATTTCAGTTATTTCTTTTCATTTTCTTTACTGTGGATTTGGTGAATTAGGCTAGGATATTGATTTTGTGGCAGCACTGAAATCATAATGGTTTCTAATTTCAAAGATGACTGTTTATCTTATTATATGTCTGTTTCTGAAGAATTACATGAGAATTCAAGCCTTACTACCTTAAACTTTACATCTGCTTCCCACTTTCAGGCCTAATAAAGTGTTTCAATTTGCTTTGCCATTTTTTTTTTTAATCTCACCTAAACATGTGCTCAAACAGAGGGCTGCAGATCATTTCCTCTTAGTTCTGACTTGATTCAAAGCACTTGCCATATGCATCTATTCAGGACCAAACACACTGTCCCCAGCTTTTACCAAAAGGTTCAGAGTCCTGGTCATCAAAATATACATGGAATACTTAACAGAATTTTCCAGCCATCTCTGATCTGTATGCAACTCAGAATGTGGATGAGGGGAGAGAACAGTAAACACAGAATATTATCAAGGCAGGATTTAGAAACACAATGAGGAAAAATTCTGGGGGTAATATTCAAGTGTGCTGATTCCTGTGTCAGCATTAAAAGCAAAAGCAGAGGTTATTTTTTTCAGAATTCCTCGAAGCAGTTCATATTGCAATTCACAAACTTGAAAACCCTAAACAGAATTCCAAGAATAATTCCAACTGAACATGAAAGTACTGTATGGCTTTCACCAGACATTTCTGCTCTTTCTCTTTCTTTAGAAATATTTTCTTCTTTGCATGATTTTAATGATAGCTGTGTAGCACAAATTTTTAAAATTATAAAGGCTGTGTTTCTTACAAGGACCATATGCTAACGGGAAAAATTTTCAAAAACACCAGACATCTAAAAGAAGGAAAAGAAACCAACGAAATCAACCAACCAAACAAAAAYCTCAGTTCACTGGTAAAAGCACTGAAATTGTTTTTTGGCAAGGGTAGTTCTGTTCTTAAAGATTCAGGAATTGACTTTACCTCTATSCATAAATGAATGGAATGATTACTAACAAAAATGCTCACAAAGGTCTACAAGTTGGGAGTAAAAGAAGAAGAGAAAGGGACAACATTTTTTCTGCTGGTAACAATTGCCTTTAAATGCAAAAAAAAAAAAAATCCAGATACGTACATTTATTATTTTTTTGTTTTATTTATTATTAATGTTGCTATGTAATATTTCTAAGCAAGGAATTAAGATAGAATGCTGAAAGTTGTAACTGATTTTAAACTGGAAGCATTTTCCTTGTATTTTACTGTTCAGAACACAAAAAAAGGGCAAGATAATTAAAATATTAGCATTACTTATATTAAAAGTTAATTCATTGAAGGTGTCTGCCTTATCTTTCAATTGTAAGTACAAATTATTCCTGGTGGACATTTAATAAAATATTTTAATCTAGTACAAGAGATAAAAAGAGAGAGAACTCTTTTTCTGTAGTTATATAGAAATACTATAAAATAGATTTCACAACCAACTATTTCTTCAATCAATGCCTAATTTACTGACTCCAGTGAATATTTTACACCATTAARAACAGGGGAATATGTTTAAATGTTTATATCTGTATTTCAGTTAACTTCAATGTGTATTATGATAACTTTTTTAGCCTGAGGTACTTCCACTGCATAGGAAAAGAAAGTTTATTTTTATTTTATCACTATAGCTCTTCTGTATCTTTTTGCATTAATATTAAACATAACTGTCCTAGTTTTCTCTCTGCTATTTTCTACTTGCCAGTTTCAGACTAATAAGCTAGGATTTGGGGACCGCTAGAGGGTTATATGAGCATCCTACTGAATTTTAACTCAAGTTAGTCATATGAATCTTAATTATCATGTGTAGGAAACTGATATCTCCCTAAGAAATCCCTTGTGATAGAAACAAAAAGGAAAAGTCAAAAGAAAATTTTCCATTCACAGATCATGAAAGCCTTTCAGTTTTTGACAGGAAGCATTTTACTATTTACTGCCTTAAGTTACTTAGATGTGTTTCAAGAAAAGTAAATATACTCTTCAAAAAAAATCAAAACAAAACAAACAAATAAAAAAGCAAAACCAAAATATTGGGAATAGAACAAATCATTATCACRCCCATTTTTCTGTTGAGAAACCAGGGCAGAAAGTTTGGGGGATCTCAGTAACAATGTAAATGTGCAGAAACAGAGCTGAATCCTAAATCCCACATCTCACATTTAAATTTGGCCTATGCTTGTGTACACAGCCAAAAAACCTCTGAATTACTGGGAAAAAAAAATCTAAACAAAACTCCTGTGTTTCATTGCAAAGTTAATCTCTAATGTCAATGAACAATTAAGTGGCAACTGTTTAAAGCAAGATGTGCAGATTCTGGGAACCCGTGGCCTTCACACACTTTACAGAATCCTGTGTTACTGGGTTAAGCAGCAGCTGACAAAAATGGCCAGGTTTCCTGTGTTCTCACAAACAGTCTTCACAGTCCATTAATTTGTTGCAGTAATCCTCAGTGTTAGACTTGTAAATTCTTTATAGTCAATTAGAATACCTTCTGCATTWCAAAACTAGATGATTTTATTCTCTGCTAACTAAACAGTTTCTGGGCTTTCATGATGCTGTGCCTTCACAGCAATAGGCACTGCTGAATTTCGGCTTTCCTCAGACTTAAAAGTATCTATTTATTCAGTTATCAGCCCTTGGGTAACATTTGTGGATTGGAATCCTAACAAGTAAGAAGTTAATCTTTCTAGCCAGTCTGGTCATTATCACACCCTTTGTCAAGAGCCAAGAAATCACAGATTCACACTCTGATTTTCAGGCAGGATTGGTTCTACTCAGACATCAATGATGTCCAATTCTGCAGCAGTTTCAATCACAGCTATCCATCAAATATCCAGCAGAAAAAAAAAAATGAAAAACCAGTTCTGCTACTAACACAGTCCTTAAGTGCTGCTCTCTGCAAGGTGTCCAGACCCGGATTCATCTTCAAGTGACTCTCATCTGTGCTCAAATACAGCAGTTGACCTCTTGGCAGTGAAATATCAGGGAGTCAGCATAAACGATGCTCAGACACTCACTTAGTGGAAACTCAAATCATTTGTCATGATGGAGCAGTCCCTGTGCAAGTTCCAAACGAGCCAAGGTCAAGAGTCATCTCCCCTCAGCCCATTTCAAAGGGTGCCTTCAATTACCTCTGATGCATGACTTTGCTCCTCCTCAGATCTGTGCTAGATGCCATTTAAATTTATCATGCCTCTTTTTGAAAAACAGTTTGCTGTCTTTAAACTTCTAAGGGTATTGGTCCATTATCATTTAAATCACTGATTTTTTTTTTACAGTTCTGCCTGTTTCCAGTGGTCCATTTCAATTTTTGAATAACAATATTTAACAGCTAATTATGACTGCCCCTCATTCTAACCTGTTAAAGCCACCATCAGTTCTGAATCCTCAGCTTCTTTCTGGCTTCCATGTTGAGCTCCACAGAAAGTCTGGAAATACTGTCTTGGAGTTTAGATAAACTATGTTTTTTAAAGTATGGTGTGAGCAGTATTAACTGCATACAAACATGGGAGATAAGCAAGAGAATCTCATGAAAAAGATCATTAAAACAAAGTTAAAAAATTAAACAACTGCATATTTGATCTGTTAAGTTCAGCAATACCAGGTAAGGGGAAAGTTTCTTATAAAAATTTGGCATTTGACCAATTTTTAAAGACCACCTTCTCCACCCATTTCTTTTTCCTTCTAACGAAGGTAAACATCAATGTGAACTGCAGTCACTCCTCCCATTTTCTCCCCCTCCCAAAAAATATTCAGGAAGGGTAAGGGAAAGCAACTCCTATGCTCAGAGACCTTTTACATGATAGGACAGAAGGACTAATAGTGAAATTTCAGTAGGAACAGTCAGTCTCAGCAAGATACAAATACTGACGAGTCATGATCTCAGCTTCAGTGCCAAGCCAATATCTAAACAAGAGCTTGTACCAGAATATCATCTTGATAGTGCTGGGCTAGTCAGATATCCTAAGAGAGGCTGAAGAGTATGCTACTGCAGCATGAAATGTTTAGCCTGCACGAGGAAAACAGGTTTTACTCTCTTAAGCTGGGAACTACAGAAGGAATTGACTCYTAACTGGACAGAATGCATCCCCCTCCAAAACAAAAAAATACCAYGGGAATGSCAAATTAGCAATGGYAACTCAYGCAAAAGGAATACACAACMAAYCTCCAAYRAATAGRAAGAATGTGCAAATATTGGTGGCARCACTRAAGGACAAGTTCTYGCCCTTCRGGAAACAWAAACTCAGACTCATTTGAGCTATTAATCTGCATATTTAGATAATGGGCATTAAAAAAAAAAAAGTCGGTACTACACAGAAAGATATGCCTCCACAGTGACCCAGAGAAAACTACTTCTAAAAAATGCCAAAGACCTTTCTCTGTTTAAAAAGTGTAGCATTATTGCTTTAAACAATGTCATTGGGGCCACTTCTTGTCTCTTCCAATTGACATCAGGATAGGTGAGGAGCAAAGGCAGTTTTAAGATTATGGATTGAACCACAGAAGAGCCAACACACCTTTGGGATCCTTATGAAAGGGAAAATTACGGATATGTGAAGRAGCGAGACTCAGTAAGACTTAGCCAGTCCCTCTGACTTCAAAAGTTGAAGCCCAGAGTGCATTGACAAATGCATATTTTTTCCTCTCTCCACAGATACCCCTTTCTAATRGCCATGGTATATCACAAAGACTCGCCCCATCATTCTGCTTTATGGGAGACTGGAGACCAGCACAACTTGATTCCACTTCTCAGTTACTGTGCGCTTCACTATGCAGCAGCAGAACACTAAGTTYAGTTTACCCAAAAGTAAACTTGGGCAAAAAGAAAAATCCTCTGAGTGTTTCAGCCCCCTTCTAAGTGCTAAGTTTAAAAATGGCTACAGATTTCTCCAGGCATAATATATAGTATGCTGTAAGTATTTTCACTACAAAATTCAGTCTCCCCAACAATGAGATATTAAAAAAAAAACCCTTATGAACAAAAAAATTTATCCCCTCTTCATATGGAAGCTAAAGCTATATGTTTACACAATAATAGGGATACCTAAAATCTAACKAGCAAATATGAATTTTGAAGGATTAATTCCCAACCTGTCCCAGTTGAGTTACTCCCAATGGAGATTTCTTCTCAACAAGACATTTAATGCTACAAAAATTGCTCTCTTGCTACATTTTTTTTTTCACAGAGCACTATCATATAGCTTGTCTAACAGATTTTTCAGAAATTAAAAAAAAAGAACCAAAAAAACTCAATATCTCCTTTCTCCATAYACTTCAATATTAATGTAAGCCATTTTTCTTAATGCTATCTGTTCTTGTAGTTTTGTTGGTCCTGAACACATTTTATATATTACAACTATTAGAATTAAAARTCACTGAGCCTCATGATTTTTACTCCAAGACCCAGACCCTAATGCATGCTATAGTTTTGCAAAGAAACATACCAGCAAATCCTTTATCCTCTGCTCTCAAAATCTCTCCTAGCTGACAGCTGGAGCTTATGCTGCCTTTTCAGTCAATTAATAGTTTTGTTAACTTTCCTTAAGTTTTATTTCCCGCACACAGAGCACATAGTCATAAAGTTCCTGCATCTGATTCACATCTTTGGTGTTTTTTAAGCAGTGTTAAACACACTGTCCTGAATGGACCTCAGAAAATATTATGGTTGTTCTCAAAAGAAAATGTATTCTAAATTATGCAAACAGGTACATCCCAAATATGATTTCATGACTAAGAGTAGAAAGTGAACTGACTGAAAGAGATCTCCTACACCAAATCACTTTTTCAGCTGTTCCTGGGCTTTTTTTATTAGTAATTTTTGAATAGGGATGTTGAACTATATTCTGAAGAGTCTTGTAGCCAACGTGCTTTGTCATGATCAGAGCAATTGCACCAAAATAGAAAAAAAACTTGTAAAATCTTCTATATGGATAAACTTTGCATGAAATACCAAAAATCTATAGACTGAAGAAGTAGCCCATAAAACACAATAAACTTCTCTCAGAATAGCTGGGACTCAGTACGGTGGAATTGAACTGGAGGTCTCAGATCATTCTTTCTCTTAAAGAATACTCACGACATCTTGACTGAAGGTTTGAAACACAAATTTCTTTGAAATGTTTTAGTAAAAAATGAGACAAAATCACTATTTTAAAAATAATGAAGAAGAATAAACTATGCTCATGTCAGGGCTTGCCTGACATGTGTTTCAAAGTCAGATATTATCAAGATATTATCAAGATAATAATAACATTTTACAACAAATGTCAGAAYATTTCCAAGGTGCAAACCTTATTTGTATCTGCATTACTGTTGCATTCTGTGGGTTTATTTCAAGACTTTTTGCACAGAATAAACAATACTTGTATTGGCAGACTTCATTAGTCAAGTGACATTGGTCATGTCTTTGTGGAATTGTTTAATGTTAACATTTGGAACTTGAACTATTACATTAGACAGAAAAAAAATAAAGTTTTTGCACAGAAGTAGCTGTTTCCTAAAAATAAAACTTTATCTAAATACAGTTGTGTCATTTCCACCATATTTGAAAGGTAAGTGGAAACTGTTTCCAACTTCTTTAGCAAGAACTGCTCCTCCACAATTTTCCTCTCTGTGTATCTGAATGCAATTCATATCATAGCCTCATATAAATTGTAAATCATCCAGTTTCCGACAGAACTATGATGAATACACATTCGAATAAAAGAAAGAAGTGGTGGAGCAATATAGTCCCTGGAATTTAACACTCTGCGGTCAGAAGGTCACATATGTTAGGTTTCTTATTTATATCCCTATTAAAAGCTCTGATCTGTGGGAAGCAGGATAGAAGCAATATGACTCATTTTTCAAATAAAGAATGTATTGTTGTTGTGCTGTACATGTTTTGTTTCTGGGCACTTAATGATAACAGTGCATGAACTGCAGGTGACTATAGTAAGTGGAAAAAAGATCATCAGGAGACATAAATATTTGTTCCTGCTACTTTTCTGGTAAGTGCTTCATTAAGAGCATAACAAAATACGTATTTCATGAACAAGTCATGCAAATTAATATTCTTCATAATTTTTTTATGGCTTCTATATACCTCTGGGCATCAAATTATATACAGGCTGACCAGATATTTTGACTGCATTTTTGATGAACAAGCAGCATATAAAGAAGGATAAGGACTTTATGCACATTGCAKTCTTAAATTCAAAATATTGAGTTATGCTGACCTACAGATTAATCCAGGTAATTTGCAAACAATGTGGCAAGCCTTTAAGCATTCTCCATAAAATTCAGCAAAAACCACATTGTGGCTTAGCATTTGTCCCAAATAATTTGACCTGTGAGATTAATATTTTTCTGCTGTACATCATATCAGTACATTAAAAAAGTGACTTACTGACAGTTTTGTATCAGCAAGGTATTCATCTCCACTCCAATAATTTTTCTTAATRAGAAATAATAATAGAACACATATTCTTAATAATCCTGAGGTTTTGCAATAAAAACAAAAAACGGTAGGGAACAAAAGAAGATAGACAAATGATAAAGTGTTGACCATTTAGAAAAATGAAACATACTAACAAAAAAMCAAAACAAAACCAGAAATGTTGGACTCCTTTTAATGAGTGGAAAAACTTGTTTGGGAATTTGGTAGCTAGCTGTTTTGRTGTTGGACTGAGGTAAGTGTTCTACCTCAGGTCTAAGATAGTAAAGAAGTCACTATTACATGTACCCAGGTCCATAATTACCTACACAGACTTGTCAAAGCCAAAATGCTTTCCACTGTTGTTTTGAGGTTTTGTTTTGTTTTTTTTTTAATATTGGCAATGGATGCGGAGGAAGTGGGGGTTTTTTCCTCGCAGTTTCATACCATAGTTGTGAATGTGCTTGGATGTTTGATAGGACAGCATTACCTTGGTTATGGCTTCTTCTTTCTGCCATAAACATATTCCCTTTGAGTATATTCCTTTTTAAGCTGCAATAAAAAGTGTGAGTCTTATTGTTTGTTTGTTTGTTCTCTTTAGGAGAAGCAGCTGCAAAGTCATAATTATGTTCACTTCCCACACTGCCAACAAGAAAGCTTCATATTTTCACGCACCTTAAATTATGTGAAAGGATAAGCTGAACCACTTCCTCCTTGAGGTTTACAAGTTTCCCAGTATCTAAATCATATTTCTATCAAAAAGGGGGTATGTTTCATTTTTAATTATATTGAGAATAGTTAATAACCAGTTKGTAATATATTAAATAAGTAAAAGTCAGTATCACTGGAAATACACAGCACTATAATACTGTTATCAGCTCTAATATTTGGATAAATTCAAACTTCCAACACAGCAAACACAGTTGAGTTGATCACTGCTTTCTGGACATCAGGAACCAGTTAGTGATACTTCAGTCAACAAATGGTCTTTGAGGAAAGTAAAAGAGGGTGGAAGAAGGAGAGGTTCCAAGGAAAAAGAATGGTGTCAGAGACCCTGAAGAGTCAGAAATGCTGTAAAAGCTTCAGTGTTCACACTTTTCGTACACCATACACCTCCTTGCACCTTCTGTTTGTCTTGCCCACATAAAATACTGTTTTGGAACAGGGCCCATCTCTTCACAGAGTACCTAATAAAAGTTTGTGGCCTGCCTATTCCTTTATCAAGAGSCAATAAGCAAACATCAGTATTGAAACAAAATGCTGTCACCTTTTTGACCTAAGCATCTATGCAAAATTCAGGCTCTGAGTCCTTGTTTCTCTCAAGAGGAGGAAATGATGATGGAGTCCAGAATTTCTTCAGTGCAATCTGCAGTAAATTGTATTTTAAAGCCCAATTTTCTTGAACACAACAGGAATCGAGCAGCAGGAGATAGCTTCCTTGCTCACAGCTTTGCTTTTTAGCAAGTAGTTTACRTAAAACTCTTTGCTTTCAATATAACTGCTTCTTTAGCTGCACCTGGAGCTTTCCTGTTCCTTTCCTGTGCATGCCTGGAGCATGTCTGCCCTTCTCATCACATGTCCTGACACGCAGCTGCAGCCAAAATCCTTCCTCAAACTCCGCATTTAACTGTATTTGACTCTGATTCTTGCAGCCCACAAAGAAAYTGCTCCAGCAGAATAATGAACAGCAGTACACACAAACTGAATTTTTAGGGATTGTTTCAATATTTTCAACTATCTCTAAAYACAGATGGCATTTAACGGTTCCCTTGAATAAGAGGTGGCTGTTACATTTAGCAGCTGCACCTATGTTTCTTCCTGTCCCGAACACAACCATCACAATACCACCCCACTATTTCATTCTTTGCGGAACATTAGTATATTGCCATTGTATTTCCTACTCTGCAAAGAAGAGTATGTTCAGAATACGCCTTTTATGTTCATTTTCATAAGTGGAGCAATCTTTCAAAAATGACAGGGATTTTTCTTCTCATTTTTTTTTCTGTGTGCCATTAGCATACACAGAGAAGCTGGAAGCATTTTCTGAGGAACTAGAAATGGCTTGGCAGAGAACAGATCACCTCTTACATAGAATATTTACACAATCTGTCCACCAAATTATTCATTAAATTCGTCAGGAAGTAAACTGCCACCCTATATTCTACCAGACTCACACAGCTACTCAGGAAGTCTCTCCGGGTCATCACCATCTTGGGCTTTCACACTGCAAACTGAGCACCACATCCCAACTGTGAGAGCTGCTCTGACTTGAGAGACAGGTCTTACCTCTCTCACATACAGAGTTTCTAAATTTAAAAACTCAGAAAATGGCAGAGCAACAGTTTCGGTGAGAATCATGATCTTGCAAAGAGAAACGAACCTTATTCAAAATCCTTCAACCTACATGTAGAAGCCAGCTAAAAAGCATACAAATCAACATTCCTCACTTTTATAGGGACTTTCAGAAAAGTCAAAATGGAGTTACATTATTTATGTTTTATGGGAATATGTATTCAATGTTTATAAGTCCATTTGGATAATAACACTGACTCTAAGGCACTGATAGATGTCTCTTCTAATGTACATTACAAGAAWGATCACCTACAACATATGTAACATTTATCATTTCCATGTTGATTAGTCCTCCTCTGCTACTTAATAAAAGTTTTCAAAACCTCAATAAAACATAAGTGCTTTTCTTAAATGTGTTAACAACCCATGGATGTCAGGAAAGTACTTTGAGCTTTGAGAATGACGTWTGTGAAATGGCATTTTCAGTCTTCTGGCTTCTAGTAGCTCTCAAGAGAATGGATCTGTAGTCACTTAGATAACACAGCAGGTTTTGGCAGCCACAGTTTTAGGAAATCTGTTACAAAAGGGAGTGTCCGTGCTGATGACATCGTGCTAATATGAAAATGACTTTTCCAACAACTATGTTAACTCTCTGAGCTCTGTGTTTTCCATGGTAAAGGTCTCATGAGCTGGCAAATCAGGAAGCTAGTAAACACTACAAGTTCAGACACACATTTAGAGCCTAGAGAGAGGCTTGCAGAGTGCTAAAATCAGCCACCTCTAAACCCTGATTGAGAAGCTGCAGCTCTGCAATCTAGGACCGTAAATAAATAAATAAATAACACCTGCCTTTGCAGACAGTGCAGCAAGCAGAACACCCAGTGCACACCAGCTCTGTCCCTGCCTCCTGGGTSCTCATTAACTGTCATAAAAGGGGAYACTGAAATCTAAGTTTCATATAATGAGCAGRAAATACAAGACACCTTTATTGTGACCTCTGTGGTGTTGATGTCTTTAAAAGATCAGCAAGCACACCTATGGGMCTGCTATTCATAGCACAGTGAAATAAGAATTATGAAGAAGGATCTTTAAATGCTGTATTTAAAATATGAGAAATATGAAGAATTTTCAGTGCTATAAATTCCTTTCTACTTTGATACACTGTATTTGTGGCACTGCTGTGGAATGCAKGTCATTACAAAATAGAAAATTAACATTTCGGACAAAACCCACAATGGTARAAATTAAGAAATACTAAACTTAATCTCATTGCTTGATTGAATTTTTTAAGACAAAAAGAGCATTAAGCTCACATAATTTGAAGTGTAAATATATACAGCAAGACAAAAAGAGATGTTTCTATCAGAACTGGAGATCAGACAGAGAGCTTGGTCAGAACATGTATAATCTGTGCTGTCATAACAAAAAACTAATGGTGACAAGCAATCTATACCAGAAGAGAAGCACGCTGAAATGCATGCTGTAAATATATGTCAAGAAGGATCCAAACGAATCACAGTTTTAAAAAGAGGACAAAATCTCTGCAAAACAGTCCAAATTGTTCCTGCACTAGAAGTGACCCTTTCTACATCTGCTAGCAGAGCTGACAGCTCCAGTTGCCAAGATAATATATCTAGCATAAGGAAGGATTTTCAGAATCATAGYAATAATCTTTTCACAACTATCAACACCCACGGAATTTACTTTTTGACATTCACACTGAAAAACATAAAGGAAATAGATTTACTTGTAAGTAAATGGGCTATATCTCTCTCTAGTTATRACTGATTCCATGACTAAAACCATGCAAAGACAAATTATGAGAGCATTATTAAGTACTCAAAACTAAAGAAAAATGAACTTTGATCTGTAATTTGACAAGACTTGTCCAAAATTCATTTTCTGGGTAAGTAAACACAAACATAACATTGTCTGCATGTCCATTCCTAAGAACCCTGAACSCAAAAGTTTGAAGATGTCCAAATCAGGAAATAGTTTCATTCTCTGTACAAATACTAACTTGGTTTCTGCACACTTTTCACTAAGTAATTACTACTGGTATGATGACTTGGCTTTCTTTGACAAAGATATAGTACTCCTCCATGTATTTCCATACATGCACTGTCATAACCATTCTGTTGTTATCATGGTCTTAAAGCATATTTTGAGACTTCAAACAAAATCCTAAGACCAGTATTATATTTACAGTATATCTGTCACTCCCAATAAGTCTCAGAACTTGGCTCCAACAGCTCATAACTTACAGACAAACAAAATATTACCTCTCTCAGGCAAACAGTCAATAGAATCATTCATCAGCATGAAAATGTATGTATGTATTTTCAAAGAGGATAGACCTAAAAATAATATTTTACTACAGCTTTGTTTTTAAAGTAGACATAATTTCTTCAAAGTCATACTAGACCATTTCTAAGATAAAATTCACTGTTCATTGTTCATAATATTGTTAATTGTTTTCAAGATAACAGTCATTAATTAAAAAGAAATCAAATCAATCAAAACAAAAACAAGCAAAATGCCATTAATTATCTAAAGTCTGAATTTTTGTCAGTCTTCGCTGSAACTTGAACTGTAAATGCAGAGGTACCTTCAGACACACATAAAGACAGCTTATTTTCAGTAAGACTTTTTTTAAGAACATACCTTTGTCTTGTGATTCCTAGTGTTCACAGACTAGAACATCCAATAGGAAGAAGCAGTTTCTTCACAAGGCAAAGGCTCAAGAGCCTGGGGACTCCATAACCAAGAAGAAAACCAGCAGATCACAGCAACTTTAGCCCAGATGGGTCTGAAAGGGTCTGAACTGAGCTAAATAAAGTCTCCTCAAGGACTAATCAATTAGGTTGATAATTGACACATGTGGAGACAGGTGCCACTCATTTTGGGCAAGGCAGCTGATTCTCATTATTCTGCTTAGACTAGACTTGACACAAGGAGAGGGGAAGCTCAGTGACTGCCAAGACAGCCTTGAGCACTTCTAGAGTGTGCARTTCCTCTGTCTGTGCCAGAGGAAGTTTCTGAACAATGGCAAATTCTGACAATGGAATATATCCACTATCAAGACTTGACAACAGTCTGAAACTATCAAACAGACATTTCCAGGCATATTACGAGCTTGAAGGGATATTCTGTGACCTTAGGAGAGCTAAGAAGGTCCCAGAAAAACTCAATGTTTTGCTGATTATTAAATATGAAACAGCCTTCCAAGAACATTTAATATCATAAAGCAAGAAACAAATGAACACAAGTCTCCAAAAGAGGCATTTAAGTTATTATCATGTTTTGTACAAGTAAATCTGGTTACATGAAGATCTAAGTGCTTGATATCTACCACCCTTCCATTAAACCATGTGAGTGGAAAGGATGGCACAGAAAAGACAGGAGAAAAAACAGCAGCTTAGAGACACAACAAAAGTTCATCTATAAAGGCCAGGAAAGACTTGACAATAATGCAGTTCTTCAAGCCAGCATAAACTGATCACTGATCATAAACTGATCATAGTTAGAAGTGGAGAAACTGATGAAGTTAGTGTAAATTGTTTTCTTTCACGGAAGTCCTAAGTTCTCCCATGGGAACTCCAAGTTCTTTCATGAATTCTGTAACAATGAGGCCATACACCTTCAGACTGTAACATGCACATGTAGAGTTCTGCTGTTGAAAGAAGCATAACTGTGGGCAAAAATAAAAGCTGTGAGCATTCTTTTCCTACTGAATGTAGAATGCAAAATTTAATAAAATATGTGAACTCTTTCATAACTTCCGTGGAAACAAGCATGCAGTATTCACCTGGAAAAGCCAGTAACAGGCCTTTGTGGCACAGTATCCAGCACAAAACCTTTATCATTCCATATCTCTGCCTGTGTTTGCATAGCATGCTCTTGTGTTGGTCTTTAAAAGCAATGCTGATGACAGAAATGTACAGAGACTAACCTGCTTTTTAAAAATGAAAATCTTATCTATCCAGAGATTCTTTAAATGAAATAGAATTCTGAATTCTGTTTTTGTTTTGGGAGAGTTCACTGAAGATTTAGAGTTGAAAAAACATCAYGGAAATCATTAAACTGAAACAAAGTTGCACTACATTGCCTGTCACAATAATTATAATTGAGGTAGTGTAAGAGTAACTAGCATTAGGCTCTTCTTTAAATTAAAATATTCTGAGGGATTAAGTCACAAAATACCACGGRTTCTTTCTGCAGGAAAAAAAACCTCTTTATACAAGAATACAGAGTAAGAAATGCACAGATACAACGTAGATAGGTTAAGATGTGAAGCCAAATTCAAACCTAACAGAAGAAACATCTGTGGGATGAAACCATATGAAAATTAATTTTGTCACAGTAATGTAYAGTGGGGAAAGACAGCAGTGACTATTTCAATGTATTTCTCTGAAATAACCGAGCTCCCCGAAGCCAAAGGAAGGACTGATTCAGGTACCTTTTTCTTTCCCAACGTATCTTTCAGTAAATAAGCTAATCTATGTCGTGACTGCTTTCCAGAAACAAACACAAGAGATATGGACAAGATGAAGGCAGCATATATGATAACAGGAYATGTAGGCAATAGAAGGTCATTGTAAAGCAATAATGACAGATTCACCTGATAAAACAGAGATGAACGTGGGTCACTGGCCATCAGACAGAACAAAAACCTTCACACCAGCAGTTCAGTGGAACTCACAAGAAATACCTGAATTTTGTGAACTTTGACTGCAAAATGATACTATATCCTTAAGATGTCTGTTAAGAATAAACCACATTAAGAAAGATAAAACAGTGGCCGTTGAGCAGAATCTGGACAACTTCAAATACATAAGGAAGTACTAATGAGGTGCACCAAAAAACTGACAAATTGCTGTTAAAAGTAAAATGTAGATACAATTAAATCTAATCACCCTGAAGTATATCACAGACATCAGACTAAAGAATTTTAAAGCAATTCAAGCTTTAAAATCGGTACTCAGATATGAATGTTCAAATAATGTAAAGTGCTTCCATTTAGAAACTAAGATAAAAKAGAACCCACTTGCACAGAAGGTACTTGAGAGTGACTTATAGATCACACACATTCACAGTGAGCTGCTCTCATGAATGTGTTTGCAGAGCACACACTAGAAGAGAGTTTATAGAAACTAAGATTTTACATCKAAATTTAAAAATATGTTTATTGTTATTCAAAGCTAAGTTATTCATTACTCAGCCAACATATTAGTGCAGACAATATTCTCTCACTTCCTCTGGG
The DNA here is from genome assembly GCF_030028575.1 of Malurus melanocephalus. Lineage (NCBI taxonomy): Eukaryota > Metazoa > Chordata > Aves > Passeriformes > Maluridae > Malurus > Malurus melanocephalus. The sequence continues at coordinate 4,797,044 of NW_026623240.1, read as the reverse complement.
TTTTCTTTAATCTTATCTGGATTTCTTTCTGTGTATTTCAGAGTAATCAAAAGTTATAAGTTTGATATCTCCTGAGTTAAAAACATCCCTAGTGTTCCTGCTGTTTCTTTTGTATATATTCTTTCTTTTAGTAAGTCTCTAAACCAAGGATTAAAGAAAAAAAATCAAATAAGGTTATTTCAATCAGAAAGAATTCAGCAATTTGATTTCTTCTAAYGTATAAAGCAAACATACCTCTTAAGACACCAATTAATCCAAGTTGGTGCCAATAAGGAGCCCAAAATTTAATGCTAGGCATTCCTTCAGCAGATGTGCAAATTCAGGGCTATGGTAATGAAGTGAAAGTCAAAAGTATCTACCTCACCTTTCAATTAGAAAAATTATTCCAAAAACTTCATTTAAATTATATACCAGTAGAAACCGAAATATACTCACAAGACATTCATAAATAGAACTGTTGAGGAAATTTCTGACTAAATTAAAAATGAAAATCTGTCAAAATTTAAAGTGTTTTCAGAAATATCACAACAAACTTTAATCAGTGAGTATCCACCAGGGCCTGGCTGGTTCTGGGCTGGGACCCAGCATCCCACAGCTCTGGCCAGCCACGCTAAGGTTTTCTAAGATTCAGGGGATTGACTGAAAGTCCTCAGAGCCCTACAGCAAAGTGCAAAACTCTGAACTGGAGCTAAGCTAAAGAATCAGAGTCTACTGCAGACTGAACACTGTGGAGTCAGGTGCCTGGACACAGGATAGGCCAGCCCCAACATCAACACAGCTCATCCAGCACCTGAATGATGCAGACTGAGGCCCAAAGAGCCTCAGCTCAATTCACTGCTGTCAGAGCTTTCAGATTTCACACACCAATCCTGGAAGCCTTGGCTTTCCAGATGTGCTGGTAACCCATGTGCACACACACATGAACTCACTGGGAAATCTCTTTACAACAGGCATGTCATTTTCTGAGTTATGTTTAAACACGTCATGTCTTTGAATACGTCATGACTCCATAACATGGTCTAAGGGCATTTAAATTAGATTTAAATGACCCAGGAATTGCTAAGCCATATAGCCATGGTGCCACTGGCTGACAGTGCAGTTAACTMCCATCCACCTGGATGTCATTTATTCTGCTGAATAACCATGAAGTGGTTAACTGCTCTAGCTGATCTGACCAGCTCACTGCTTCTCTCTCTTGCTAATTAACACAGTGTAGCTAAACCAAGAATACATCACACTTACCTATAAAGGCAWAACCTTGATGTATAAAGGTGAGGCTATTTTTTTTTTCTTGACAGAATAAAAATACAGATGGAAAAAGCATGGAATTTACAGGCAGGTGTGAGGGGAAATGAATGGTAGCTGCACTATTTAGTGCAAAGAAAATATATATGATGTGTCAACACATGGCAAAGTGTGAAGAATGTACGCCTGCATGTATAAAAATATATGTATCCACAGTACTAAGCAATTTGCAGTTAAAGGTGTGGCTATTGTAGTATCTGTTAAATCCATAAGAAAATCCCCAGTTGCTGCAAGGTTTGGCTAAATTTTAACTTCAAATTAGTCTGTAAGGATACTCCTTCCAATCCTACCAATTTATTTATTGTAAAGAAKGAATCATAGCCTTATGATTATGTTCTGTGGGACCACTGCTAATGCTCTAAGCACTTCTGTTTTCCTAGCAGACCGATTTACAGATCTTGCCTAGGACTTGAAATTAGTCTTTATCAATGAGACAAATAACAGGCTTGGAGATATTCCCTACAAATTCCATTAATTAGTCTATGGAAAAATAATGTCATTGCATAAAATGAACCAGAATTTCCTATTTAGCCCATGCTACTTCTACACACTTTCTAAAAATCATATATTTAAATCAGTAYAGCAATATAAAACTTGACATCTTTTTCAGATTGGAAAGTTGRGAGCACTACAGTAGTGTCTGGGATTTAAGATTATTTTGTTATTTTAGGCAGGTAAGGTTTGGGGGKTGGTTCTGTTTGATTGAGTTGTTTTGTTTGTTCTCCCACTTTATTATTTCCTAGGACCCGAAAAGAGTGACTGCTTGACAGAGACACTTGGTTCTGGGCACTTGCTTTCCCTCATTATCTCTGAAGAGGAAAAAAATACCTCTTTTRTTCCCCTTATCGCTTCACTACCTTATCCAAATACTCATTTCTCTTTTAAGAAGGAAAAGACAACTGAAATCATGCAGAAACTATGCCTTATATATTAAGAAAAACATTATCATTCAGGCAAAGTGCTAAGTACTCAGATAATAAAACAGAATAATTCTATTTCTAGGGCTTTCCATTTCATGTTTTTTCATTTTCAGCTTAACTTGAGCAATTTAAGACAGACTTTTGTGACATTAAAGAAACATTTTCTGCACAAAACTTTGAGATTATATTACAAATAATTTATCTGCATTCAATCGTGATGTTTTTATACAGTRTCATTAGCAAAAAATAAAATAAATGGTGACATTTCAGATGGTGTGAACCAACAGAGCTCTTCTGACTCCCATGGAGTTCTGCCAATTTCCACATTGGCTGACAGTTTGGACCTTAAACTTTTATCATAAAATTAGAAAGAAATAAATTTCAAATTCTCTCTCCCTAAATAACTGAATCCCAAAGAAAGAAAAAGCCTTCTATCCAAACAATTTTAAAAGTATGTGATAAATTATATCTATTTGCCAGTAACTGCATCTGAGATACATTACTGGCAAGGTATTGATGTCAGAGCTGAAAATTTTGTATTGTAATAAATGCAATGAGGCTTTTTGGTTTGAAAAATATTTTTTAAAACTTGATTATTTGATTAAGTTTTCCTTTCTTCTTGTCCATAATGAAGTGAAAATTCTACATTCCCATGAAACACAGACAATTGTTTTCTTTTCTCATCCCTGTCCATATGGTATGACAAGCWTGAATCCAAAACATTTTCTCATGAGTGAGGGTAAATGCCTGATCATTACTTTGAGCATATGGTAGCATTTTTTATTGTTCTTATATTTATAAATAGGTTTTCTTCATTTATTAAAATATATAGAAAATATATCCAGCCTTGTTCATATATAGAGCAATCAGGCATTCTGTGTGCTYGGCTTTGCCAAATTGCACAGGTAAAACAATCATTGGAGTCACCCACAGCAACTGCATTTGGGAACTGTTCAACATAAAGTGTATTATACAATCTTAATTCCTTACTGCATTTTTAAACAGGCAATATAGTAATTTTGATTTCCAGTTCTAAAATATTTCAATACTTCAGTATTTCAAGCAAACACTGCATCTTGTCTTCAAGGCATGATATGCACAAGAATTATCCACYAGCTCTGCTCTGTGTCACATCCTCTCCTGWGCTCATCACCTTYCACAGGACACAAGCTGGCCCAAGRATAATGAACCTTGGTGTGGTAAAGATCCAGTTGACAAAGGSTACCAAAACAACAAGCTGCATCCTACAATACACTGAAAAACTAACAAAGGAGAAAGCCCRCTTGGTTACCTACCCATATATAGCAAGTCCAAGTTGTGTTTTATTAAAAAAATATATCAGAAGTTCTTTTCAAGGGTTCTCTAGTCCAACTGATAGACAAATAACTGGGGCTTTGTGTAAAGGCTTTGAAATGATGCAGTGTAAGCCCTCAAATCAAGTGGCAYTTGTTAAATGCAAGCAATGGAAGCATCACATCATAATCTGGAATGAAGGCAAACAGGGTTACTGCACATCATTAATAATTAGGTACCTGCTTTAGCAGGAAAGGACTCCTTGGTTTCTGTAAGGTCAATATAAAGAYTCTAGTGGGCCTCTTGAAGTTTGTACTTTGCTCTCAACTGGTGGTAAAAGGAGCCTGGGGCACAGGCTAGCCAGCTCAATTAGATGGATCACACTGGGCTGTGTGAATTTTCCCTTTACATACAAAAATTTATGGATTTTAATTTAAAGAGCAGCTGCCTACTTTTTTAGAAAACAGGCAGAAGGCGAGAAAAATGGTTAATGGCAACGGCTTGGGAAAAGTGATTTTGATGCTGCAGGCAAAATTGTCAGCTCATCTAAACCAACATAGCACTTACTCTTTCACAGAGCTCTGCAGASTTGAGAAAGCCCAGAGTCTGGCTCTATACACAGCTAGGAAAAACTATGATTAACAGTTAATCTGGAAGATAGCTATCTGGAAAAGAAGTGTCTGTAGAAAAGGCAGATCCACTTTAGGTAAATTCTACWTTGTTCATCTTTAAGATAAATGAGTTCAACGTTTCTAGCAATGAGGACCAGGCAGTGTTTTTGGGGCTGTCATCCATATCACTTTTCTAGATACGTTCAAAGTGAAAGTTCAGTCCCAAGAACGGCTTTTGCCTGATGGATTTCATGGGCTGCCATTCTGCATCTACACCTAAGCAAACAGTGCTACAAAAGAAAAGTTTCCATAGGCTCAACCACACTCAAAGCAAAGCACCAGAACCCCTAAATAAGCAGAATGAGAATACATCCATGTCTTTATTTTTACAGACCTTGAGTAAGTACTGCACATTGAAATGCAAAGATAAAAATTTGCTGTACAGGATGACCCAAGCAAACTTCATCAGAGAAGGAAAAAATCTCTGTAAGTAAAATGTGTTAGTCAGGTATAACTAAGGAACACAACACACTTACTACCCTCTCCCAAATCCTCATCTGCTCCCCACAACAATGCAATGGCATCAAATCAAACTAAGTAACCTAGAGGGTTATTTTCTATTCCTAATTTCCACCTTTTTTTCCTAAGTTAAATTCATACCTTTGGGAMGTATATTTCCATACCTAAGGAACAACGATTTCAGGAGGCATATTATGGATAAGCAATAAAGATGCTGACGACCATCTCCAATCAAAATGGAAAGAAAATGAGCTAGCTCTTTGAAATAATTTTTTTTTTTTTTATAAATAAAACACAATCAATTAATTTTTCCAAAGACTCACAGCAATTTCAGGGTAGATGCCATCAAGAAGAGTCACACAGGCTGTCAGAAAGTAAATGTACCTTCTGGCTGTGAAGATTGCTGGTCCCTAAGGAAGCCATGACTCCAAAATTATTTATATTTCAGAAAGAAATCCTTTTTTATTATCTTTYATTAAAACAGCAATGCATCATCATAACATAACAGCAAGTCTTTAGTAGTAGTAATTCATATAACTGAATCTCAGAAGCTAAAACCTCCAGTATCAAGACAAGTTTTACAGGGTGAATTTCTCAAGAGCTTAGTTCACTGGTTTGATATCTGCAAGCCAGARCTATTTAGGTTTACACTCAGTGTCTGACATGTTGAAGATTTTATTGCATTCCGAAACTGGCAGAGTACATACTGAGAAAAATGTGCAAGAGGCAATGGGAGAGTGTGTTGGCAGATTCTTAGTTCATTTAAGGTTAGACTTCTCAGTCAAGTATACAGAATTCTTGACTTTCATTTCAGGCAAGTATTAGGAATGACCAAATGTAAAAGGCTGGAGAAAGTCACTTTTCTCTTTTTCAGTATGGGTTTTCTCATTTCTTGTGCTTTGAATCTCCATTTCTTGCTGAAGTCCACTGCAGTTCTATACATAAATTCTAAATATACAAATAAGCTTACTATTAGGTAATTGTGTCAACCACATTGGAGCTGGCTCAGGAAAGGAAGGGAAATTGCTGTAAATAATTTCCTTTAATTATAAACAATTGCTATTATTGCTAAACTACTACCTAAACATTTTGATTTTTGCAAAGAGTTGTGAAGTATTTTGACAAGAACAAGTTCCCCCTTAAGTTTTGTGAGAATTTTTTTCTTGTATGCAGGCCAAAATATACCACACAAATATTGCCCCTCTTTGGTACAGAAATCCAGCAACACATAGCTCACATCTTGGACAGATCCTGGAAATGCAGAGGAGCGTGAAAATGAAAAGTAATGAGGGTGGGGAAAAAGGAAACATTCCAAACTTTTCAAGCTTCAAGAAATGTTAAGTTTGGGCCCAGTTCAAGTTTTCAGTAAAGATTTAACTCAGTTTTTATTTTCTTCAAAATGCCTGAGCACCCTCAGGGAGTATTCTCTTCCTAGAGAGCTCTTGGAAAACCATATTTTTTCACTGACAAAAGGATCAGCAAATGAACCCTGATGCCAAAAGCTGGAAGTTAAGCCAGTTACTGTGGCAAGTCCCATTCCCATGTTTGTTCGTCAAACTGACTTTTTTTTCTTTATAAGGATTTTAGGAGATTATGCAGAACTTGTATATTTAGTGATTCCTCATATTTCCAAATGAAAGTGACACTTTTCWATTATACTGCATGCAATGAAGCAAAAATTACTTCTCTATGCTTTAGTTTCAAAGACTCTCACACACTGAAGTTGTTCCTTTAAAACATATTTTCTAAAGGCATTTACAGCCAGAAATGTGCTGCTGATCCAAAACATCAAGAAAAGGAACAGAGGAARAGGGAGGATCTCTGAATAATTTAAAGCAGCCTCCTCATTCAAAAGTCATTCTCTTTTTAATCTCTCACACTTTGTAGCCAGAGACTTTATGCTGGGYTCTGGCAGAAAGTCAGGAAACAATACATCTGCAGCTTTAGAACAGGATGAAAAGAAACAACAAAGGACAGGAGATCCACTACAAGCTKTACTTCTACACAAAGTTTTGTTTTCCACATATTTGTCTGCATCCACAGGTAGAATCCTCTGCTTGAGGGCAGAATATCTCTCCACCACAGACCCTCTATCTATCCAGGGCATGGGTATGCATGTACATGCATGTGCAAGAGGACACACAATCTGCTGTGCTAGAACAGATGTCTTTGATTAACCATTGATATCTGTGTTGTTTTTTATAATGAGTTCTACTGGAACAAAAAACTGAATGAAAATAAATTCTCTGCATCATTAACAAAGACAACAATTAATAAACAACTGAGYCAGGCCAAAATTCTCCTATCCAGAATTTATGAAAACATAAATTGCTGTGCTCYTCTGCTTCCCTCTCCATTTTCCTCTTCYTCCACAACATTTYAAAATGAAATTCATATGAACAAAAGCATTATCACAACCACAAATTATTTTCTTTTGCTTTGAATTAGCACTTAGAACAGAGCAAGATCCCATCAACATTAAGGTTCTCAGAGACCACCAACAAACACTCATGAACCACAGTGTAACAGTCACCAACACCTTCAATAATTGTTAAGGAATTCTGTTTCACTACAGAAGTGATCAGATAATTATTTCCCAAGGAACCTGAGACTTTATTCTCAAAACTGACAGAGAAATTTTCTGAGAATAGAGACCACTTGTGTGGTCTCAACTCAATCTTCCATTAGAGATTTCAAATAACTTTGCTAAATACCTAGCTTTCAAATAACCTGGCTAATTGTGAAGTTCTAAAAACACAAGTCACTTCTCACTGTCATTGTTCATGACTACAACTAAAGGCACCTCCACAGACAGCCATAATCAATGTGAATAAAAAATGGAGGACTGGATTTCACATTTTTGTGAGACGACATAACCCTAGCTGACTTTACCCTTTCAATGGCCATGCAGTGACAAAGAGCACGGACTATGAGGAGTTAAACTACTCTCCTAATCTTTCCATCTAGCTTACTGTGCAAAAACTTCTTGAAATCCTGTAAGCAGCAAACTAGCAAACCTTTGACATTGAACTAGAACAACTAAAACAAGCAAGTCAACTGGCATGCGTAGTGTAAGCAGTTACATACATGCTGTTTCCATAACTGGGGAGTAGTTTTAATTTTGGAAAACGTTTTCTTTCATGGTAAATTTGATAAATGGTTAATATATTAAGATTTTAACAACACAGCAAATTCAGRGACAGCAGAATGTGGACTGCACATCATGAATGACAATCAAGCATGACATAACACTACAAAAAAAAAACATTAACAGGGATCTCATATGGTAGCCAGTAATGATCAAAGAGGGATAGATAGATTTCTAAACTTCAGTTCAAATTTTCAATAACAAGTTACCTTCAAAGATATCTGCATGTGACAGGGACATACCCTGATCCAAAGGGTTATTTCACCAGGGTGAGGTTCATTCATTGYTCCTGGATGTGCTCATCCCTTTTGCACAAAACTCTGCTGTGTGCAGAGTARTTGAGGACTGTATTTTTGTTTTTCTCTGAAAAGCAGTAAGAAACAATACAAAACCACAAGTGGAAAGGATTTGAGTTTGCAGGGGATTTTGTGGGTACCTGAAATCTGAAACGGAACAAAAGACTGGAACTACTTCCAAGAGGTTTTGTACTGTACACATTCATGCTGAAGYCATTCCCAACACTAGAGCGGTGCAYAGTCAGGCCTACAGTTTGGAAAGAAAACTAAAGCAGTTGTTAAAAACTTACAAAAAGAGTTATCCCAGTCAGACATACTCCACTACACAAGGTCTTAGGCTCTATAATACAATAAAAAATAATAGCTCCTTCACTTTTAGCCATGCTACTTAGCCAGMCAACGCTATGTCCCATTCATCTTAAAGTACATAATTGGCTTTTCAGACCCCATCTGTTTTGTCAAAATCTAGCTAAAGATTTTTCTAAATTGAACAATAAATTGTTAACTGTAAACACATCCAGTGTATTTCAATAGATCTGTATATCAAAACTTCAGAAATATTATTTAATMATTTTCTATTTCTCTTTAGACTATCATGGTCTTATATGTAAAAAATAAAATCAAGCTACACTCCTGTAACAGAAGGAAGATTGTCTTTTAAAGAAAATTAATATCATCTCACCTTAGTGAATTCTTCTCCTCAAAATCAATTAAATCAAAAAGCCACAAATTTAAGAGCTTACAAACTACAAATTTTTAAAAGTAAAATGCCCGAGMTATTGGAAGTATGCAGGATGGAAGGGAACTTTATTTTTATTTTATGCTGGAAACTCATAAGCACTAAAGAAGTCAGTGTGTATTCACAAGAGATTAATTTATGAATTTTAGGCATTGTTTGGAAATATTCCTTTTATTAAATCTCTAAGTGACTTTTCCAACTACTGGTAGAATTCCTGAAAACACTGAAGGAATTTCCCCTGGAAATACTAYGAGACTTTTCAGTGCTGATTTGCTGAAACTACAAAATGAAGTATTTTCTCCRTAATACTCTTTCTCCCCACATATCAATTTTGTGTATAGATGATATATGATCAGTATTTATGATTAATATTTTAATAAACATCTATTTGTTAATAAGAAATATTAACATGCTCTTTGGGAATCTATGACTTGCAGAAATACAAAATGAACCACAACAAATAGAAGTGCCATGAAAATAAAAAGTCATCTGATCTTGAGAAACAGATCTATACACAACTGACCAAGTAACACAGATGCAAAGGAAATCTTTAGTTTTGCTCCCTCTTCTGGAAACACTACCCAGCTCCCTTTGTCAGATGGAAAAAGGTCAGAATGCCCTGTGAAATGCCTCTTCATGGTCTCTATGGAGATAACCCTCTTCCTTCCCAAGACAGGGAACCATTTTAAACATTCTCACTCTGCAGTTTAGGACAACTGGTGAAATTTAACTAAATTTAATCTTCATGTATCTTTGAGACTGGAATCCATCAGCAAGTGTCAACTCTGCCCTTCAGCTAATGCATCAGCTGGTCACTATCAGGAAGGCTCTACAGATTACTCAGARAGGAAACAAGAATCGTGAATTAATTCCATTCTGCAGTGGTGAAAATAGCTGTGTGTGAGCAAGACAAAGGAGTATGCAATCCAGGATCTGAAAGTCAGAGAGTAAACATCCAGGAGGATTATCTGTTTTCTATTACAACACTTTGAGTTGTATTATTATAAAAGGCAYTTCGATTTTGTCCAGTAACTTTTCTATTGAGCAGAATAATTTATATTTTGCTCAACAACATTTTCCCAAGAAAGCATCTGATCGTGATTTGAACACATGAAGCACAGATACCACTCCACTTAGTAAGTTGTTTCATGGTACAGTAAGTGCCATTTAACATTTGTCTCATTTCAATTGCCAGTCCATCATTCTAACTACACCTTTACAATGTTCTACTTTTTTCTGCACAGTGAGTGCCTTCTAAATTTCTTTTTTAAAAAAGATTATACACATTAGGCTTTCTACAGTTCTTGCCAWAGACATTTTCTTCACTACTGGTATAATCTTGGTAGTTCTGTATCATCTTTTACCTTTACGCATCTTTAAGGTAAGTGATTTCAAAACAATACAGAGTTGTCTACTAATGCCATTTTATAGAGATTTAAAAAAATTAGGTACTTTCAGCTTGTATTTTTATGGATGACACAAGCCTCTTTATCAAAACTCTGATCTAGGGGCTCACAATCAGGTGCTCACCTACAGTAACAATCTTTCTCCATTCTCTCATGTTGCCCCCAGCTATAAACACCATCAGATGGGATTAAGGCACATTTTGTTTYAGAGTATTGCATTAGCAAATTACGCAAAATATTCCAGGTGACTGTCCTCATCCTGCTTCTTTCCCAAGTTGTCAGTCTTTTAGCCACCATGTATTTCATCAGCAGTTGGAGCTCTGGGGTACAGATATGCCTTGTGCTTCGTTCCACCATTCTGACTGTCCAAATAATATATAGGAAAACTTGTCTATATGCATACTCTTGTGCTCTTACTGGTTAAATCATAGCAAAGCCATGTGAAATTAGTCATTAAGACTGGAAATAAAGTACAGGCAGCTGTGAATGCTCATTTTTTATTTTTAATTACCAGGTTAGGAACAAACACGTATTAGTTTTGTAGTTCTTGGGCACAGTCACATTAATAAAATTCTTTAATTTGGGAGTCCAGTAGGTCTTTCCTTCAGTACCTGCTATACATTGCTCATTTTGATTTGTATGTATTTGTTTCACATTTGCTTTTGAGCACATAATAATCATTTCCTTCTCTACTTTCTGCTTTTATAAACAAAGCAGAAAAAGCAGCTTTGCTTGACTGAAAGAGAAATTTTCCTCAGCAAATTTCTTACGGCACATACAAGAAAATAGTAACATTTCTGTTCATGCCCAGAGTTTCTATTTGTTTATTTAAACAAAAAAATATCTGAAATACTGTATGTAATTAAATAACCTGTAACAATAACCTAATTTTGAAATTCCTTTCTGAAGTAGTTAGTGTAAAATTAAAAGAAAAAATGGGGGATGTCAAGGCCAGAGTAATTTTAAAACTCTAATCTCTATTTAAATAAAGAGAAATTTACACTATTTAGGCAAAATATGTTTGTTAACATAAAAATTTGTATAAAATATGTTGTTCAGTGGCCAGAAGGACTGCACACCAACCTGGCAATTTCACCAGATGTTTAAGTCAGTCCATGTGTGGGTTCCCAGTGGGTCAATCTGCCACCCCTACCTTTCCTGCCCCTTGCCTTGTATGAGCTCCACTGCATATGGCCATGACATCAGTACAATCATCTGAAAATTATTTTCCCTCCTTTTTGGCACAGGAATTCTCTGACAGATCAGTGTGCAGTGATGTAGCACACTGTGCAGTAACATGACCAACACAGCAAATGCAGGGGAGCTGCAGGAGCATCYARCTCAGAGAACAAGTGATCAACCCTTGGCAGTGTGGTCTCTGGTCAACAGGTAAGCTAAAGTTTACTGGGACACTGCATTAGTAAGGAAGGAAAAAAAATTATCTGCTTTCTAAAGAGAACAGCAAAAGTATCTCCTGAATAACAAAATACAGGTGAATTTAAAGAAGAGAGATTCATTTCATTTAAACCCCYTTGCGGACTTCAAATGAATGAGGCTATAAAAACAAATACATTCCACCATAAAGAAYTTCCTCCAAGCAATGCACTGTATATGTAAGATATGAAGAAAGATGTACTCACTTTACAAACAAAACAACATAATCCACCTTGGAATAACTCTGTCCCTGTCTCCATGGCCACCAGCCTGCAGTGTCATCCCTCACGATAGCCAGCTTCCGTGCCTACAAGACAAAGCCAATGCTGACTTTTAGCCCCAATGCCTTAYCAAAACCAGATGCTTTACCTGCATCCAAAACATCTCCTTGAGCTGCCTGTGTTTCCACTAAACCCAATGCACAAGCATAACCATCAAAACTCCATTCTATCCATGAGTCTCACAAGAAATGAAAATAAGAAAAGCCATATGCTAGCCCCAAAGAATCTCAGGACATGTAGTCGGCATCTTTACTGTTGGGACTAAAATGCAGACTCCCTCACCGATCTGTGTCACAAATTAATAACTCATGTTCAGTCTCCTCCATCAAAATAGCTCATGGCTACTTTTGCATTAACATTGTCTAAGAAACAAAACAAAAAAAAAAAAAGTCCATAATGAAAACTCAATACATATCACAGTCTAATTAACTAATCTCTTCAAAAAAAAGTGAGAAAAAAGCCCCAACACAATACATAAGCAAATGTTAAAACACATCTCCCCTGAAGAAAATACTAGTCACAACAGATTCATCAGCCCAAAGGTGACATGTGGCCTTTCTGCAGTAAAAGTAAAACTATTCCTCACTGATCTAAAACACCTGGTTGTCACAAAAGATACTGAAATTTGGACATAAAATTATAAAATATGTAAGAACTGCACAAAGCTCACACTTTGAAATCAATCTTCTCCAGACTGTACTTGCTCTAAACAGTAACTCACCAAATAGCATCAGAAAAGGATAAACACACAACATAGAAGAACAAAGCAGAGAATTCATATGTGTGTGTTAGACAACTGTAGGATCACAGAAGGTCTGAGAGGAAGCCTGCAAATGCATAAGTAAAATCCAGAAATTCCAACACTGTGTGTTTTGAACCACAGCTGYTCTAGCTTCCTTCAGTAAAACTTCATTTACTTTCATTTTTAATGCCTGTGCTGGAAGTGACAGTTATCTCAGCAAATGGTGAATAAACTGATGCAAAAAAAGGCGAGCCTGTGCATTTCAGATCTTGCTGTAAAATATCTAGCTTAGAAATCCAGCATGAAACTGTTTGTGAAGCAACCAGAACATGTCAAGCCTAATCATGTCACACTGCCAACATGCACAAACCATATCTTGCTCTAGTTTACATGGCTAATTTTATTAATTATTTTTGTAAGCAGCCTACACAATATCCTTGCTSCAGAATACGAGTCTATGCCTGTACAGAGTAAGAAACACAAGGATCACAAKACAGGTTGTGTCACTGCTAAAACAAACCAAGCTACAATGGCAGAGAAGGATAAAATACCTACTTATCTTTAACAGACAACTTTATTAACTGCTTCGTTAATAAATAATAAATAAGAGTGGGTGGGCATTACAAGAAATCAGCACAGTTACTGAGTGACATAGCACAACTGACTAATTGMCACTTATGTACAACACCTCAGTCATGCCAGGTCATTTTTTGATACAAAGAATTGAGTAAAAAGTTATTTTCCTCATTACAATGTTTTCATTTATTAGGAAATTTTATTTTATCCGAAGAGTGACCTACTGTCAAGAGACCTTTGSCTCTTAGTGTTTCAGTTTTGTTTTTACCAAATTTAGTTATATGGCATCAAATAGCTCGCTCAGATGTTTTATAGGACTACAGGAAAGCACTGCTAAATAAAGGTGCAGAGGATAACACAGTTAATTTCTGGAAGTCATTGAATGTGTAAGATGCCATTTATGAATACCAGATAGCATGAAACAAAACCCAAGGGACAATACTACAATATAAATGACAAACAAGTTCATGATAAATTCAAGCTAGATATTGACCACACCATTCTTCYTTGGCTATGTAGGTAAGACTGCAAATAACATAATATTGGATATTAGAATGCTTTCATGTCATTGGCCTTGGTGACATACAAGAGGAAAACAGCTAAGAATGAGTGCACCACGGTATCTTACAAGTGAGTGGTCAATTCCAAAGTTACCCTATTTATCACTGCACTAAAATAAACAAGGAGAAATCTACAATATTACAAAATTGTTACAAAAGGTTTGTACAGAGCACAGCAGTTAATGAAATATGGCACTTCCAGCATGCAGCTGAGGTCTTCAACAGCATTAGCTGATATTTGCAAGTTTGTACAGTACACAATTAGATCTTTTGTTAAATTTGCCCAAACTGCCACTGGAAAAACAGAAATAATTTTTCTTAGGATAGCATCTTCAGATGTATACAGTGCAAAAGAGCATTATTACTCATCAGTTACAATGAAAGATCATCAGATGATGTACATTCTAGCAGMTTTGCATTACAGAGGCCATAGAGTTCAGTTCCAATTCATACTCTTACATGACACTGGAAGTTAACTATTTATTTGTAATTACTATTCRAATGTGTAAATTCAGGAATAACCTYCTGAAACACATGTGAATGGAGAAAAATCACAAGTATTAGCAACTTACTACTGTCAAGGAAAAATAAGATATTTCTTCAGCTCCCGTTTTGTCCAATTTTTCATAATGTTATGAGTCTTTGATTATTTCAGACAATTAAAACAAATCATAGAATACAGATTATGTTTTTATGGTATGGTGTTGGATGAAAACACCTATTCAAAGTTCAATTACAGATGTGAGACATCCTCATCCTAGATATAAACACCTGAAGCCCCTTCACCATTTCCAGAAATTACAATTCTTGGGAAAAAAAAACCTCAACTCTACAACAGTGTGATGYAACATAGCAAATATAATAAGAGGATATATTTATTGAGAAGCTGATTATCAGAATGTTGTGAGGATTTTTCATACACATTTTACCAGAATAATRTAATTACTTGGGTCAAAATCATCAACAGATTGTGGTGTGATCAATACAAAATGGGCATTGGAGGCCACCTTASACATGCAATTTTCCCAGAAGCTTTAACCTATAAAGCCTGTAAATCCTTATTCAAAGCCAGAATACATAGGTTACAACACACAATTAGATCAATGTGCCCACAACACTCTTGCATTAAAGTTATTCCCAAATGGCTCAAGATTCCTTGGGTAGTTTCAAGTTTAAAGTACAATGCAAATGAAAAGAACTATCATCAGTTTAAGGAAAATCCAATTGCTGACACAACCTAAATAACCATTCTTAACCTGAGCTACATATAAGCATGTGAACTGAAAGAAAAGTTGCATCTAATTGCAGCATTTTATTGAAACTTTTATCATCTGGAATCCATATGGGTCACGATGTCTTAATAAACAATAACACATTCTGTTTTGGTTTACTGAAAATTAACAGGGCATTTGGGAAAATATTATTATTATAAAAGCCTGTTTCACATTTGTTTGGCAATACTAGAGCTATCTAAGTGGAAAACAAGAGAACCTCTTTCTTTTTTTCCCTCTGTTGTTGATATTAGGAGAAAACAATGCAGCTGGTAACATTAATGATACCCTATATCCTCAACAAAGATGAAAGAGGTCAAACCACGTTGTAATAGGCTTAAGCACATGAAACAGCCATACTGGATTGATTAGCTCAGTATCCAGACACGGCAAACCCGTCTTTTTAAACAATATTCCATGCTATAGTCCAATAGGTCTGCAAAGTCTCAAGGCTTTGCATAAGGCAGTTTCCTTAATATAGTCAGYCCTAAAGCAGAATGCAATGAAGGGCTGTTTCTGGTTTTGGCCTGCCAGACTTGGAGRGAAACAGGGAGAGGGGAGAGCAGACTGGATCATACAGCATCTMTCACACATCCATCACACTGGCTACTCTGTTGTGAGCATACTGGCAGCAACCTTATTACATAGCCCTGTTTTCAGAGATATACAATTAAAACTCCATTATAATAATGTCATCTTGGCAAAAATGTAGCAAACAAGCCCTTTCCAAATGGGATYTATATTTTAATTAGAGAAAAATCAGTTCAGCTGTCTTTTTGGAGAGTCAGAGGGRCTGGCTAAGGAAGACAAACAAAACCAGATTTTTGGTGGTTTCTGTCGTTCTTTTGTTCTTCTTGAGGAATCAGTACCATGTCAATGTAATAACCATCACGTAATAAGATCCATACCAAGAAATGAGGACTTCATTTGACAACTGATCAACACTGTCTTTAAACATAGTTAACATTATTCCTCTGTAACTCTGTAATCCAGATCTCTGTCTTTCATCTCTGGCATTTAATAAAAATAGGGGGAAAAAAAGTCTGTATTCCTAGAACCTAGATTTTTAGTTTTCCTGGCCCTTTCATGATGCCCATACCCTTACTGTTCTCTCTAGTGCTTTGGTCATCAGAGCACTGAAGATGCTAAAAGGGATGAAATCTCAGTAATCCTTTCCTTTAAAATCACACGATTCCTTAGCACTGTGCCATTACAGCACAGCTGATTGCACAGTTGACCAATTAACCTGAGGATAACTCAAGGAAAAAGTGATACACAACATGTAGTGGTTCAGAAGAACAATGCCAGAATTTTTCTTACATTGTACAGTACTGAAAATAATTTGACTCAGGTCCATTCTTGAAACATTTCCCCTTATCCTGCAAGAGAAATCCATGGCTAGTTGGACTTAAGAGCTTCAGATAAATACCAYCTTGCACTCAGGACAAAAACAGGAGAAGAAAAATACAGGGGACACAGCATTCATTCTGATGTTGTTTTACCATGACTCATCCCATGTCTAGAAAATAATCTATGCAGTATATCTACCTACACCTCCATCTGTTTAGAGACCTTTGAGACTATTAAGAACATCCTGAAGGAGCCTGAGAAACATCCTGACATTCAACTGTCCAATTTGCAACTTGCAAACAGGCTCCTCTTCCAATGGCCAAACAGTCAGAAAAGTCCATTTGGTATCAACACGGAATCCCCAAGAAAAGGAAAGGTTTGCAACAGAAACTTTTCAAGAGCTGTGAATTTTCACCACTCTTTCTTAAAATACTTCTTTGATGTGCTCCTGTAAAAGAGCAATTTAGCAAAGAATTTACTTCTCTTTCAGAGAMGGCAACATGCATAGAAACAAAGGCACTGAGCGTGACACAAAAAGAAATTTTCCTAGAAAAGATGAACAAATTTTAATTGTTAAACAGAGGAAAACCCATTATTGACATTTTAAAAAATAACATAAAGCAGCTTCTTAGAAGTCCAATCACCATAACCTGGGTTCTTTGTTCACTGCTGAGAATTTGAAAAAAAAAAAGGTGGGAGGTAAAGTGATATGCCTTGTAATCATCTTTAGCAATGTACAGGTAAGAGAAAAACAAGTAAATAAAAAACCTTGTACCCCAGTACTAAGGAAAGGCTCCACCTTACTTTATTTACAAAATTGCTAAATACATTCATAGTAAAACCTGACAAATTACAAGTAAAACTTTCAAAAATAAATGTTCATTAAAAAGTTTTAAGCTGGAGGGGTTTCTTTAATCCTTTTGTCATTTGAGCAATATGTGATCAAAGSCATTTCATTTTCCCATTCCTCAAACGTTAAGTAAATATGTGGGCTTAGAAAAGAAATTCATGTAATTCATAGCAGGACAGAAAGTAGTACTTGTTACAGCAAATAATTAAARCTAAAGTATTAGAGGTGGGAATGAGGGGCACAGAGCCTGATTTTCTAAACAAAGACATGATTAATTTTTTTCAGACTGCAAAAATATTCCCCAAACCATTCCTCTCTATGCATCCATATGTGCCAACTTTTCATCGCATTCATTATTTTTATTGGCCAGCATGTTTCCCATCTATTTAAGAATAAGCAGAGGGGAACTAATTAATCTGTTTGCTCTGCTTTGGAGCTGTTCTTTCTCCAGCCCACCTGAACAATGCCACCAAAACTGTCCTGCTTCCCTCAGGGGCTGAGGAGAGCCCCTCTTCCTGCACYRGCAGCAGCTGGGCTTCTGTCCAGCTGCCCTTTATATTTACTGCCCATTTAYAGCTCTGCACACAAATATGAGAGGAAGAGTGGCTTTTACAGRGGGTTGGARACTCCCTGACCAGAAAAGCAAACAYTAGGACAGGYTGAGCTGTCCTTGGAGAAGCACCAGCAGCCCAGCTGTGCCTAACTGTGTACCTACTCAAGAAAGCTCCTCCATGGGAAGGTGAATGTGATTTACCTCAACTGAAAACTGTGCAGGTGACTCCCTTTGAACAGGAGAGCAGAGGCGAGAGAATACTTAAAATAATGAGGCACCAGAGCCAGTCATGAGTCAGCCACATCTGAGTAAACTCAGCTCCTTTTGTTCTGGTAATTATTTCACTTTCMCATTGCAGGAGTCCTCATGTGCTCTTAACTAGACTCCAGTTCTACTGCTCCCACACCAACAATGCACCTCCTATTTTGACCGTCACACACAATGTTCCAGAAAACCAGCACTACATGAGAGACTGTAGGAGTGTCAGTGGAACAAGACAAAATGCCAGGCTGGCAGGGCATAGCAGAGCATGCACCACCAAGAGGGTATTAAACCTCAAAGTCACTGATGTCCAAATGACAGGCCAGATCCATAATACCTGGAAGAAAGGGGAAGAGAAGTGTGTTACAACACTATTTAGCAAGTAACTCCATACTGCACATTTTAGCAGATCCTGAGACTGTTCCCATTCYACATTCAGTGCAAACCTCAACTGTCAAAAACTTTAAACTGCCAAAAATCCTACAGAATTGGGGTAAAGAGACCATCCACCTACAGTTACACTGAAGAAGCAGCCAGGGAGAAGAGTGTCTAAAAGCAAACCCAAAACAAGATTTTAAGGATTACTATAAATATCATAAACATCCACACCAAAGTGAAAGCAAAAAAACCCAAGACACCACTATGAAAACTCAACTGGAACTTTAGCAGAAGCCATTTCAACAAATAAAAAAAAAATAAAAGCTGGTCACCAAGCTGGAAGTGACCCAAAGTGCAACAAGTTTGGATTACCAGAGAGGAGCCCACAGCAAGAGTTGTGAACATCAGGCTCAGTGAGTTTGGAGATGTAACATAGGAGAGAAACAGCAGCATAATTGGGGATATAGAAGGGGCTTCACCTATTGAACACAAGAGAGCAAGCTGTGCCTACTTTATGAAAGGAAATAACCCCAAAAAAAGCAAGGAGATATAGCAAGACTGAGGCAAGAGAGACCAGCTGGTAAGCCTGAATGCAGTCTATGACTGGAATAGGATCTACAAAATAATGAATAAATTWAAAAAGAGAAATATCAAAATTACCAGTAAGGCAGGAAAAAAATGCTGCAGAAATATTTCACATCTGCCGTCAACATAAAATATACAGACTAGTTACAGCCAGAATATTAAAAAAAAAAAAAAATGCATCATGTCAACTATAATTAAATGGTAATAAAGGTAACAATAGGCAAAGGGATAGTAAATCTGAAAAACAGCAAAAAGAGGAAGATAAAATTTCTTTTTAATTAAAATGGATTCATAGTGTCATCAAGTAACTTGTTCTTTAAACTTTACCAGCAATGCAATAATAAACTTCAAGAATACCAATAGATTTCTTTGTGCTTCAAGTCTTTACTCTTCCTGCTCATCGCTACAAGCTGGGAGAGATCTTGAAATAGACCATTATAACTGAAGTATKTAGCCATGTTTTTCTTTAAACCTCCTTTTTTCACTTCAAAAAACCTCCTTCCCCTAAATGCTAATGTAGTCAGAATTCCTATTACAGGCATGTATTCTCCTTTGCTGCTGAACGGACCTGAATGTTTTCTCACTTTCAGCTTTTACAGATTTGTTCTTCATTCTTATTTTCTCCCCAAAGCAACATTAGCATTGTTTCCATTTCGTAGCCAGCCTACTCCTGAATTCTTAACACCTCCTTCTCAGGCAACATCTCACACATTTGCCTTCTGCAACACTGCAGCATTAACCTATTTTTCCTCCTTGGCAAAAGAAACACTGGAGTTCTCTGGAGTACACTGATTYAGAAATTTGCCCTGTGAATGACTTCCTTAGGTTCCTAATTAGGTATGTCGAAGAAGTCACTGAAATCATGCATCTGTGAGCCCCAGAGAAAACCAGACCATTCACTTTCTACCAGCCCACAGGAAAACCCCCATGAAATCGCAAAACAAGCAGCTCAGAGGAAAAGGTTTTCCTTTTTTTAGCTTTTTTTTTTTTTTTTTTTTTTTTTTTTTTTTTTTTTTTTTTTTTTTTTTTTTTTTTTTTTTTTTTTTTTAGCTACTACAGAGATATGCAGTTAAGGTTGTTTGGCTAATACAGCTGAAAAATAAGCTGAGAATTCTGCTGAGTTGAGACTGACAATTTTCATAGCCCTCTGAGTAATTTCAAAACAATTGCAGAGAAGCATTAAGACATTGTGGTATATATTCTGCATCAAAAGACCAAGAGAAGGATAAACATGGCTCATTTTGTAAGAAAAAATATTAATCATTTTTTCTTCCATAAAAAGAGCTCCTGTTATTTTGTGGAAGCAAGAGGGTATATGAATACTCAAAGACTCAAGAGTTCAAACTGCTACCAGAAGTTATACCAAAGAATAAAATTTTAAAGTAAACAAGCTACAATAMAGCCAGTATGTCAGAGAAATACTGCAACAGCAGTTAATCTCCTGAAAAAGTTCCTCTCCCTGAGACTAATGCAAATGGCAAAACCGGGCAGCTTCACAGAGAGAGGATTTACTATTAAAAGCAGCCATGGCAGGTGAATCTAAAGTTACTGCTCAAGATCACTTTTTCCCTAACGTCACTAAGGAAAACACAGGATAAACTCATGCCTGCTCGTGTAACATGTTTTGTAGTCTTGCAGCTTGCTCCATTTCTCTCTGTAAGCAGAGCAGGCTCCTCTGCTCCCCGACACATTGGTAGGGATCCTGCTTCATGCCACGAGAATTTTGCAGGCCAAAAAAAAAGCTTCRAAACTGTTCCTGGACAAACATTTCTTAGCTGCTGCTAAAGCCTTTAGAACCTCTGATTAATCTTCCTTGAGCAAAACTGCAGCCAGCACTTGTACCTCAAGGGCAACAAACTCTGTTAAGGCACTCTTTCCAGAGACCTTTTATAGCCTGAAATCTCAAATAGTAGACCTTCTCCCTGAGTAGCTCGTGTTACTTTCAGCCTTTCAGGATCTAAGGGTGTGGTTTGGGAATCAATTTAAATTGATCTAACTGTGGACCACTGCCAGACAGACMATTCTATATCTGTGCCTATCAGGCTATGCAATGAGTTAGTACAACTGAGCATCTCTTGTTTGTTGGAATAATTTGCAGTGGGATCATTTCCCAGTCCAAGCCATGGCATGACAACAAAGAGAATGGCACTAGAGAAGAGGCAGAAATGTACTGGCACATGCAGCCCAGACTTGGATCTGCTTGAACTTCCCATCAAACAGCACCCTACACTGGGCATCTGGGAGGATTACTAACACGAGATGGAACAAAATATACTATAAACACTAAAATCTGTGTATCTTCTTCCCCAAAGGATCCTTAATGATTTCATTGAATCTTTCAGCAAAATGATAATATTATGAGCTGACAATGCAGAACTGGCTTTCATTATATGCTTCTTAGGTCAGTRTGCAAAATGCCTTAAGAATCTCTCTTCCGTGACAGCCCTGAGAGAATCTCTGCCCACAGAACACAATCACACTGCAAATCACAGCAAATGCTACKCAAAAGTTCAGCTGTTCAAAATCTGTTTTGTGGGTTTGCTTGTTTATTTGGACATACCATCTTCATGTTACTTCATATAACATTTTTTTTCTCATGTTACCATGAAACTGAGTCAATACAGTAAAAATCTTTAGTCTATTTGCTATTTGGGACCCAACAAGACAAAGATAATAGGAAAGCTTTTGAATTTCCTTTTTCCTAAACTCTTTAAGTTTATAAAAAATGTTCACATTGTCTATAAGRAATGAATAAATGATAGAATAGATATGTCTGCTTTTTTCATAACTACATCACAGTTATCTAACTGGCAATTATGTAAAAAATTAAGTTTATCCATATTWTATACAACTTATTTAGTATATTATCAGGATTTTTTTCCCCTAGTACAGCCAAATGACTCCAGAAGCCTTTGCATATGGAATTAACACATTGCCTGACGATTCATCAAATAGGAACAAGTAATAAAGCTCCAAGTGTTTAGTTAAATTTAATTTACAACTAAGCAAAACAGTGTTTATTGGAACAAAAAAAAGGTCATTAGTGTCTTACTAGGAAGCAATTAGAATAACAGATCAAAGCCATTCATCAAATCACAAAACAGATGCTAAGCTTTACTGTAAGAGATTTAGAAGCAGTTGTGTGTGTAACAGTAGAAGTCCACAAACCATGCTGTACCTTCTGCAACCACAGAGAAGTTGCTGAAAAACAAGATTTATCACATAATAGATTCAACTGTGATTCACCAGCTCCAGACATGTTCATCTTACCCATCTGGAGACTCAAAGTGAAGGCACTGAAGCAACTGAGGTGCAGTCTCTATAATTTTAGCATTAAAATTATTCTAACCCAAAGAAAATACTTATTATGCTCTTGGCAAACTATTCAGTCCTCAACACTGGGCTCTGCTTCAACAGAACATAAAAATCTCAACTGTCACTAAAAAACAATTGAATTGGAAAAAAAAAAAAAAAACCCCCGCACAAAGAAAAAAAAATTAAAAAGAACACCCAAACCCCAAGTTTTTAGCAGTTTGAACAAGCAACCCATACTTTACATACTCTCTTCAGTTGTGTACTGAAATAAAATACTCATGGCCACCTGAACTTCAGGTACACCAATTCTCTCTACAAATTTTAAATAATAGTGAAAAATAGTTGCACATAAAAATGCAGGGAAATATAGATGTTAGAATTCTGTTTGCATTAGCTTCTTTGTTTCATAAAGGAATTGCAATCAATTGCTGAAAATCTCTGATAATTAACTGATATTCTTATGCCAAAAGTTTAGAAAATCTCTCTATAAAAATCTTAAATATCTCTGCTTAGAATAACACAGGCATTCCATATATATGTACATCCTKGTCAGACTGTAAGCCCTTTTTTTTTATCTGTATAGCACAATTGTCTTCCTGCCACCAAATGTATTCAGAATTACAGTGTCTACCCAAGCTGAACCAAGACAGCAGTAGCATAAAGAATCAGARCTGGAACCAGAACTGAGTTGCAATAAAAGAGCTCCAGCTCAGTGGACCCAAGTAGTGCTCCCCAGAAACCTGCAGGGGTCTGGTTTGGGTTTTCTGGGTGGGCAGCAATTGCCCTGATTCAGCTCAGGTWCAACTAAGGTGCAGTCAACAAACCTTTATGAAGAAATTTTGAATGGCTCTGTAGGTATCAGACCAAACCACTGAAAGATATGCCCGATGAGATTTGATTCATATAAATCCTCTAAAAATTATTTTCCAGCTCTGGCTCTCACTGGATTCATCCATTATCCAGTGTATCCTAAGCCCCACTATCCTGGATAAGAGGGCTGACTGTCTAAAACGAGAAAGAGATCCAATGAAGCAGTTTTTACAYTTAAGGAAAAGATTCTCTCACAGTCAAAAGCAAGTTACTTGATTGTCCCTGCATTTATCATGTGAAGTATAAATATTACCACTGGTCATAAAGTTAAGTGATAGCAACTGYCACTTCTACCCTGAGGGCAGCTTCTTTGCCTCTACCAACAACTCGCTCAAGACCCTCCCAGTGAAAATTCCCTGCTGGTTTTCACCAACTCTTACAAATGAATTGGGAATTTGTTGAAGAATGCCCTTAAGCATGTCAAGTGGGATTCTCATTAACAAATAACAAAAGCAAATGCCATATGCTCTGCAAGAAGCCTTAACCAAGCTCAGGATTACTGACTAAGAAAAAAGAGTAAAAAATTACCTAATTTCAAACATTACTACTACTTCACCTCTRTTTTCTCTGAGCAATTGCCATCTATATATGAACCCTGAAGGAATGAGTTTGACCAACTGGGCTACACACACAATGTAATCAAAGGACACCTGACCCAGTAATGGATATCTGTGGGAATTAGCTTGCACATCAAAAGCAGTCTAAACATGACACTCTAAGTTCCATATAAGATAATGTATTCTATTTCTTAGAAAATTCAATTAGACTATGCTAAGCTGAGTGCTGTCACACCACTTATGGTATCCAGCCTGGCTTATTTCAAATTAACTTGGGTATCTGTATACTAAATTGTGCTGTGTAGCAAGATGAACAGGTAATATAGTTCAGCTGTTATCAGTGTAATGAGATATTAAGCTTTTACAGGTTCTCAAGAACCTAATTAATAATACTCACAGTTTTTTAATTTCATTTTGTAACAGTAGGAATTAATTTTGGTCTGCATTAATGTAATCCATASGCAGCAGATACCTTTACCAGTGTATCCTGTTACCTGGAAAGGAGAAGAYGATACAACAGAAAAAGAAACACTTTGCAGTAGTCCAGCTTGGGTAATGATGCACTGGAACAAAAGCCAGTGGTGAAGAGGGATGCTAGAGCRTATAACTATATATATAACTGCTTTGTATGGAATCCAGCTTTGAYATTGTACCCCAACACCTTACCCCAAGAGATTTTAACCCACTCACATTTTCTTTCCATATAGCATTTGTCAGCTTTGCATAAGAATCTTGTAACCATCAGATTCAATAATGGCAACAAAAGATGGATTAAGAAAARCAGAGTTTGTGTTCTTCTAGAAATGTTACCATATTTCTTGCTTCTTAAGGATGTTGGTGTTTTCTGGATGCATCTGAAGCTTCTGAATTATTTTGTTATATCTGTGGGAGCTCAGTCCTTTTGCTGATTGGCTGTCATCTTGCATTTCAGCCCACTCATTGATAGAGCAACTAGAATATACAAGCGAAAAATCAATGATTTAGAACCTCCACACCACTGCTGCTCTTAGAAGTAACTATTTTACTGGTTGCAGCATGAGTTGCTGATCAGAAAATAAGAAACTAGCCAGCCATGAATAGAAACAATGTAAAGACAGATGCAGTGTTTCTGTGCATGAAAGAAGTTTTATKTTACATCCCTGTGTTTAAAATCTCTTCCATTTCTCTCTAAAGGCAGACTGGGTAAAGAATGAATGGGGAAAAAAAAAAAAAGACGAAGGGGAGGGAAAAGAAAATTATTGTAAAAGCTGTGCAGATTTGTGTGTCCTTTTTTTTTTTAATCACCATGCTAACCTTCACCCCTCCTTAAGCTTTAGGGATTCTATTTGGGAATTGATTCTTTAGAATAACACTTTACTTATTCCTGAATGAGTGACACTCCCGTAGCATCCAGACTTACTACTTACAAGTGTAGCATTTTAGTGCTAATACATCCTGTCACACTCTACCTTCCCGTTTTACCGTACTCTAATTGCAGTCTGCAGGCCATCAGCACTGTTCTGCTACAGCAGCTGGAGGTCAGCTGAGAGACCTCTACCTATTAGGACCTCCTGTGGAGTTACTGGTTATTAAGGTAATGCAACTTTACTCTAGTATAGAAATAACATAGCACTAACATAATGAATAGCTTTCATGGAGGGAAGACGACTTCCCTTGCTCAAATGCATCTTCCTTAATAATGGTTCTCAAATGTGAATGTTTCTTGCTTCGTCTAAAAAAAAAAAAAAAATCTGCAGTGCTTCACTCAGAACAAAAATCCTTCTTTTAATGAATATCAAAACAAAATGGTAGATGCAGAAACATCTTTTTTTAATTTTCTGATATAAACATGTCTTTCTACAGATTGATAAGTATAGGAAATCAGTGCAAAGACTTCTCAAAAGTTCTCTTTTATCCCTTTAGAAGGTAAAAYAGGCAGTGACCTTTGTATTAATAAAATATGCTTCTTATGGGTATTTAATATACAGAGCGATGCACAAAAGGAACCAGGAACTAGGGACACTTGATTGCTTASACACAAAAAACAACTCAGCTCAACTACAGCAACATTTCTGACTTCYCTCTGTGAAAGGCCACAGAAGATAAACTATATACAAATGGCAGACAGGAAATTGAATTTGGTAAATAGCTGGCAAATAAGCCTTTTGTAGAACCTGGTTATTTAAAAAATATTTCAACTGTGTTGGCTTGGAATTTTCTAATTGAATGTTGGGACTTTTCCCATCATGGAATGTTAATTGATTGAACCTGAAAGCATATACAGTCAGTTCTAAGCCTACTACTACAAAATTTTTTTTGACAAGCTGTCCCATTTCAGCTTTTTCTCAACATAAAGTTGTTGCTTTCCTCACTTGAGAAGGCACTTGTGTTTTTAACTAGATATTTTTAAATCAAAAATGAGTTAAATTATGTAAAAATTTTTAAAATTTAAAAAAAATCTACAGGAAAATGAAGTATTCCAATGGAATTTATCACGATTTTGGATTTGCATGTTTTTCATAAATTCAATATCTTGCCTGAAATATTGCCCCAGAATATATTTATTTGCTTTAAAATTCATGCCTAATATSTTTGAGGGAGATGATTCTGGCCCTCCACTCTGCTCTGGTGAGAGCCCACCTGGAGCAATGCCTTCAGCTCTGGGGTCCTCAGCACAGGAAGGACATTGATCTGTTGGTGTAAGTCCAGAGAAGGCCACAARAATGATCAGAGAGCTGGAGCACCTCTGYTAGGAGGAAAGGCTGGAAGAGCTGGSSTGTTGACCYKGGAGAAGGAGCACCTCCAGCCCTGCTTTTTATTGCCTTTGGCAAACTTACCTGTCCTTACTGCAGCAGATGTTAGTTTGAGCYAAGTTCACCTTCAATGAAAGGAACTATTTCTAAAAATAGGCACAACATTTTGTGGCAGAATTCTTAATGGCTTTTGATTAAAAGCTATCTTCTTCTAAATCTGCAAACACCAAATTTTCYTTCTACTAAATTATGTGTTTCCTTTTCTTTGGTTCAGATGGACATACTTTATTTAGTGCCTTTGACCATGGGAAGGTCACACAGATCAAGAGAAGGCAAACAGGCTGTTTCCACCAGAGTCGCCGATTAGAATATGTTAATTCTTATGGCTAAAAGATTGAAACCTTCAGCCCATTTGTAGCAATTCATGGCACGWGTTGCTTTTACCACAGTCAAGTAACAACACTAAATTGTTTTMGTTAGTTACACACTCATGAAAACCATCAGTTTAGCTGCAGCATCACAGAGCTCAGCACTAATCCACACATCCCTGACACATGCATGGYTATCTCCTCAACACTCCAGGAGAGTTGCTCACAGTGAGTAACAATCATTTTCTTATCCTGCCTCACATTTTATTTTGGTGCCATATAATGCAGCTGCATAGCTGTAAAGTGTGGTGTCAGTGCTGGATTTAGCCAACAATCCATCACACTTAAGATCTAGCTCTGAAGTTTCAAGGGTCTGAGGTGTCTTACCAGGAACTGAGCCCAAGTATCTGCATTTTCATTAAAAACCCACAGGATCACACTTCTTGAAAAGAAGAAGGAGGACACATTCAAATTTCTATCTAAATTTCATATTTAAAGAAAGAATATATACATTTTTAATAATCTTTACAAAAACACACACTASTCTTTCTTTGTGACAGCCTGTTTCTGCAGAGAATTTAAACATGCCTGCATCAGGAGTGTTTAAAATGAGTATTTTGTTTGGCATTTAGACAAAAGAACCATTTACATATTTGAATATGAAAAGCTGAAAAATAGAAGTTCAAACCACTYGAAAGAATAATTGGCCTTCTGAAGACTGCTACTCATCCACATTAAACTACAGTCATATCAATATACAGATGATCACATCTATAGACCTTTAAGAAAATTACATACTGTCTGCTCCTTCTAAAATTTTTCCATGTAACTCAAGAATACATACCCTCACATTGACCAACAGTTGAATACAGTAAGTTCAAATTATCTAGGGATTAAAATTCACATGACTATGGATTACATTGTGGTTGAAAYCACTTTTTAAGTCTGAAGATCCATGAAATAATTTCTATGGTAACTGCTAAGAGTTAAAAATATTGCATTAAATGCCACAAAATCCATAATCAAGGAAAAATTRATCAACCTTAGTGGAAAAAAGACTTACAGAGAAAGTGAAAGCATGTGTAAAAATAAATAATTAAAGTAAAAAAGGGAACATTGATAGCAATTAATATAAATTAAGAGTCAGGAGATTGCTAGAATGCTTGAGGCTAATGTCAATGAGAAATCAATGGCCAACACAATTAAGGACAATAAGGATTTTTCAAAGTACATTAGCAACAAAATGCATTCTAGCAGCAGTATTAGTACAGTAATAGATTAATATAGTAGAAAGGCCATTAAAAAACAAACGGCACAGAAAGCCTCACAAACTAGTTTCATTCTGAATTTGGGAGAATTCCAATACGATTCAATACTGTCAAGAAAATATACTACCAACCAGAAGTGATTTAGGGCAGTAATACTGAGCAGCTACCACACTAAGATTTCTTTTCAGATCAGCACAAATAGAAAACTCYGATCCAAGAGCTGGAGAAAAGCTTATTTTGTTGCTTGTAGCTCATGAAATTCAGGGAACTTCCTAAAGAAAACTATGAAAAATAATGGGGTACTTGTAACTTTAAAAGTTGTGGTATGACCTGATGGGGTGGATATGACCTCAGACACAGGCACAAGTCATTTCAGAGCTACTTGTATGTCACTTTAGATAMAGATTTAGAAAAGATTAGTGGAAGATTCAAAATATATTAACTGACAGAATTAAAAATACAACTGCAACTGGACAATCCATTGTGTGTGTGCTCTGAGCTCCTACAGAGACCAAATTTTKGTCGTATTAGAATTATCTAGCATTTTTATCAGTCCCTGTAGGAAAACATAGACTCTTTACCTATCAAGCTGACAAGCAAAGAGGATTTGGCACAAGTTAGTCATGAAGAGAAGAGCTCAGATCASTGTAGTGAATGGGGCACAGAGTAATTACATTCTTTTCAATATGGTCAAACATAGGGTAATAAATTTAGGAACAAATAATTATAGGATATCTCTGCCTACTTCTGTTGAGCAGACAGAGGTACAACACASTCCCCAGCTGGAAGCTGAGAGGTAAATCCTAATTTAAAATAAATTGCAGATTTCTACTGCCAGGTAAAAGAAAACAGAGTAGCGGTCTTCCAACAGTGGTGGTGGATTCTCCACTGCTAGAACTAGTTAAATCACAGCTGGACACTTTAAGGCACAGAGTTTATTCACAATGAAAATGAACTTAGGGTGCATTTATGCTGTGCTGTCAGCTTACATATAATCCTCTTCCCAAAGAAAGGTGCAGCCATGAGCAGGAAGACTCCTTGCTATTCCTGGGCATACAGCCAATTCAATGGTCTTGATAGGATATAAATGGTCTGCAGCTCACAGCACTGGGCCAGCATTTCCACTGCCAGTTTTATTTATAGCCTTGCCACATTCATTAAACAAAGTCACTGAACATCTCCAGCACAAGGAAAAAGGACAGAAGGATTGAATGTTAGCCGATGTCACTCTGAAAGTTTCTTTCCAAACAGATGCGGTGKTGTTACTCTAGGGCAAAATCCTGCCCTCTGTACTGGCTCTTCACTGAAACARGGTCCCAGGAAAAATGTCTCTAAAGATAAACGAGAGCCAGTGGTTTACACACACTCACACAGAACCCAAACACCAGTGTACTACAACTGCTGACAGATGTGAATGAGATTGTTACAGATACAGTACCCATATGTGAAAACCCACTACTGCCTTAATGCTTACTTAAGGTTTCTTAGAAGTAAATTTGTTATTTGGCAAGATCTCTGGCCACCTGAAATCCATATGACTTCATGAGCTAGTCAGTAGAAAACACCTAAATATACAAACATACTAAAACCTGGATCAGGACACATTAATTAATGAGGAGTAGRAAATGAACCTTATATGGGGTAGAAGAGTAGCTGCCCTTTTCCATTGTAGAAAAGCAGCATTAGACTCTTTGCTCTGCCAACAGCTTTGAAAAGTATGAATTGACATCTACCCCATTGTAATGCTTAAGTAGATTCTGAGGTTTGCAATTGGAAAGTTTAAGAACTGATTGAGGAAAACAAATGTATTTTTGTTTTACAAAGAGACATTCAGTAAAAATCAGTCTTCAGGGTAAAAACACTCTCTAGTGACACACATTTCAAACCTGTTGCTCCCAGTGTACTCTGGAGACAATCAGATAGCAGCTCATAGAAACAAAATATTCTGTGTTGGACAAGAGTCATCTGATAAGCTTCTTAATTCTAATTTTCTGTTTCTCACTTAATTATGAAGCATGATCATGCCTAATCCAAACCTTTTTTTTCAAAGAGCCATCACTGCAGCTATTCACTGCTAAACTTTTAGCACCTTGACATTAGACTATGCCTATGGGTATATGCCAACCAGAATTATAACATGGGAATGGATAAATCAGAGGCAAAAAATACTCAGAATCCTTATTACTGTAATTATTGTTGTAATTGTTTTAACAGATGCTAAAAGAAAATACAAAACAACCCCAGTAAGGGCTGGAAGAGAAATAAAGAGATTAGGTTTCATAGCCATATTCATAAACCTTACATAAAAAGTAGAAGGAAAAAAAAAAAGAAGAAAAAAAATCCTAAATCCTCACTGAAAGACAAAAGGGGGAAAAAGAGCTGTCCTATTACAGCTTATTTGTACCTGTCACTAAACTTTCATCCATCTTGAATTTTTATTGACCTCTTCAAATAGCACGACATTTTTACCATTAACTGCAATAGCCTTTGTTCAACTGAAGAAAGGTGGAAACAGCCAGCAAAAGGCCTTCCAAGCATTCTCCTTCCTTAAGCAAGTCCAAAGGACTATTCAAACTATTGTACCATCCTCACTRGCTATGGTAACAAAACATTTAATTCCCCACAGTTGTCAAACAACATGTTTAAGACTCATGCAAGCAACGAATGTTAAAAAGAAAAGTTCTTTCCCAACAAAAGGGAAAGATCAACTGTGAAGATCTTTGAAGGAAATACTGCACCTCAGTGCTACTATCTTTGATCTGTGATTGGTACCTCTAACAGAGGTACACTTGACACTTTAAATATTGATGAGATATTTGCTGAGCTGCCATTAAAAGCCAAGGCTTCACTTTCTAGTGAAAGAAAAACATACGCTTCAAAGACTCAGTAGAGGTCCTGATCTCGAGAGCCTTTAAAGAAGCTGAAAGTATATCAAACCAAGGGAAGGGGGATCACCCTGTCGTGGTTTGATATGCCATAACACCTCTTGTTATACACAATGGTTTGGAAGTATTATAAAGTATGAAGCCTCKTTTGTAGTTACCATTCCCCTACCTTAGGTGCTGGAAGAGAAAATAATCCTCATTTTATGAAGACAATACACATTAACAGATAGTTTGTATACTACAAATAAATTTATATTATTTTGTTCTTTGATTGTGTGGCTAACTCTGATTCAAACTTTACTATTTCTGAGATGTATAAAAAAATACATCCGTATAATTCTGACAGATTAAAGCTCAGCATTCAGGCTATGCTATGTCCAAAACAGCCAGTAGAAGGGGAAATTTCACAGTCACATGCATCAGCTCTCTCTACACAGATGAAATAAAGGTAATTGCCAGGGRCCAATAAAGCATTCAGCTGAGTTTTCTTGCCTGTTCCACTGTGATTTCATCCATATGTCCATCCAAGCTTCATTATTATTCATGTAACTATCAGGAAAGGCACGCTATCTGCAGAAAGAACTATCAAGGATAATGAACAAAAATTAAGCTCCCAGCTATTTTTTTGTTACGTTAACGTAGCTAATGACCTTAATAAAGAAAGCACACAGAGGAACTTTTGATCTTTGGCCTCAACTGTCTTAGTCTGTAAGTCYATTGAAAGAAGTGAGGTGTGAAACKGCCCRAAAACTTGATGCAGCTGGACTTTCTTATTGCTGGCCAGGGAAGCAGGAGGGCCACAAGATGCCCCATTGCTTTTCAGCACTCTGAGCAGGTAAGCAGGAAGAAGGGTGAATTTGTGACCATTGTCCCTGCATATAAGCTCAGCAAGGAAGAATTAGCAAAAGAAGTTGCTGAGAGAGGAGAAGATTAATCCATCTAATTTCTCCACAGAATAAGAGAAAATATGGGTGATCCATAACTCTGCTTTATGAGAACATTGCAAGGCACTCATTCAGCATGTATGATCTTTACAAAGTGAATGGAGAGCAAGCCTCTTTCAATATAAAAGACAAAGCTGCAATCAAAAAGTGCAACTCTTTAGATTTTTTAATTACAAAAAAGAAAAAAACAAAAAAAAATAACCATTCCAAAGCCAGTTGAAATATTCTTAAATACTTCTTCAAGCACTGCAAAGTATATTTGGCCAGGAGACAGTGCCATTTTCAACACTGAGGAAAAGGCAGTAAAAATGTCACATTACTTCCCAAAGTTTATTTTCACATATTGTTTTTTCTATTTTGATTTTAAAAGAGAAAAAAATCAGAGCATTGGCAGACAGCTAACTTAAGAGACTAGTCACTTCAGTTTTTACCATAACTTTAGGAAAAGAATTATGGAATAAAGTCTGAAAATAAGATATATCTAAGCAATCACAGATGGTATTCCAAAGACTTCCATCCAGTACCCTGCATGTAAGCCCAGACATTATGTGTGCTCCTGCCGGCAGCAATTTGCCCAAGTGCTTATGCATAGCRCTGCTGTATATTGTAGTCATGTTAAGACAATAAATCATAAATAAAAACACTGGCTTCAACTTTAGCATATGCTAGAGAATAAAAGTATGAAAATTAAATCTTCCTTTTGACTGACATTAAATTAGAAGTGAACCTAGCAAAAAAAGCTTAAGTGCAATTAATAATTGACTTGAAAAGTAAATGAAGATTAAAATTTATTTAAAATCATACTGAAGAAGAGACAATAACATTATCTGCCTTTGATATCACAGTGCTATAAAAAGTTATCTGAAAGAGCCACTTTAGTTAATTTCTCTGTAGAGAAATTAGAACAATATATTATGAATCTCTGCACATTTAGAAGTGAAACTTGTTATTCTGTTTTCATTTCCATTTTACTCCAAAAAGCCTTGTATTTAAAGCAATTGCAATTTACACTATGTGTGAGAGCATATTCACATTTACAAATGGATGCAAAGGTATGTGTTATTACAGACATCTGCCAACACACACTGCATATGTTTTCTTCACAATATAAACCAGCTGCATTTTACTCTGAGTCACCCTGAGAATGGCTACTCACAACGAAAGTTTCAATAGTAGCATCTTAGGATTTTTGAAAGGGCATTCATACAATTAGCTTTTCAATTCCAATTGCACTAATAAAACCAAAAGCCTTGGTGCCAGATCCTTGCAGACAAATAGGCAAAACTCACTTTTATGTACTAATCTTATCAGCTAATCTTATTCCAACAGAAGACCATGCATTTTGGTAAAGATCTGAAGTTTTAAAAAAAACCACACCCTCTGCACTGGAGAACTAACTTCATTAATGCCGCTTAGTGCAGATTTAAAAATTTGGTCTCATGAAATGGATATCAGCCATTAGGTGAATATTAGACAATATGTGCTCAGCAGTACTCCAATCTAATAGCTGCCCCAGCTGAATCAGTATAATGCTTCCTTTTCACTGTGTTATCTCTTCAGTAATATTGCATTATTATGGCCAGATCATCAAAGAGTAGAAACTGGCAGAGCACTATTGATTTCAGGAGAGCTGTACTAACTTGCACCAGCTGAGATTCTGGCTTTCTTAACATAAATGCATTGTAAACTTAAAGCCATGGCTGGAATTGCATGGTTCAGCTATGTGTAGACATTATACAAAGAACCAGAACAAAATAAAGAAATACATATGATGAGAAAAACAGACAAAACAGATCAGGAATCTGGCATTTTAAAAACAAGGGGCATAGTTGGAATGGCTGAATGTTGTTTCAGATTGCTCAGAAATATTGTCTTCAGATAAAAAGACTRATACTGTTCCAAATCATAGCCACCTGCAGCAACAAATTACAAAGGAAGCAGCAAGCATCATTGATGCAAATCATTCAAACAATAAATACAACTAAAACTATCTGAATACTATTCAAATACAGAGAATAAGCATCAATTCTGTTGATACAAAACAATTTAAACACAGACATTCAAAAGAAAAGTTGAAAACTTTTTTTTTAAAATAAAGGTGAATACAATGTAATTTCAGAGGATGTCTTCACTTCCACACTAATTTTGAGTGATTTGTTGGAACTCAACACAATTGCAATGCCATTTAGATTGTATACAGCACTCAAACCCTAGCAACATTGTTCAGCTTCCTCCACAATCCATTCTAGTACCTTTGCCGGCCTTAATACTCAATTTTGCAGGAATTTCTCTGGTGTCCTAAACTGACAACTCATATGCATCAACACATTAATGCACAAATTCCTGGCTCTGCTGCTGGGCCTTTAAAATACAAATTCTGTGAGGCCAATGCGCACATTTCCACAGACTTCTKAAATGCTGGATTTCCTATTATGTGYTTCACTTTCGTACTCATCACAGACTTTTTTATACAATACTRTTTCCTGGATATACATTAGATTTGTATTTTGATATCACAAGACGATCACTTCTTAAAAATGTGCTACCTACCACAAATACCAGTAGTTATGAAAAAGTTACTCATAACTTATATCAGAAAAATCCAAATCACATAATCCTGAGTGACAGGAGGATTCTTACAGCCTTTGGCAACTTCCCATAGCAGGACATATTCCACACAACTACTAACATCTCAAATGCCTAGAGCAGCAGGTGAGGCAAGAGGCCAAAAGATGAATCAAAACAGCAGTAGCCATATAGCAAAGGCATGGCCAGAACTTTTCAAGGTTTGCTTCAAAATAAAAAGTAAAATATTGTACTGGGAATATTAAACTGCTTCAGGTTTCTCTATTAATTTAAGCTCAACTTCTGGAAGCACAGGGAACAGACACATACAGACTTACACACACATAAAGTAACAACGTCAAAAAGCCCAGAAGCCAGCACGAATAATGATCCTTCATCCTTTTACACACAGACATCAGAAGGATTTGGCATCAATTCACATCACCTATAAGTTCAACTCCAGAGTTAGTACTCCTAAGAGGAAGAGCAGATGCTGAAGGAAGCAAACACAGACTACAGTTATACAAGAGAMATTCACGTAGCGCTGGGAAGGGGAAATAAATGGAAATCTTACCTAATTTACTTCAAAATAAAATAAATAGACAGTAAACATGTATTAAATATATATATATGTATAAAATACATAAAACCATTTTTAAGTGTCCTATCAAATTGAGGACAAAACTAGTATATAGGGAACACTGTGTGGTTACGCGGTAATATAAAGAGTTTAATGGTGTATCATATTATATACTCCAAATTTAAAGGCGCTCAGTGAAAATGTTTCAAGTACCTACCCTCCACTTATTTTTAAGCAATGGATCCTTTGCTCTCTGCTAAGTAAGATAATTTTTAAGAAATGTAYTTTTATTTGTATGTGTAAAGTACCTCATTAGCAAAACTGACTCACRGAGGCTGTGGTTTGACCTCAGCTGAAGCAGGAGTCACCATTGGACCCAGTTCCATTTGGGCCCTCTTCAAGTCACTTAAAGCCTTTTTATCATCTCCTTAACATTCAATGTATAAACGTTACCAGGCCTATGTCATTAAAAGATGCCAGGAAATTMAAATTTCAGCTGGTGTACATTATTTTCAATGGTAGTGAAGAGCACTTGAAAACATCAGCCTAAAGATGATGGGTACATTTGGCTTTAAAAACCATGGCCAGYGTCTTACTCTCTACACCAAAACTGCTCACATCAAAAAGCAAACAGCTGTAGCTGCCCATTTAATAATCTCATTATTAAAGTTACACCTACAAAGAGCTTTCTTAATACTACAGAATAAATTGATAGAAACATGAAAAAATGTTTTGTCAGGAAAACATAATACTTACAGTTTTCACTAGAATCCATTAAAAGCACAATGGAAAGGATGTAAAGTAACATTAACACCAAATTTAAGCATAGCATCTATTGCTTTGGAGGACTAACCACAGAATAAAGTCCTCTACTGGACAACGTGTGGACCACTCCACTACCCATGATTCCATCGATTCAGGAACAGAAGCTCTAATAAGTGAAAGGTCATAAACTTTTAAGGCTGCATAATCTGTTCTCCTGGTCCACAAGATGCTATGGAATTTATCGAATTGGTTCAAATAGATCTACACAAGTATGAACATTGCTCAAGCACAGTAAAAATTGAGAAAATTCATGATGGTATAAATAATGTGYTTATGCAAGCATCCAAACAGTCATATTGCACTTATTTTGCATTGCAGGTGAGGAAAAAATATTTTATTTCTTTCTGCACCCCACTAAAGAGAAACTGACTTTCTAAATTCCTTTGGAAGAAAATGGGTATGAATAATTTAACAGTATTTTTTAAACTCTGATTGAAAAGACACTAAAACAAAGTGTTCAAAAGCTCTGCATACTGGTTTTCAAACATAAAGTAAATATTTTTCTAATATTATTGTATAGGATGTCACGTTGTAGCTACTTTATATAAATTTTATTGCTTGATTGAAACATTATAATTATCAATTCCTCCAACTTAAGTGATATTTATAGGGTCCAACAGTTCTGCAGATTAATTTTTTACCTTTTTTATTAACTACAAAGGCTAGTAATTAAAAATTGAAATAGAAGGCAAATGAATGTCTACACAGATACCTAAATAATTAATTCATACTTCTAATATTTTTTCTCTGCTAAATTTTCCTTCTTGGTGCAACTGCATTCTCTCATATGCAGACAGTTCCCCAGACATTTAAACCACAGCTGGAGTGACTTTTCACTCGGTCATGACTGCACAAGCACTGTGGRGTGTTCTTTCCTTCATGATCAAGTTCTGTAATACACTACATGGAAAAAAAAAGGGGTGGGAAGGGGAGTCAGTGTCTCTACATGTTCTGTTTGATCTTCTATAGCAGAAGATTGCAAAGGTGTAGCTCTCTTTGGAACCTTACTCAGAATTATCAAGATACTACATAGTAATGGATCRCACATGAAGACGGGCCAACACTCAACAAGAAATGTACTGAACCATACAACAGATTTCAAATTCAGCAGCACCACATGTTGATAAAGGAATGGCAATTTTCACTTAATCCTATCTGATATTGGTGGATTTAAACACTGCATGCACTTTTCAACACACAGGGCCAAGGTCTGTACTAAAACTGTACAAAAGAAATATATGTGAGGAGATGGCAGGATGCAAAGAGGAAGAAGCATCTACTTTTTGCCAATAAATATGATGTCAACACAGGAGAAAGCACTTCTATCCTCTCAAAAGAGCTATTTTAGGTTCGGTGTTTAAAAAATTATTTCTTGTATGACAAGTAAATATGTCCTTCCCAGCCTGTTATGAATCAAATCATGTAATGTACAAACAAGTTTGGAGATGACAGAGGGCTAATAGGTCATTGACATCTCCTTTGCCAATGCAAGATTGCTCCCTGCAGGCTTCCAGCCCTTCAGTTTACTTTGAAGAGTCTTCAGCAATGAAGCCTTCACCACTTCTTCAGTAAGTGCTTCTGGTATCACAGAGACTGAAACTACAGGAAATAATTCTTACTGCTATGATAACATTTTTATGGATGCTAAACTCCATTTAGATTGCCCCATTTAGAGGACAGGCACCACYCCTAACCATACACATCCTCGCTGCCCAGCACAACCTCATTTAGGGTCTCTAGCAGATGCTGTAATTCAGGTAAGCAATAACAAATCACTTGGCTGGCAGCTCAAGAGGATTACAGTAAAACTCACTTGGTCGTACTTCCTCTGGGATGTTTATTATTGCAATTAATGCTGTCTTCCATCTTAACCTCTCCCCCTGATTCCCACTTTTTAGCTGTGGCCTTTACTCTCAATTGCCTTGTTTTATGCTGTCCCTTTACCCTGAAATTTCAATTTAGAAGAAATCATACTGGTTTATTTTATTACCATAGCATGTGGGAGTCAAAATGGGGCATGAGGCCACTTAAGAYCCAGCAATGCTTCTGACTCCCCTAAAAGAAACAAGTGAGGGATACGAACCCATGAGACTAATTTTTAACCAGAATATTAAATGGGTGTTTGTTTTCCATCTCAGGAGAAACACAGAGAACTTCTGGATGAGACAGAGAGGCAGCAGATACGGTCCTGTTACCCTATCATGAACAGGAAAGGGAGGTGCTGTTCTTTCATTTACTCTAAAATAAGAGATCCATTATTAAATTCTACCCACGTCTCTGACACTTGTCCTGCCCGGAAGGGGCTAGGACCAATTGTACCAACGTGCCCTCATCTTTCAGAATGGCTGTGTCTTGGCAGACATACAGATCAGTTTGCTTTTGCAGTGTTCCAGTTTGGTTTTGGTGTTTTTGTTTTTTTTTTTCCTAAAGCAAGGAGCACTTCAGCACAAACACAGATGTTTTTCAAATATCCCTGAGAAAGGGTTTGTTATTATTTTGCTCAGGTATACTAGGCTCAGTATTTTGAACCTTGGCTGTTTATTCCTTCCTTTAAATAAATATACTTCTGCCTTGAAAAGAGCAGATGAAGTCAACTAGTTTAAATGTTTCTCATTTCCATGCAGCATATACAGTATGTTAAGCAGTTAAAACTAAAAGTAATATTTGGTATGTCAACAACATCTCTTTCACTGCCAAATACTTCAAAGTCCAACAAAACAAGAAAATTTAAATGGGTTCCAAGATGTAAATATCTTGGGACAAGGTCAAACAAGGTGGCAAATATTTGTGTGTGATACACATTTCCACCTGATGAAAAACAAACAGGTATAGATATTTATTTTTTTGTCAATGCAGTAGTAAARGGCAAATGTGGAAATCCATCCTATGCACAAATACTTCTAGCATTAAAAAAATCAATGTTTTTTTAACCACTATTCCAAGGCTCCTTTATGATTAGTTCAATACCTACTGATGTGCTGACCTGTCTAATCTGGTATCTTGTCCACCTCCAAAARGAAGGCAGGCAAGGCTATATGCAGTATTTTATTTCTCAGATTCTGGGAAACATTTATGCCCCATTAAAGTCCACAATAGTAACAGGACCTTCAATAGCAGGGTGAATATTGACATGCTTTAAGAGAAATTCTTGTGTACATAACACTCTGAGGGATTGTATTATGTCCAAAAAAAAAAAAAAAAAATCAAGCCAAGAGATTTTTTAAGAGCATAGCAAAAACTCTGTATCTAAGATATCTAGTATGAGTGAAGGCATCCAACAAAGGAAAGTAGTGAGTACCTGTTGTCTGATCTATGGTTCAAAGGGTTATTTATGCAGCAGACATAAAACAAAACTCCAGATTCATGGTCCATTGGTAAAACTACTCTGCAACAAATACGATTCTTGCCTGAGGTAGGACAAAGCTGAGCCCCATAATCTTTTGAAGCATAACAGCCTCTACATGACTAATGCTTCACTTATAAAGTGGTGGGAAAAATATTAGTGAAATAATAATGTTCATCATACCCGTAGYCATACAGTCTTCAATTATGATCGCACAGGTCTGCAGCTAAGTCAGGTGTGTTTAGGTCAGTGTTTGAAGTAAACAACTCCAGAAGAGAGCCAGAGTTGCAAAGTGTTACTGTGATTCTATACATACTCTAGATCCTTGCTTCAGATCAGATTCCATATTCAGAGTAAGCTAAYTATACCTGAGTTAACTCTTCTTCAATCAATTAATCTTAATCAAGATAYACAATATGGCAAACTTTATGAAATTGGTTTTAAAAATAAATTTTATAATCAAAAGCTGCAGAATCAGATTATTGAATTATTAGAGGAACTAATGTACCAGAAGAAAAAAATATTGTTCTATAAGCTCCCAAATTTTGCTAACTATTGCTGTTGTATTTACTCCCTTTCCATTGGTTAACTCAAAAGAAAATTATTAGAACATTCAACATCAAGKTTTCATGCTCAATCAAACTCAAGTTAGAGTTAATACTCAGATAGTGAATGGAATCTGTACTTCAAGGACAACAGGCTTTCACTAATAAGGCAGTATCTCTAAACAGAATGCTAAACAAAGTCAAAGATGTCTTTATGTAATCCTCACCAACACTTTACTGGTAAAAATTACACACTATTTGTTATGCTAAGCCTTTCAATCTGTATCAAAGCAGAGATGAAATAGCCTGCTGATCAAGTTCTCTACCGTGTTTCAATGAAAGCCAAATCAAAGCCTAGGGGCAGCTTATGGAGCTCTTTCCTAATGCTTCTCAGACACCAAAAACCACATAAATCTCTGCTGAAGCAGAACCACCTGCTGGCATGCATGTCCTCCCTGCTCCTGGGAGGTGGAGCCAGTAACAGCCACTTGCAGCTGGTAAGGAAACCTGCCAGGAGCAAAGAGAGGAGGCACACTGGAGCACACACATCCACCCTGAAAGGCAACCCCAAAACCAACACTTTTAAACAGATGGGCAGCAATTCCACCAGCAGCTGCCCTCTCCAAAAATCTATGTCTGGACAGACGCATGGTGCACAGTGGGTTAGCAAGCTCAGCTTGTCTGGCCATAGCTCAAGCTAAACACAAAATCACATTTACTAACTGCTAAAGAAAGAAGAGGACAACCCTCAATAGAATAGTCCAACAGAGGCAATTAAATTTCACTTTCAAACACAGCACAAGATCACACATGTTGAGAGAAACAAATTACAGGTAATTCTGTCTTACTGTAGCCAACTCATATACCACAATCAGACTAACCCCCCATACAAGCAACAGAACTAGACCCAGCTAAACTACCTGTGTCATGTTTAATCATTTAGCAAAAACTGGTAATTCGTTTTGCAGTAGGGACTGTGATAAATATTGACAAGGTGTCCAAGATACATTTATGTGATACAGTTTTACTTTAGCATGAAAAAGAGACCGAGTTCCGCTTCACCATTCTGGTTACAGTGCCACCCGGACTTTAAACTGCTCCTGGATGATCAAATACCATGTTCTTACCACTGCCACATAATGCTCGACACTAACCAACAGTGCCTTTATAATTCTATTTATAAATCCATATATTCCAATTTATAAGTTTATAAATTATAAATTTTAATAGCTGACTTCCCTGCATTTACAGGAAGATGAACAAAATTGTCTCAATACTACCCTGACAGAAGAAGGCTCTTCATTTTTTTCAAACACCTGTTTACAAACATTATGGTATACTAACTGAATTGCAAGCACATTTATCTGAAATTATGTGATGACAGTTTCATCTTAAATCRTATCTTTTTCTTGGATTCACTTTAYTATTTTGATTTGGAAGAGTCCTCCTCTGCAGAGAGCAGAGAACTTTAAATTCRGTCAATACATATGCACCATTTGAAATCGATATCTATAGAAGACATTTTAACCTTCACTTGAAAAATGCCAGTAAATAGAGCCAATTATCAAATTAATTTTTCTTTTATATTCATGAAATAGGAATAGTCATTGTCAATATAAGTAATCCATTAAGTGAATGACTAGTAGCTGAAAAGATTTAATCTTTACAGCATAGGAAATCTATAAAAGCTGCAAAGTCAACAATATATGCTGTCCACAGAAATWCATTATTTTTAGGGAGACAGCTATTCCACAAAATAGCAGACTCTATASAAGCATTCTAGTTCACTTTATTAATTAATGAAGTCGAGCTTGAAATGTTTATGATGTCCCTAAACTGTGTTCTAAAATGGGAGATAAAGTAACAAGCTAAAAAAGATAATAGCTCCTTTATAGCTTTGAAATGGCTACCACATAGTGCTTAAACTTCTTGGGGGATCAGTAGCATCCTCTAATTTTAGATCATTAATCTTRCTCTTCCGAGTGTTTTGTGACAAAAATTTTGGGCTGATGACAATAGTGTTGATGACAGTAGCAGAGAGAGAATCCAAGCTACAGGAGCTACAGCTGTTGTTATTCACCCTCTCAACAGCATAGTCCTAAATCTACTAGCCAGAGTAAAAGCCTCTCTGCAAGGACCTGCCTCATTTCTCCTGTTTAGTGGAATGCATTACAAATTTTTACCAATACTGAAGAGAGAGAAAGGAATGAGATTTTTCTTTTAGTTTCTGTAARCAATCAGCTGTCAAGTGCTGCTGATTCTGCTACACCAAATGCAACTGAGCAGCATTCACCCAGCATTATAAAAAATCATGGTTCTCAAGGAAGACACTTCAGATATGCTCACAGCTTTAAATAGTTTTAGAGCTCTCTTCACCATAAAAGAGCTGCAGTGCTGCTTACTAGAGGAGTCTTTAGAGTGACTGAAGCATGAAGACTGGGCTCTTGCATCATAATGAGTTATTCTGCACCAGCAATAACAGCTAAACATAAGTCATCTGTGAGCCTGAGGACAAAGCGTGGGTAAGACAAACTCTCCTCTTCTGCACGGTGCTAAACCCAATTCATTTTGGAAAAACAGCCMGTATTTCCAATTGTGCCTACCTGCAGTAAGGACTCACATTTTTGAGGTGCTGAGCAAGCACAGTTGCCTTTGAGTCACCAAGCACAAAGGATGCTTAGTGCCCTGGAAAATAAAGATGCAGCCTGCATTTAACAATAATAAAGAGTGTCTGCAGTTCCTATTGGTTTTACTGGAAAAACCCTTATGAAATCCTAAGTAAAAAAAAGATAAATGACACACCCTCTCCATTCTCAGGTGTGTTTAAATATGTAGCATGCACTCACGCTTCAGCCACTGGAAGATTTTCTCAGACACTAAGGAAATTCTACTGTCTGCAATACTACACTAAAATCTCCACAGATCACAGGTATTTCCTACTGAAATCTGAGATCAGTGACAAGGTTGTCTTTTGAATTCAATAGCATTTTAGTTGATGAGATACTATACAGTACCAAGATGCYATGACTTAATGTAATAAATTCCATTTTTCCTCACAAATCAACTGAACACAAAGACACTCTCCTGTTACTATTTTCCTGCAGTAACATATTTATGTGTAAAATGCTCCATCACCAATTTGAGTTCTGTATACATGACCCTCAYACAGAGGAGCTACATATTAGGATTGTTTATGAGAAATGCAAAACTTCATCAATCAAAACATTTAAAAGGAGTGCTTGGAGATCCTACTGTACGAAAACTGTTTGTCTTCATAGGTAGRAGGCAGATGCAAACTGATGAGATATTCAATTGAGGTCTTACTAATATGCAAGAAGGAAGAAAAACAACAAAAAAAAGTCACTTATCAGAAGCACCTAAAATTCCAATGCTGAAASCGTATGATGAATGCCTTGAACGGAAAATGGGATAGGATCTCCTTATTCTCTCATTGCAGAAATAATTGACACATCATAAGAAAGTGGCACTGTAATAATGATTATTAACTCTATATTTTGAAAACTAAAAAAAAAAATAGCACAATAGTCTTATTCTATTTACGTCAAAGCCAAATGTTTGAGCTAGTGCAGGTTGTTTGACCCACTGTGACATGCATATATTGATACAGATCATAGCAAAAGCTGTATTAGGCCTGTGGGAATTATAGGTCTCTTCCTSCTGCTTATAACCATCTTTGATGTAGCCAGAATCTTCTATTTATAAAAAGCACTGCACAAGTAAAATGGGCCTATTTTACACAGAATTGGATCAGCAAGATGACGCTTTCCCATTAATTCCAAGGAACAGCATGTTTATTTTATGGTTAACCATAATGGCATAAATACTGAAAATGCCAAAAGTATCAGGAAGTGAAACGTACTTGAAGCACAATGATCTGTCTACATATAAMCCATATGCATGCATCAAACACAAGTTTCATAAGAGTTAAGGCTYGAAAAATTCCAACTTACACATTTCTTTAGCTGTGTTGAGGACAACCCATTGATGTGTCCCAGTGGTGCTGTGGTGACCATTACAAACAACACATAGGGGACCATGCAGCGCTGGAGTCTGACAGCTGATTTGGCTCTCAGCAGTGCAAAGCTCTCAGTGTTGGCTCAAATCTGTGAGGAACACAGGCCTGTAAGAGCTGTCACTCAACCCTCATTCTGCTCTAGCAGCATTACTGCCATCTCCAGATACTGGTTTTTGTTTATATTCATTGTAGAAAGAGAATCACCTTATAAGCAAAAGTTCTTTAATATTTGGACTGACGTTATCCTGGGAATAATTGGCGTAAAGCTGAAAGAAAACTACAACCAAAAATTTGTTTAGTGCTCCACATACCATCTTTTTACCACTACTGATATCAGGTGTTTTTCAATTCAACAGCAAGTAATTTGTATGTGCTCATTTATTGAGTTATAATGTTTTAAGATAATACATTCCCAAATGCATTATATCTTCTTGTAAACATTTTGGGTGTGGCTGATTTGCCTAACAGTATGATTTTAATATTATTCATTACATGGGGGACCCACAYACGTTGAGTTTGCTGTGTCCTGCTGTGAACATACAGCCAAGCCCCGGTAACTCACCATCTGCACACACCTGGAAA
Organism: Malurus melanocephalus; assembly: GCF_030028575.1. NCBI lineage: Eukaryota > Metazoa > Chordata > Aves > Passeriformes > Maluridae > Malurus > Malurus melanocephalus. The sequence goes on along the minus strand of NW_026623240.1, from coordinate 4,752,551 downwards.
ATGTGAAATAACGTGTAGYGTCTTCTACTATTTTCCAGATAGCTTCCCAAAAAAAAATGAGCATACTGCAGTCCAACATGTTTTACCTTGCAGTTGTTAGGAGAACACACATAGCTCCTGCTGCTTAGCTGGCACACAGCAATTTGTGGAGATGAGGTATGTTGGGACTATTCACACACTGTAACTTTGCTCTGTAAGTGCACTTGTTTGTTAAATGTTACCAAATCTCTGCTTTGATAAATATTACTCCATGACTTAATTTTCAATAAATTATCCTTTTTAGGCAATTAATCAGCTTCTGAGTGCAAGTTCCCCAGGCTGTTCAGCATTCRAGAAATGCTCCCCTCTCAAATCCATGAAGTCTGCAGTGGAGGAMCAAATACAGACATAATGAAGGCCTTCCCTTAAAAACAGAGATGAAATATCCACCCTTTCTACCCACAGAAATGCAAGTATCAGGATTCAGCTCTCTCAACAGACACATCCCTTGGTAATGAGTTCACAAGTTGGCCTTTWACGTCTGCATTTATTTTCAGTACCTTTTGAGTGACTCCTTTCCTAGAGACTGACAGACTGCACACGCACAAGGCAAAAATTGCCAGTGAAAACTTCAATAACTCTTGCCAAACCAGTCTCTCATCTACTACAGACTACTCCTGGCTTCCTCTTGCTAAATTGCTCTGCAGACAGTCTTCAAGCCAACAGAATGATTTCTTCCCATTGCTTCATGGAATCAATGCTGCCATAAAAAGTATGTAGGTTACAGCTACATTGATTGCAGCGATAAAAATATTCATTTCTTTACTCAACCTTGCTAATCAGTCTAAGCAAGGTTTTAGAGCAATAAAAGCCATCTCTAAAGATTAAGAAAAAAAAAAAGTGGCTTTTACTCTCTGCACTATTTATTTCTGTAAATGCCAAACAACCAGCATTTTGCACAACGTGTCATGCTCAAGGAGAAAAAAGCTGATGTGAAAGGGCTGTAGCACCACTCTTTGCTAGTGACTCTACTTAATGCAACATACAGCAWAGCATCAAGGCCAAAGCCTACCAAYACTTAAATGCTAAAYAGCAAGAGCACATCTATGTGAATAAAATTGTAACACAGAAGTTGCAACCCAGTCAATGTCTTCTTGAAGGCTGGATGAAGGTTTTTTCTATGGGATGAAGGTCTTTTTCTATAGGCAGCCCTATAAGTAACATCTAGAAACTGATTTGTGTTTTCCCTGATTCATTTACTTAGAAAAGGGAATTAATTTAATCTTTTTAACCAATTAGAAAAAAATGTACATCTTACACAGTCAGTTTTGAGTGCTCCAACTAGTCAGGATTTCTGTATAAGTTCAGCTTTACTCCATGAAAAAGAAATAAAAACAGTTAGAATGGGGTGGGATTTTTTTCCCTTTATGGCTGGTACATTCTCAGATATTGATGGAGAAATTTCAGATCTGCACTATCTGTATTCTGACAGTGCTCTCACATGTGCTGTCCCTCTCCTTGAATATGACAAGCATTGTGCCAGAGTATAGGATTAGAAAAAATTTTAAATAGAAATCAGAGATAGTAAAACGCACTCATTTGTTTTTCTATTTATTTAAGAGTGGTTTTCTCAATTGTATCCAAGAAGGAAAGCAGAATCCCAAACAAATACAGATTATGTTGCACTTCTCTAGGAAAAAAAATATCCTTTGTTCCTGCAGAAACTTACCAAGTACATTSTTTTTGACTTTTAAATTTCCTAGTCACTGACCATCAAATTTTTAAAATGCTGACTTCTGAGGTGAGGGCTCATAACCTTGTTGACTGCTTTTGGACCTGTGTTCACACTTTTCTGAATCCATCACCTTATTTACATTGGCCATTGGCTTTTCACCTGTCTCCACAATTTGCTTTCTCAGCTATAAGGGGCACTTACCTCTACAAGAAAATCAAATGAGAGTTATCTCTATTTCACAAATAATTTAGAAAGAAAAAAAGCATTWTATATACCTTGCAGTTAAGAAACCTGTGGCACAGGTTAAGAACAAATTTCTCAAAGCACACTCTCCTAGTTCTGGGATTCCAAGAAGCAAGAACAAGCAGTTCTGCCCACTCAAATGGTGATGCCTGTAGTTGAAATCACAAGTTCTCTGTCACCTCAGGTTGGGTTCACAAAAACAGAACTGCAAAATGAGAGGCTATAAACACTAAACACTTTACTTTCTCTCACACACTTGACAAGGTTGCTCAGGTGCAGGTCAAGAATGGAAACCTGAGTCTTGGATGTTCATTTTTAAGTCTTTTTTTACATAAAACCATCAGGCCAACAACAGAATAAAGCATCGACAGAAATAGCCACTGCAGAATGTAAAGCTTACATAAAGAATTTATTTCAGTATTGCAAAGCTGCTGGATACAGGCAATGTGAGACACATGGCTATGCTCATCCTTTGGTGTTTCTACTCAGCAGAAGAGGGGGCAATAGTGGGCAAAACCCCCAAGAGCTGCTTCAGCTAAGATCCAGCACACTCTTTTCCCAGAGAAAAGCTCATTAGAGTATGTGATTGCAGCTTCCTTCTGGCTCAGTTCCTAGGTGACACTGAACTTCACAGGGGCATGTAACTCAAAACCATAACTCTGCCATCTTGCTTTTCTTTGTTTTAGGGAAAAACCATATTGCAATAAAATGCAAACCTTATTCCTCTGTGTCTGTTTCACTTCAGTAAGTAACAGAACATAAAAGTCAAGAGCCAGAGTTACAAATTTTCTCCTTTGCTTTGTAAAGCTTAAAATTCTTCAGAAATTCCCTAATTTCATTTTTCTCCTCTGCTTTASCCATACACGGTTTGCATGCCAGATGGGTTTTCCCCAAGCTCTCACACCACTATGAAAACTGCTGCATTGTTTGTTAATTTATCACTGTATTAAAATATAATAGGTGAACCATACCTAGATAAAATGAATTACAGGTATACCTCCCATACATTCTGTACATCATGCTAAGCAAAAGCTGTGTTGTGTTAACTGTCAAGCTGAGAAATAGCTGACATTTGTTATTTTAATTGTTTACTTTGCTGAAATAAGCTTCTAGGAGAAGCTATGACTTTTACTAAATCTTCACTACAGCATTATTTTCACAGATTGGGAGGCAAAAACTAATTTTCAAAACTGCTTTGCCCTACAAGGTCACTGCCAACAGCTTGAATGCACATGTCAAGGAGACATCTGCTTCAGATACCACTCTATGTTAAATGTGCATTATTTAGAAAATTTAAGATATTTTTCATTTTTAAAAGTGCTTATTCAGTAATTATGTAATTTTTAACTGGTGTTTATTAGCAAAAAATTTTATCCCCTGTAGACTGTTCTATCGTTTCATAACAGCCCTGTGAATTATACTTCAGCATTTGCTTTAGAAATCACAGTAAAGCATACCCATGGATGAATTCACAGACAAGCTCTGTGTCACTGATCTAAATCATTACAGAATTACACAGCAAGTTTATACATTTTCTTTGCCCAAGTGTTCTGAAGTCATTGATGAGACCAGAAAATTTCTCATTTCTCTTTTCTTTGAAATGAACAATCTTGTTTTCAGTTAATCATTTTTTTTTTTTTTTGCCATTTCAAACCAATGCAGCTATGCTTGGCAAAAGAGAAAAATTCTTGGTACATTGACACAGTGTTTCTCTRGCTGCAATTCTAAAATTAGCTGTTTCCCAGTCTGTATTATCACTGACTTCAAAAGAGCTTTATGTGTAAGGAAGACACAGTGTTCTGGACAGACCTTTTCTTCATCTTTCCCTCCTGTTTCTTCATCTACTTTTTAACAGGATACTGTTAAAAACACTTTTTGGGGTTTTTTTCTTTATGTGGGTGTTTGAAGAKCAATGCATCGATGGATTTCTATTTATTGAGGTCTAGCCTTTCAATTCATAAAACTCATGCGCTCAGGATTGATCTCTTGCTTCATATTAATGGACAAATTCCCATCGACTTMAAGCTCTCAGTGCTAGAAACAACAAGCCCAAATGTTTATGACTATATAGTGTAACAGCTCAGCTGCCTCCATCCTGAAGTGATTTAAATTTCACTGTCAAGATTAAAATAGGCCTAGGAACTTTTAATTTTTTTAAGAATATAGATATTATGCTTTGAATTTTAGAAGGTGGAAAGCTTGGCTTATCTACTTAGTTTTTTACTTGTTTTTTGGTTTGTTTGTTTTGTTGTTTTTTTTAAGGAAGGATGATTGTTTCTTTTGCTGCTCAAAAGTGCAGTAGCAAAATTGCTACATCCAACTTTGGTCTTAAGGATCCAAGGGTGACACAGGTTATAGAGAGAAAGAAAATAATTCAGACCTATACTGGAGAAACAAACATGTTTGGGGCTAGAAAATTTTCACTGGGGCAAATATGTAAAAGAAAGACATACAGATTTGCTTGAATATAGATTCTTTTCCAGACATATGCAAAGGATTTTATCTTTTGTGCTTTCCTTTCTGGGCCAAGAATTCTGCTAATCCTGTATGTTCTTATTTCCCAGGGTCCTCAGGATTCTATCATGTACCCAATGGGACTGTTTAGCAGCTGTCAGTAGCCAGGACTCGGACATCTTGGTATGTGTGTTTATAGTTTCTTTGCTTGTACATGTCTTTCTTTACACATTCCATAAAAACAACTTTCAAATTCTTCTAAGAAGAATAATAAACAGCTTTTTTTCAGCAGGTATTACCCAGTTCCCATTTCTGGGGGAATTCTGGATTTAATGAGCAAGACAGATGGTGCAAATTGCCTGACTGACCTGTAACTGCACAGCTCTACCTTTCTGTAGCACCCCYGTTGCACACACTTGTGGATGAACTGCCCTAAGTGACACGTCTGAAACTTTCTGCACGAGTCAGCTCCACTGTCCAGCCTCAGGCCTCAACCTGTTGCAGCTGAATCGAGTATTTGCTGAGCCCGAGGCCGTAACCTGCTGCTGCTGCTGCCTTCATGCCTTCATCTTTTATTTGATAACCGCCTGATGCYACCTGTCTACCTCACCTCACACAGCAACTGGGGCCAGAAATCTCCATAGAAAACTGGAAATACAAGTCCCTCCTGTGTGCTTATAAGTCCACTGATACGGGAGGAAGGTATTTTCTTGTGGAACTGAAGAAGCACAAAAATGTTTCTATCATAGCTGAAATAGAACGATTTTAATTCAAATATCTCTGGAAAGGTAGAGAGATCAGGTTTGCAGCATATTAGAACTCAAGAAGCTGAGTTACATACACCCCATGGACAAGCAAGCCACAGGATTTCCTTCCYGACAAAACTGCATGACTCTTTGATCATTTCTCATTAGAACCTTATTTATCAAATGTTGCACTTACTGCATGGCAGCAATGCAAAGAAGGAATTTCRGAAGGAGATGGGATCAAGATTAAAGACTTGCTGAATTCCAGCAAATTGTTCTGACCTCATCCCCATAAAACTGGGATGCACCAAAGGAAGATTGCAGCTCTGTTAAATTGGCCAGCCCAAGGATTTTGAAGGACCAATATTGCGATTTATTTTTCTAATTCATTCCTAGAATCTGCATTCTACTATTTTCCACAAATACCACAGGTTATAATATAAAATACTGCAAAGCCCTGACTTTTTTACAAGTCAGACCACTTTTATATGAAMAATGTCAAACAATGTTTTATTTGGATGTCTATGTTACACTAAAATATCATCCCAATTTACATGGAAACATTGTATTGTTGTCTATATTCACGCATARTGAAAAGCATAATAAAAGAAATTATAAAAATAAAATTAAAACTTCAGTGGCTTGTATMAACTATACATCTAATTTGGATGGGGTTTAAATACATCAGAGAAATAAAAGGAGTTTATAATGCAAGGAAATACTTACTTGAGTCTTTCAACTTTGGCCAGTGAACAACTATATATATGTATTTATTGCCTATTAGCATCTGCCAATAACAAAACAAGATTATATCAAGAATTTTTAGAAGGCATATAAAGCTATTTATTGACGTTGTGTCATTTTGTATTTGTTGGAAGTTCATTTTCAGTTCCTGGCATTTTATGAATATTTAAACTATACACCACTGTTTAGTAATAATCTCAAATACTGGGAAACAAATATTACAAACCAGTGCTAAAGGAACAGATAAATCTAATAGCAAACAGTTCTGACATTTGGTTTCAACAGACTTAATGTTGTAGCAATGCTATCTAATTGTGCTTTCTAATAGGATTAAAGGCAATATACAACATACAACCTTTATAATGTAGAAAAGCAAATCTTTTAAGCTTTTCTAAGAGACAACAGAGTGGTAGGAAGCACATATACAAAGGGGATGCTTACAAGAGTGCAGGGAAACAAACAGCACTTGAATGGTTAATCTCATGTATTTTTTAAGAAAAAAAACATTTCCTGGTTTTTTTCCTCCAGTTCTATCATCAATAATGCAACTCTGCTTTGTTTACATATTCCTTACAAGTCACCTGGGTTTTACTCTCCTTCCTGTCTCCTCTTTCCCCTGTATTTTTAAGCTCATTTGTTTTGGAAAAAAAAGTCCCACATAACATTAGGATCTTTTATGGCAGAGAACTATTAGGATGAAATGCAACAGATATTAAACATAGGAAAGTTGTTAAAAATGTGCTAACACAAGTGAAATCCAAAAAAAAACTACAGTGTGTGAGAAGCATATAAAATTTCTCTACACATGTCCTTCAAAAAAGTTTAATACATAGTCAGGTCACATTATTGCACATCAAATTCTCTAGGTCTCTAGCTGCCAGTAGCAATTATCTGTAAGAGAACATATTTTCCCTCGTGACTAGCTATCGGGAATTTTTGACTATACCTAAGCATAGCCTTGAGCAAAACTCCTACAGGGCATATTTGGAAGAGAGAGTACTTCATTTGGATGAAATATTAAGGTTTCTGTGCAATATGTCTATCTATATATTTCTACATCTGTTTCAACATATTGATCTGTTTATCTGTTTACTTTAATTACATGAAATAGCTGTCTTAAAATGTAAATAGTTCCGAATCTATACATTTCTGTGCAGAGTTTCAAGAGCAGTGTTCTGTTTCCTGAGGCTGCTCTCGGTAACAACACATCCCTACCAATGGCTCGCACCCTGCAGGGCTGCTGGGGGTGCATCCCAGGGCCTGGCTGCACCCCTCACCCCACAACCACCCCTCACTCAGTCCCAGCTGATGGCCATGGGGTGTGCCAGTGTTGTTACGGTATGACTGATGATCGGGTGGGGAAGGGTGGAGTCGCTACGGAATAGGAACAAATTCCATCACTGCAGAGGGAATATAAAGTCATATAATTGATTATCTTTAAAAATGTATGAGGCAATCCAGCTTGCCAGAGGATTTTAAACAGTGCCTGCTGTGATGGTTTACAAACCATTACATGACAGAGCATCGAGTTTGCTACCACAGATTTGCAAATAAGTTTTCAGTTTCAGGGTGCTGTAAATGGAGAGGGAACAAAAACTGTGTAGTTGGATGATAACTGTCTCTCCCACAGCACACAAGAACCACTGGACTCTGCTAATAAGAAACACAATGCAAATGTGGAGTAAAATTAATAATGTATGAGATTAATTTAATTTCTGTCCTGTGAACACAGATGCAAACCCTGCCTTCAAATGAAATTATGTTGGTTTCATTTTGATATGGACTGGGTCTCAACAGTACATTCACTACAAGAATGATTACTTGGTCTCATTCTACACTCTCTGAAGTCTACAATAATCTTTCCATTGATTTCTAGGCAGTCAGATAAAATCCTTGACATCTATGCATTATGCATGTGTATTTATTGCATAACCACATTTGAATGTATGACAACATAATGATAAAAATTAACAGATTATTCTTCAGAGAGAGAGAAAAAACTTTATCAGGAGGTTAGGGATTTAAAAGAAAATCTAACAGCAATAGACAATCACTAATTTTCATCAACACAGTAGCTTGAATAAATACAAGAGCAAACATAGCAAAGACTCAAAAAGCTTTTACATGCACTTCTATTACTGCCAAAGAAAACAAACATTACAGCTTTGACAAATGACATATTCTGTGAGTCCTTATAGACCTGGTAGAACAAGAGTTGATACTTTCTAGTTTTAAAACGACCATGAAATATATGAAAAAAGCAAAAGAGCATAAATTTTAATCTCTCCTCTTAATAATACATTCACARTCTTAAATTGTATTCTTCCTTCCTGGATTTTTCCAAATCCATCCTGTTTATCTGATTGGATTTCTGTCCCATCTTTCCACATATTAGAGCTAATTAGTACCCCCTGATGAGAAACAGTCCACCGATGGAGAAAGCAGTTGGATAAGATCTACATTAACAAATGTAGTTCATTTAATATCATTTGTACTGCTGCATTATTAATAATACATAATTACCCYGTGCAGGCGGCAAAGGGGAAGAATAAAATCATTCATTAATTTCTTGGCCTTTACAAAAGGAATGGTATATTTGCCAGGGGCCAAAAAAAAAGGTATTGGACTTACAGAATGTCATTTATCAGTTTTGCATGTTACACTAAAATATTAACTTTTTTGTGTGTGGAAAGTACTGCTTTATTTAAATGAGATCCTTAATCTAGCCCGAGACATGGTGTGCCATAGAGCCACTGGAATATTGTGTTGTTATTCTGAAAGCAACTGAACAAAGCAGCAGGACAGCCGACTATCTGAAAGCTGAGATTTCTAGACAGCTACTGAGGGCTGTTTTCAATGCATACAAATTCCAGACCAAAACCCATACAGAATTTTCCATTACCTACACTTGGCTATATTTATTGTACAATCTATTACTTATCTACTAATCTATTTAATATTTTTTCATTTACATGTGTAAGTTGCCCCAGACATTGAACACTGCAGGAAGAAAATACAGAACTGCTTTAATTTTATCCACAGCCTTCAGTCAAAATCAGCACAATAACGCTTTACACTACTTACAGAACAATTTAAGAGCCTGCTAAATTGCAGGCTAAAAGYACCTTTTAGGATATAGGATAAATACACCCAACCATGAGCCAAAATCTGTTGTTCTCACTCTGGTAATAGTCTCAGTGTTGCTGTGCATGTTTTACCTGAAGAACCAGTGTTTAGGGGTTGGTTTGGCCCTTGCAGGAATGTTACCGGACATACCCTGCCATCCTGCATAATGACCCCTTCTAGAACCACCATGTTCTTTACAGAGAGAGAAGGCATGCATTCTGAAACCCAGAACTATGGTTCTTATTTTTCCTGGAAGCAAGAGTACAATTGTCTACTAATGCTGTGAGTAATGCACACATCCACATGTATTAGAACAGGAAGGGTCTCTACAGCAAGGAGTGGGAGACATGATCTGGGGACACATGAAGCATCTGATTCTTCCTTCGTTCTCAAGATTTTTGATGACAAACAGACTTACTTTCAGAAATGCTTAGCTCACCTGTGACAGTACCTCAGAAATTTTGGGGAGCATTCCTAGTATGTTCTACGTACCTTCTACAGTACATTGTGATTTAAAGAGACAATTCAACATCAAATCACTTTTTAAAAAATCAAGAAACAGTACAGAAAAATGAATGCATGAGACAGAAGTTTGAGAATTTCTGGGAACTTACAGGTACAAGAAACACCGAATAATGAGTTGAGTCCAGAAGCCAGAGCTGAGCTTATCTTGAAGACAGAAGGGGAAAAGGCTCATTTTATATGAATTGAATTAAAATACCTGCATAACAGAACATGTGGGAAAGGGCCGAGCACAATTACAGATGATCAGCAGGTCAAAAACAGAATGMAGTGAATAGCTGCATTTCCCCTCAGCTAAGCACAGGAAAAAACAGGAGTCATTGAGTCTGCACTCTTGTGATGGAGGGGATAATTTGCAYTGAAAATCTTAAATGTTAAGATTATTTAGTGGAATATTTAGAAACTCACTGCTAAGAAAAACACTACAGTAAAATTGCTTTTTTAAAGGAATGACCTAACAGTGGACACAAGGTCACCTAAAACTGCTTCTATCATTTGGTACAAGCCTGAGGGGGGAAAAAAAAAAAAAAACCCACTAGTATTTATTATAGCAGAAGGATGTGTGGGGGTCATGTTTTAYCTACACTGAGAAGTCAGGGCATTGTCCTCTGGTTCCCAGTCAGAAATGAGACATGCAGGAGCAAAGACCATATAGCAACAGCAAGGACACTGATCCATCTGGATCCAGTAAAAGTTGCACAGCTGAAATGATGTTTAGAGACAAAAACAGCAGCCTTCTGACAGTGCTGGGGGGGGAAAATGAGACACACTGCAGACCCTTGAGCCACCTGCATCCTTTTCAAGTGTCCTCATCGCCTCCCTTRAAAAAAAACAAACCAAAAAACCTCTCACTCATCTAACAGTGATATCCAGCAACACAAATGCACAAGAAACTAGAAAATCCTGTTAAAGGGCATAAAGAGATACTTCCAAAAGATTAAACGAAGGTAAGCAGAGCAACAGAAACTAACTAGAAGTTTTAAGTATAAAATGCATTCCAGAGAGATTTGAAGTGTTTGACATCAAATTCTTCTTTTGATTGACTTCTAAAGCTAGTGAGTGATCCTAAAGTGTGAGTGATCCTAAAGGTTACAGCTGAATCTTAAGGATTTTAAAGAGAATAATTAACATGTGATGAAACAAAACTTCTAGGATTGTTAAGATTACTGTGTATCTTGTAATGGCCATTTATTTTTTCTAAGACYTAATACATTAAGATATTTCTCGTGTGCTTTTCAAAAAAATCTACAGTGATATGTGTGTGTCTATAGCTTCACTTTAAATTAATGAAACAATATGGCCTCAAATCTGTAGACCCTATATTCAAAGCCTACAAATTGTGAATMATTTCAATGCCATTATCTCACCAATAAAACAAATAAAAAGTTATATTTTCTTAAATGATGTAGGAAACAGTGATGCACGTCTCAATCTTTAATTTTGAGAAGTCACAAAATGTTATTAAATCTCAAGGATTTTCTCAAAATTTATTAAATTGCATACACTATATATGTTCAATATAAATAATACATATTTAAATACATTAAAACAATAAACCCCAATATAAATGATGCAATTCGAAAGGATCAGAAAAGACTCCTAATCCATTGTAAGTCAYATAACACAACTGAATTCAAGGTTAACAGCAATTTTATCCTAAGTAGTGTCTGCTGCCAGCAAGACCTAGTTTCCCTGTATTTACTACAGGATGCCACACTGAAGATATATAACAATATAAAATAGATGTTAACAGATAGAAAAAGCCAGAAAAMAAGACAGCWAACATAAAATGGGAAAACCCACAGACAACAGCAGACATTAACTTGACAATCAGTCCACATGCCCGCAGTATAACTGTCCTATAACTAATCCATCAGGATTCACTGATTCAAGAAAAAACCTTTGAGAAGGGGAGCCAGACAGAACCATCACCAATATAAGCTGCTTGCTCACAACAACMAGGGCTTCCAGGCAGCAGAGGCTCTTTTTCCTCATTGGGAAAACCAACAAACAAAACAAATCTCTAACACAGTGGGTATTTCTCACCACATTCTTTCAAGGGTTGAAGACCTTTATTCAGCTCAACCCACTTGCTGTAAATGATGATCACAAATTCTTGGAGAGARGAAACTCATGGGTATAAACTTAAATAAGCTGAATGTACCCTATTCTTACCTACTTGATTAAATATTCCAGAAGAATATTCAAAGGATAAAACTGAAATTATTATCTACTCCCTCATGATCAGAAATGCTTTAGAAGGAATTCAGAGCAAGGAAAAAAAAAAGAAAAAAAAAAGAGGTTACCACAATCCAGGACTATTTCCACCTCCTTATTCAAGAAAAATGGAAAGAGAAAGTCAGAAGACATTCAGCGATTTGACATTGAATCACTCTGCTCATGCTAGTCTGTGCTGAATGGCTTGTAGGTTTTTCACAGATTCTTAAGACTCTGGTTGTTAAGATTAAGGTGCAACCAAGCAACACAGATCCCATTGCAGCTCATGATTCAAAAGCTCTTGACAAAATGGGTATGTGTGTTTCTACAAATTGTAAACTAACACCCAGAGCTTGACAGGCAGCCCTAACACTGAACATAAGATCCATCAAAAACATTTTTCATACTTTTTCTTCAGGTAAGGTTGATTTTTTTACTACATCCCACCTCACTGCTCAGCCTTTGCTTTATGTCAAAAGACAAGAGAGCCCACAGTTGCGAGCACATTGTGTATTGATCAGATTTGGGGGATCTGTGCTGACCTCTCGGCAGCGATCACACTATAGCCCTGTGTGCCAATGAGCTACTCTCCCCACTAAGCAAGCGCAATTTGTTTCCTTCCTTGTGACTGTTGTAGCAATGYACACCAGCAGTAACACACTGCTGAAGACACTGCAGGGAGTAATGCAGCAAAATGTCTTACACGGATGTGGATAACGCAGATTTGCTGAGCCCACAGAGCTGGTCTCCGAGCTATCATCTACAAGCCCCTGTAACAAGTTTCTTCATTCTCCCTTCACTGAGGTACAACTAATTCCTGCATTTGGTGACTGAAAATGCTTTACACCTGAGTTTTTGTTTTTCTAAAACCAGAAGGAATAAAAGCCACTCAAGACCTAAAACTGTATTCATTAAATTAAGTCACATAATACATACTGCAAAGCATTCACATCATGAAGTCRAAGCTTTTGTACATTTGGTCATGTTTTTTCAATTCATGCAGTAGCCAGCTGGGGTAACAGTATTTTAATGTCCTTGAAGTTAACATACTTTTTACTCAATATTTTTAAAGTTGTCACATATCTGAAACATAAGTCAGCCTTGGTAGATCCATTTTACATTCCTCCCCACCAACTTGAGGGACAGTGCTTTATGSTGCATCTGCCTCCAGCAGCTTTGTGCTCTTCCTCTCCTGGCTTGTGAACACCTAAGAGCAGCCAGCACCCTTCTGTCTAAGGCTTCAGACCAGAGACTTGGAATTCTTACCCGCCACCGTATTGCAATATCATTTCAACAGGCAAACTATTACACAGAAATATTCAAAATGCAGGATTTTTTATATATATATATAAAGAGGAAGGGTAAAAATTCACTAAAGCTTGCATATAATRAAAATATTTCAACAAGTGAAGCATAACAATGCAATATTAAATCTAATATTGGTGACATCTCAGAGATCTTGTTAAAAACTAGAGAGCAGGCTTTATTTGAACTTTGTTGCCCTTATATTAGACTYCTTTTTTAGAATTAATTTATTTCCTTGTAGTTCTCATTATGTTTTTATTGCATTCATGGAATAGTGCAGCATTTCTCTAACTAATTTAACACCTGTAAATTCCCACAGCTGCTAATGAAAGACTGTGTAGACTACCAGATAAATTTCTAATTCGTATTTCAAAGGTTGCGAGTTCAAATCCTATTAAGGTTGTGCTTATTAATGTTTCTATTAACTCTTTTCCATCTCTGAAGTTACAGATTGACTTAATACTGTCAGTTATTGAAAAGAAGGAAAACACATCTGCATGCAGCAAAATGTCACACAAATTGGGGATGAGGAAGGAGAAGGAAACAAACTTAGTAAGAGGACAATTCAGATGCAATGTTGGTGCTTTTCAAAGTGATGACATTCTTGCAATAAAAGCAAAAAGCARYGACTTACACATCTTGAATCCTTCAACAAACAGTGAAAAWCCAGAGGTTTTTTTCCATWTAGTGMAACTACATTGACTAAAGCTTTGGCTTCTATTCCTGTCTAACGTACTTTTCTTTACATTTATCATTTGTCTCCCACTGCCTCAGTTTATTCATCTCTAAAATGGATGCACTAGTGACTGACCTCCCAGTTAAGTAAGCCTTAATCCTTCGGACGTCCAYAACTACTTCCATTAGAATTTTAAAGCCAATAAATTAAATGCATCTGCAATGGGATTTTGTCAGATTTAATTCATTAGTTATGAGAGTCTTAATGGAATAGCTATCGATATTCAAAGGATTAATTATAGCTAAAAAACAAGCACTTAGAAAACTATTTAGCTATAYCAAAAAAGAATATAACACTGGAAATAACCCTGCCCAAAGAGACCAGGAGCTAAGCAGCCTCTAATATTGCCCATGACTGACATAACTTTAAATGTAGCAGCATTCTGGAACAATGCTCTAATTTATGCTGCTACAGATCAACATCTGCTATCAGAAAAAAATTATGCAAAAGGTTTGAGGGTTTGGGTTTTTTTTTAAATATATTGTTTTGCATATTAGATAACATCTGAGAAGCTGTATTTTGTGCAACCATTAAAGAAAACAATTTGAGTGGTGTACAAATACACAATATCAGATTAGCAACCAACCAGTACACAAGATCCCCTTCTCATTTCTTGAATGGCAATTACTTTTTTCAAAAACGCATCATTTTCTCAGAGTTACATCCTATTCTCCTCCTGTATTTTCAATTTACAATTCACTGTACCCTTACATTGACCTTGAAGTCATAAGGCTAAAAAAGTTCTGTTTAGTTTGCTTCTCCATCTATTCTCATTGAACTGATAGCATATATTTCCAATTATGCACAACATTCTATTGAATTTTTTAAAAAAATCATTTGGGGCCACAAGTCTATACCTATAATATACCTCGGTTCAAAAATCCCGCCAAAAAAAATCCACAAGAATYACACAGGAACTTTTGGTCAATCTGAATAATTAGTTTAATCTGTTAGAGAAAAAGTGAGCATATATGCATCAGAAACAGCTTTCTGATAAYTTGAAATTACACTTGTTCTCTTACTGGCTTTCTCCAAACTAGTGTAAAACTGCTCAGACACATTAGGCTCTAGTTCTGTGGCAAAAATACCTGGTTTTCCCACACATACCATGAGAACACAAGTCACTAAAAATCCCAAGGTGTGCAGTCTCTGGTGGAAAGGCTTGTGAGCAGTACACCATAACTGACAGTATGTTCATGTCCTGATTCACAGGAGTCACTGTACAAGGRCAGAAACTTTTTGACCAACTTCTTGCATTAATTTGAGCACTGCTTTACATTGTGCCTCACGTTTGGGCCACAGTTATACCCTTAGCCAAGTGACAGATGCAGACTCTAGCTTCCCTGACAGAACACACTTTCAAAAAGACTGACTGACAAGTTCCTATTTGTTCTTTTTCTGGGGGGGGGAAAAAAGAGTATTTTCATATATATGACTGAGGGTCATGCTCTTGGTATTTTCAGAACTCTAAAAGCCCCAGAGACATAAGGGAGACAGAGCTGAATTCTTACCGTTGATCACAAACCCCATCACAAGGAAAAAGAAGATTGAGACCTTGATGTAAGCTGTCAAGATTTATACCAAGGGGGGCTCTCTTCAAAAGAAGGCTGCGGATAAATAAAAAGCCAGAAAACAGGCTCCTCAGACAGAGCTTTAGAATCAGGGTGCATGGGCTGAGGAGCCCCATCAATAGTATTTCTGCAACACAACCTGCCAAGAAAACTAGGGAGGTTCTGAAAAATGCGTGAACAGGGAATGGGAGAGTTTATTTATCCATATGGTAACAACATTCAGACAGCTCCTAGTAACATGCAAGATGCAGTAATGTACTTGAGAGGAAATAATTTTAAAATATATTGTCTCCAAATTCTTATGATTCATACTAGCTTACACAATCCTTCGGGCCAAATACCACAGTCCCTCCTCAGCTCTCATTCAAGGAAAATCTGTTCAAAATCAATAGGAGTTTGCTTATATAAGGAAAAAAGTGAAAACTAAGGATAAAATAGGGCTATGATTCACAGTACACATGAAAATTATGTTGGTTGTTCAAACATGCACGGTATAAATCATAATAAAAAGATGCTGTACCAYTGATGACCTAGTTTTCAAAATCCTTACACAGTTACTAATGGAACTGAACAAAAACTTCAGCACASAAGCAAAGCCAAAGTCTATCACCTGTTGACAGTTTTCACTTCAGAATGTCCTGGTCTGCTCAGAAACTGTCAGCCCCCTACACTGCACAAAGCTTTCTTSTTCACACAATTAATTATGCATGAGTATTTCAAGAAAAGACTACATGCTATTAGGAGAGGAAACATTCTACTTTTCTTACGGTGCCTCTGCATAAAAAATAAGTATTACCTTTTTTTTTTTTATTTTACCTTCTAATAACACAATCTGGGATTTATTTTGGAAGATTTCAGTGCTTCAGAATAACTTACCTCTCACAAAACACATTACCATGACAAATATTTAGCTATTATGTAGGTCATGTTTAATTCACTTTACTAAGTAAAAATGYTATTAGTACAGATGCTTATGAAAATTAGCAGGACTGTTTTATTATTTGTAAATAATTTGCAGTGAAATTTTACAAACATGAAATGGACGAAGACATTTCACAAGATATGTAAATCGAATGACAAAGTATTATTTATTCCTTACTTCTTTTTTTTAAAGGAGGCAAAAAATTCTGCTTATTATCAAAGAATTGATGTAACTTTTAGAGTTTGCTGCATTTAAGCATCTTTGTTGAAAAGAGTGAGCCAATGGTCCCCCAGATTTCAGCCAGTTCTACAACACTTCTCTCATTAAATTTTCCAAATTTTCTATTCATTTTAACTTATTACTCTCACTGTCACAAAGTTCTTGTTTTAGACTAGGAAATGCATGTAGACATCCATTACACAACAACAAAGCAAAGCTGCCTAAATTTTAGGAGTATGCGTAGTACTTCTTTTCCTCTTCAGTTATACCCTTCTATTTTCTGTTTATGCTTTTCACTCCTTCATTGTTATTTTCTGCTCAGACACACCATTGCAAACCCCTCCCCACCCAATCACTTTCATATTTTTAATTTGCTTCTGCTCTCAGTTTCTCCTACCAGGTCTTTTTTTCAAACTGTCTCATGACACCTAAGGAACTCTGTCCCCCTCTCTTCTCCCATCTTTTCTCCTCTCCACTTTTTATTCCTAATAGTGTTTACATCTCTATCACTTGCATTCAGCCTGACACATTTAGGAATTTACCTCTTCTCTCCTYCTTACCCTTCTGTCAAAATATCTATTCTCCTATTCTCTCCCATGCTGCAAAATTTCTCCAAGATGTTTTGTGAAGCCAAAGCATGATTTCTSATCAGCTTCTTTACTGTCACATTGGTGCATCCCTTCCCCTACTGTGCAGCAGAACAGGCTGTGTGTGCAKACTGGGGTGTGGATTCCAGCAGATTGCAAGGATGGTGGGTGTTAAAAGGCAGGAGTGTGTGTGTGGATTCACATATGGCTGCCAGCCAGCTATACTCCCAGACCCTATGAATGACTGCAACTAGAACTCAACCATTATTAAATTCCACTTCCAAGTCATGCTGTAAAAACATTTTGCCTTAAGCAAATTAAAGCAGATGCAGAAGCTTAATACTAAATAGGAAATACCTCCACCTGATTATCTTTGAATCTTTTACAGAGTCTGAACCAAACTCTGTACATGTGGACAGTACAAGTGACATGATGATTATACTTTTAAGGGTAAAAAAAAAAATAGAATAACTGAGTCTCACAATATGATATCTGAAGGAAGGAGAGAGCCACTACTGGACTGCAGAGGGCAGAGAAGTAGCTCTCTCTTAATATGGGGCAGCCAATTGCACAGAGAACAGGAATCCATGGGAATGATGCAGACTCTGGATAAGAACAGAGAAAGAAAAATGAAGTCCTGCCAAGGCAAGGACAAGCATTCCAACATTGAAATCACCTAAACCTGAGTGAATCTCTGAACTGAAGAGCCCTACACGTACATGTACTCTTCAGATGGAAAAAAAAATTTAAAAAAAAATCACTAAAAAAAAAGGGTTTTAAATATTTAGCTCTTTCCTGGAACCAGATACAAGCACACATGTAGAATTTAATTGGACAATTCCTAATGCACATAAAGGAAAAAAATGTGTGTTTCATGAAGTAAACTGTAAAGAAACAGGAATCTCACATGTCATTTTATAAATTCCTGAAGCTCACACAGAAATTTCAAACAACACTCAAACCACTGAATTTCTACAAAATTACTGATATATGTGCTTTTAAGAAGGCAATCTTTCGATGTAATTTCTTCACAGTGAAGCACCGTGACAGAGGATGCTATGCCTGCTGCTAACCTCTCTCCTCCAAATTTTGCTGTTGTCTCTATTTCCTTGTACACCTGCTGTTTTTCAGCACAGACTGCTAACCCAAAGGTCACACAAATCTGCATTTTTCCAGCCAACTGAATTGCATCTGATTTACCAATAAGGGAGGAACCTGAATGATGCTGCACCTCTTAAAAAATTATCTGKATGGTTCTCTGCACGTACAAGAAGCAGCATTTCCCATTCATTAAAAACCAAAAGCATGCAGAAAAAATGCTTAAAAATAAAATAATATCTAAACTCAGTAATACACTGCTAACCACCTGCCATGTCTAGTGCTGAATTGTCATTCCTTTGCTCTCCAAGAACTTCATAAGGCAAGTTCACCTCCCCGAGCATCTTRATTTGAAAAGAAGTGAAACATTCACCTTTTGAGTACTCCCATGATTTAGAGGCCAAAGGTTAAYAGTAGGCAAACAGATTACAAGAATAAGAACCGTTTTACAGTTAAGATACACTCAAGTGTGCTGATTTTAATCCGATGCCCAAAACACAGAAAAATTGTTTCATGTCMCACATCTCATTTAGAAACATACCTCTCCTATTTTTCTCTGTCTCCTCTCTTTCATAGAACAAACAGACACTCACTGATGACATGTTACAAGAAGGGTAAGTGTGAAAACAAGAATCAAACACAGGACATTGGCAGAATAATGCCAGGAACAGGAATAATTTCATTAATCAACTCACATTCACCTACTCATCAGTTCTACAATCTGGAACATCAAGCTAAGCTTTCAATATTGAAATAAGAGTTCTTTGTTCAAAAAGAAAAAATATATACATATAAAAGCAAATGCAAACCTCTCTTTCACAAGACATATATATATACATATAATGGCATTTTTTTTTTATTACTACAGCTATGTGCTGACTATATTCAATTTAGTCCTGTCACCCTCCTTCAGTTCCACAGTCATATAATTGTTATTACATTTTCATYAATACCTCATTTACTCTGAAAATATAACAGTCTCTGTCCACCTTTAGATAGGAAACTATTTTTTGTTTCTTATCCACCTYTGCTGCAATAATGAAATATCTCCAGGCTTATTGTTAGAAGCATTTCTTTTTTGAAATGCCATCGTTACACAGAGCACCCTGACCACCAGAGAGTGAGAAAGACTAACTTTCCAGAAGTAACAATTCTCAATAAACACAAGYTTACAATTTTAATAGTGCCATCAGTCAAATGGACATGTAAATGACTGTGTATTTCAGAGAGTTCCAGAACTACTGTCAGCCAGGAATTATRCGTCACATCCATACAGGAAAACTACCGGAAATATAAATTTTCCTTCTGTCTTCTGTGACATATTTACACATTGACTGGATTAAGCAGCTTATAATGAAGAGACTTGTAACTAATCAAACTCTAGCATGCTCAGTATGTGGAAAATCAGGCAGAAAAGTGTATTTTTGTCATTCCCAGAAGTAAGGGGACACCTAACTTCAYCTGTTTTGCCAATTTTGTGAGAGCTGAATAGATCAGTTCAGGCCACTCAAATGTGCTTCCTTGTTTCTTCAAGTCATCAGCAATGTGTCACAGCTCAAGCAGATGCAAAGGACACTGTGCAATGAGTGCAGACCGCAGGAACTGCAATCACTTGGTGATGCCCCTGCTACAGCCACTAGAAACTATGGTGACTCAGAAAAGATGAAAACATCATGTCAACTACTCCCACATACTGGGTGAAATGAGTCTTCTCATCTTGATGCATTTATCTGCTGTCTGTATTTTCTAAGTTACTACTACCAAGAGATGAGTAGCTGTAAACACTCTGTGAAATGCAAGATTTAATATAAAYAGTGGTTAATGACTAGCTCAAAATGAGAGTTGTTACTATTTTGGTGGAGGTCTTGGCCCATTCCAAAGGTTCTCTTGCACACTCTGTGCCTCTGCAAGGGACTGCTACCCTAARCATTAAACAGTAGGCAGAAAGTGGCAAAATTTCTGGAAACCACAATATAAACTCAGCATTACATGATCAAATTTACATAATTCCTACCAGTTCAGGACTTGCATCATAGTGCATTAACCCATGACTGGTCTCTAGGATGACCAGTGTCTCTTCCCTTTGCACACATTACTTACTTAGACTACACAGAGTAAATTGGCATGACCACACACTGCAACAATCTTCTCAAAATTAAAAAAGCCCTATTTTTTCTAGAAATCACTAATGGAACTAGTAAAACAGAAGAACTTTGCCTATAAAATGCTTCAAGTGGTGAATATGCCCTGTGTTTTGCCCATCAGAGGTGTGAGAGTTGAAGGGTGAATATTCCTTTATTTCATACTTAAGAAGTATTGAAAAAAATATTTTCCCCCRAAATCAATGTTTGGATTGCCTGCAGGAAAAAAATACTGTGTGTGCCCACTGCAGTTATTTAGAGTTGCCTGCAGAGAACCAAATGTTGACTTTTTTTTATTAATGGAAGTGAAGAAAGGGTTTTTTCCTTCATGTTGTGCTTACCTAACTTACTGACATTAACCTTGCAGATAATAAGTCTTCCATCTTCTTCTCTAATGACAGAAATGAAATAAACTCAAGTCACTTCAGCACTGCTTTGAAACKCTCCCTTCTGATGTGTCATCAAAGCAGTCCTGAACAGGCTTTAAAATGGGATGGTTAAATGAGCTGCAGTTCTGCCGTGCTCCCTCCTCCCACCTGTTGAATCCCATGACCYAGAAGTGAAGAAGCCACCTGCATCCCTCCTGCCAGCTCAAACTGCTCCATGTGACTACTGCAGCTGTATTCAGGATGTCATAGAGGGGTGCAGAATCACAGAAAATACTACTGAKAC
Source organism: Malurus melanocephalus (assembly GCF_030028575.1). Classification (NCBI taxonomy): domain Eukaryota; kingdom Metazoa; phylum Chordata; class Aves; order Passeriformes; family Maluridae; genus Malurus; species Malurus melanocephalus. The sequence goes on along the minus strand of NW_026623240.1, from coordinate 4,731,534 downwards.
AATAGCAATACTAAGTAAAACTCCAAAAAGAAAGTGGGGGGAAGCCAAGTGCTACCTGGACAGTCAAAACCACTTCCTCAGTGCACYCCACTGTAACAGACATATCACAGCTACAGTCTTGACCTGGTAGCATTTCATTTTATTAAACTATCACTGTTCCTAAATTCAGCCAGAATGATCCCAGAWCTGTAATTTTTCTTCCACTCAAAAGCATACTGCTGTTTTGGAAAACATCCTGGTCTCCAAGTAGATTATGAGAAATATCAACCCATTAATACTGTTCCTAAGGAGTTAATTTCATCTCTAGCTAAGTCTATAAAAGGTTCTTACACAGAGGGCAATAGAGTTGAACTAAAGCTGTGCAAAATGTACAAAGAGCCACATGAAACTATATAAAACTCACCGGGTCTAAGGAGTGCACTAATAATTTGAACCAGCAGGGCTTTGCTCTAAATTTTATTGAGCCAGAAAACCTTTCATTAAAATCAGAAATGTAATTTTGGTTACTATCTGGAATTGTACACATTTCTGGAAGCTAATTATTTCTCTTTTTCGTCCCCTTCTCCCCTTTCCAGGATGAATGCTGTGGCTGTTACACAAAGCCACGGGTATAAGTTTCATGGTTAGACTTCTGGAAGTCTAATTGGCTCCATGTGACCAACATGAAACCTGCTACAGCTAAGCACAGAGCCTCTCTGTACCTGATTTACATAATTCCAAATTCCATAAAGTAAAAATTCTAAAAGACACTCTTTTAAACAGTAACACATTGTGCTGCTGCCTCCTGCCGCAACTGACCCAAAGAGAAGCRCATCGGTCCTTTGGTCTGTGCTTCCGGGGGAGAGGTCTCGGGTTCAGTCCCTCTGGCAAAGCAATTATGTTGTCACAAATCTCGACTGGCTTCCACRCAAAGTTTCACTACCTATTTGTGTAACATGGGAGAAGGAAGTGAATCGGTCCTAACGCTTTACCTGGCTTTCCTTAAAAAAAAAAAAGATAATAGAATAGGGTTTCAAATTTGAAACATAAAGTGCTCCTTAGATGACTGTGCCACTACCTCATTCAGGTTCGAGCCTACAGTTAATCCAATGACAGTGAGCTAGAAAATGCTGGATTCCAGTGACTCTTTTGTTAATAACTCTATCTAAAAATGTTTAAGTACAACATATACTCTCCACTCTCCTGATCACACATGCAGCAGAAGTAATTTGACAGCCAAAAATATTTACAGGTATGCRAGCTCCAGATCCACACATTCTGATGGAAAAAAAAATTGAATACTCAATTTATTTGGGGGCAACTAGAGTTTCATCAATCTTCAATTTATATAACTCTGTTTTTCACAGCACTTATAAAACTAGATGTATAAAATAACAGCAGTAGCAGAAGTAACTGCTTATATAGAAAAAAAAAAAATCCAAGTGGAAATTTCTCCTTAGGAAGGAAAGAATTTTCACAGACACAGCAACCAGACCAGATAAAGTGTGAAAGTCAGGGGGTGAGCTTGGCATATTCTCAACACTGTAATTTTTATTTAAGTTGTCAGAGATTAAATTGCAAGACTTGTTCTGTTTAAATATGTTGAACTAAAATTTTTTATAATAATTAGACAAAATTAGACAAAACACAATCGAAGATTTGAAAATACTAGAATTTATTTTAGTGATTAAAAAATAAGGTCTCATTGAATTTGATGAGGGCAATCAGAGCAAAAATATGCAAGAACTAAAAGAAAAAAGAGATTAAAATTTAGTAAGAACTGGATGACCTTAATAACTCAAATAGCAAGAGAGAAGTGACATTGGATAATAAGATGTTATTAAACTAAAAACTTGGAAAATAATAATTAATGACCATAACCAACAGATGACCCTTGATAGAGTCAAACAAGCATGCTATGCTGCAAAGCTGTGGTGTGATGTACTTCCAATATTCATGTATCCGAGTAAGGTTTGTTTAAAAAAAAATTAGGAAATTTGTTGGCAAATACAAATAATGACCTTTATTGATCACAGCCTAACAGTAGATACACAGCATTCTGTCTTGCCTCCTGAATATTTGGAAGTAGCTGACATCAGAATTTACTTTGCTTATCTTAAGGGTAGAACATTCAGCATCTGTTTAAAAGCACTAAACTGTACTAGTAAACAGTTTGTGATTAAAAAACCCCAACCATACTGTACTGTGAAAATGACCCTGAGATTCACCAATGAGAATACATAATTATGGAGAGTAATTAAATTCTCATCTTTGTTAGCATTTGGAAACAACKTTTTCCCCATGGATATCAAAAACACTGAACTAACTTAATTTTTGGTCATTGTCAGGGCCTGTTTCTTTTTCTTTTTTTTAATGAAATTTTCCTTTAACCTCAACAACTGCTCATGGTCACCTTCTGAAACTGGATGTTGTTCCTTTGAATATCAAAACCCCCCTGAGACATMAAAAAAGCAATATTGAGAACCGGGCATGAACAGCATATGGGCYAATCATCATTATTTCTTCCCCTTCACCATCCAGAAGCAGGTTTTACAGTAAATCACTGAAAACCAAACTCCACAATGTCTTCTTTCCTTCTACCCACATTTTCATTTCAAGCATCAGCTCACAAAAACATTTTGCAGGGGAAAAGAAATAAAAATCAACTTTTCCCAGAGCTTTTTTTTTCCAGCTGATTGCTACTTCTTGGCACCAATTACAAGCAACTGCCTCACAGCTGAACCAAAGCAGCACAGTCAGCAAAATCACAGCCTCTCCATTCGCAAGCAATCAGACAGACTCGATGCAAAGGAGCAAAGGTGAGACAGACACCAGCCTAATAGGCCAAGGAGGAATATGCCCCTAGCTCTGCTCGGTCCAGGCAGCCTGGTTGGTCAGAATGTAAATCTCTGGTAAACAATTTCACTGCCTGTCTCATAAAGAACTGCAAACTCAGTAGGAAGCACAAAACCGCTGGGACAAGGGGGACTACGATCTTGCCACACTAAAGCCAGTGTTAAAAATAAAAGCATGTAATGAACTTGCTGCCCAGCTGGAGTGAGACAACTCTGGTCATTGGTCAATGGTGACAGAGGTAACAGAAACAAAGACCATATTCAATGTCTTTTCTTAATGACAGAAGACGTCCAACAGCCGACTGTACAAGCAACCTTGTGGGAATTCACAGCCTGCCTCAGTACCATGCTTCACACCTCGATTCCTGGCCCCCATTCTTGAAACTGAATCCTACCTGCTGAGCCCTGGCTCCCCATGTTTTCTTTATTCTATCCTCCCTGTGCCTCCCTAGCTTGCCCCTGGCTGACCTACTTGACCAAATCCAGCACTGCCCACTGGCTGTTGCCTTGCTGCTTGGAGTCCTTGGCGGTCTGTCTCAGACCTAAACAATTACCTCAGCCCTGAACTGATGGGTAATATAATTACTRTGGGTCATCAAGACCCCAGAGATGATTTGTTAATCTGTCATCAGCCTGGTCTATCTCAGAAGCACAGATATCTCATCCAGGTGATGCAGGGTTTGGTTCTTCAGGTCAGAATTTCTTTGAACTCCATTAGAAGTCAGCACCACAGCATGGGGGTCTCTTCACATCTATACTGCTTGCAAACTTTAGCAGAGAAGTCAGCTTGTTTAGGTTTAACTCAGTCTTCTGGAGAGTGCTCAGTCATGTATGGTCATGTTTAACTAATAAGTACCACAGAAGGTGAACAAAGTGTGATATGCATAACAGAAAGCAGCTCTGGTCCCTTTGATACCACCCCCTGCAAGCTGCTTGCAAATGCCAYGACTTTAGCAGTAATTTTGGATACAGTTGGGTGGATTTTTGCATTGATCACGACAGAAGTGCTTGTTCTTACTATTAAGTAATTTCCCCGGCTGATCTAGCCACAGTATTAGTGGATGCTGAAGTAGATTGCATTAACCTAGATCTCTTTACTCTTAATGAAGTTCTGTATGATGTGCCTTAGTAGAGAGTGAAAAACAGTAATTGGCACACCAAGACAGAGCACAAGCATGAAATCTGCCTAGGGCAGCAGGCTAGTGCAGGCAACAGTCAGAGGCTCAAGTGAGAAAGCAGAGTTCTCTGCTCCCACAGGAGCACGGGTCTCCTCCAAGAGGGCTCCGTGACAGCAGTAGGGCACAGGCTTGTTGAAAACATGTTACAACTCTCTGAGGAAGYAATGGTTATCAGCTCTCACCCCTCAGCCATCAGTCCTAATGTTGCCCCACAGAGCTGCTAAGCTAAAGGCAAGAAGGATCTGACCAAGCAGAATACAAAAGATCACAGCCAGATGTGGGGTGAGTACCCACACCATACAACCAACACACTTTAAAATAATTTGTAAAAAAACAATAATCAGGGTACAGAATGTGTTTTATGAGAAAGAAATCAATTCAGCGCCACCCAACTCAAACTACAGTACTATTAGCTGGATGASTTGCCTGTCCTTGAGTGACCAAGGACTGCAAGAACCATTCTAGCAGAGGGCCAGCCTGCTTTGCAATCCTTCTTCCCTTAGTTAATGATGTTACTTTGTGGGTGCCTRTTCAGGTCAGAATTCCAACAGCTGGTGCAAGCCTTTGTCTTACTTTCTATTTACACATAGACCTTGCTGACTTTCCTTGCTCCCTCTGTCACTATGAAGTGCTGCTAACTGTAGAACTCCTGCAACCCACACGTAGAAGAAACCTCTCCTTCATTTCCCTATTTTACGCTCCAGTAGACATAAAAGCCACTTGCATTGCTCCCCCAATTTGGATGTACTTAATCTTCTTACACTCCTGCTCCAAAGTTAAGCAGGAAATTTACCTAAAGCCTATCAAAGATTTCTGGTCCTCTGACCAGATCCATAACAGAAGTTCAGGGATGATGAGTACAGAAAAGCAGAATTGGAGCACAATGCTACACAGGAAAACAAAGTAGAGACTGGTAATGCTCTGGGAATCACATTTCCTTGTGAGGGTAGTCATTTTTAGAGGACAGTCCTGCACTCTCTCTAAGGCAGCTGTAYTAAATTATTGCCATGTTTTTTTGTTCTACAACTCATCATAAGAATTGCATTTGGAATTCTTTTTAAATATTCATATCATTTGACAAAGAAAATTCCCATTAATGCAGAAGTCATAAGCACTATTGAAAGTGATTCTGTTTTTCACAGGTCCTCATTTTTCAAAAACATGCAAAACTACATAACAACCAAACTAACAAACAGTATTTCATCACTTTTCTTTCACTTTCAATAATTCATAGCTCTAATATTTACTCTATTACCTGTGCAGYGTAAATATTAATGACATGACACTACAAACTTTGAGTACTTTCTGACTAGATCAACAGCAGAGAAGTCTTGCCCTTGGACTAAAGACAAAAGATTGCCACTGTGATTAATAACAAAAGTGACAAAACCTTGTAAGTGCAATCAAGAATCACATTATTCTAGAGAAACAATTTACTACTTCCTAAATGCATTTCACAAAGGCTTGAGATGTGTTTTAAAAAAACATCAGAAAACCCACCCTGAAATTTCTGTATTGCATGGAAGCTTTGGTAATCTTTTTACTGCATTGCAATRTTTCAAAAGATCTATGCCTCACATTTAACAGGTTTTCCATTTTGCATGTTTAATGTTACAATGCACTAGTAAAAATGAAGGTTATACCCCCCCCACCCCCTTCCCTGAAAGATTAATTTCAACATACTTGTAGAGGAAAGAAAATTTAACTCTTATCTAAGGGGGTAGAATGGAATGCACTATACTRCCAAACTACTCACCTACACACAAATAAATTAAAGAGGGCTCTTTCCCCCAGKTTTCCAAGAAGGAAAAACAACACTCATTTATTATTTCATTGAATTAATCTACTCAAAATTTAGAAACTTCTGATGACACAAATCTGTTAACACATCCGAAAGGTTCTTGCACTTTCCTAATGCTACTATTACAAATAATACTTTATCTGAACCCACTTTAATGCACAAAAGTCAATTCAGTGCTGCTCAGCCACTTTGATGAGCCAAGGTTAACATTTCCACAGYGCTGACACAAAAATAATTAATGAAAGTAGGAATCTGAAACTCGGTATTCTTCAAAGAGTCATAAGTATCTGGTGAGAGATTGTCACCGTGTATAGGCAAGGACAATCTGGACTCCTGGATTCTGAATTAATGCTTAGCCTACTCAGTACAGACAGCTCCTCCCCTCTGTCCCTGTCCCCCACACACAATTTTCTCTGTTTACGCCAGGAACAAAATGGGCACTTATCTTTTTTTCTGCCCATTCCCTTGAGAAGCTACAAATCTTGAAAAGCATTTCTGATATTTTGACAACTATTGACACTATTAACTGGGGGCTGCCTGAGATGCACAGAATCCTATCATCTCTTTCATCCACAACCATCAGGAAGAACTCAAAAACCAAATCAGATATTTAGTAGCAGATGAGTGAAATAYAGTGTTTTGGCAACCTTCACTGGTCTTTGTTCTTCAATACTGTTCAGCTTTTCTCTCCCATGTTTGGCTTGCTGATCAAAGTCCAAAATATGCCTAATTTAGCATGCAAATGCAAAGATCAAAAGCAGCCCTCCTTTTTATGAGCACACATGCACTGTCTTAGTCAACAACCATATACATCCCACTCCTGGTTTTGCCACTAGGAGCATGAGATCTAAGTAAGATTCAGAGGACAGGAGAGAGGAAATTAGCGGTATGTCATTTCCACCCATTCCAGCACAGTCAGSCACAAGTTGTGGCATAAGCAATAAATTATGTATTATGAAATTTCAAAGAACCATAGTCAATCAACATGAGATCGATAGCAGTGTTTGTTTGTTTCTTCATTTTGGCCTTCATTTAACTACTACTCTGGGTATAAAACAATTTTCATGGATTGCTCAGTCAGATGGAGGCAGGCATATCTGGACCCACATCAGGTAGAGAAAGACTTGCRCTCCAAATACGTACAGGGGAGCTCACTTTGAGCAGAAAGAGGTAACCAGTACCGTCCTCTACCACTCAGCACGCAATTCTAGATTTAAAACCTAGAAATTCAGAGGAACTACTTTGCCACCACAAGGACAAGACTTCTCTCTTTACTTCCCTGTTATGTATAAACCTTCCATAGCAATGGATCCTTTGGAGAACCCATCTGTAGTTCTCTCCTGATACCCATCAAAGACTGCAGAGTTATCCTTAGGATCAGTGTTTGATAGCTTTTCTAATAATGTCAGTTCAACTCTGATCCTTTTTTTCCACGAAGATTTCGTTTTCTTGCTTTATGCAAACATTCTCTATTGCCAGAGTAAGTGCTTTTCCTCTCTTTTAAAAAGAGGAAATAAAGTAGAATATTTCAGTTTAAAAGGGCCTGTGGTAATGACCTAGGCCCACTGCCTGATCAGCTCAAGGCTGACCAAAAGTTAAATATGGTAGTACAGGCATTGGCTAAATGTCTTTTAAACAGTGACAGGCATGGGCCATCCACCATTTCTCTAGGAAGTGTGTTCCACAGTTTGTCTACTCTCCCAGTAAAGAAATGCTTTCTAATGTCCAGTCTAAATCTATCCTTGTGCAGCTCTGAACCATTCCCACACATCCTATCTGAGCACCAGGAAGAAGAGATCCACTACCAGGGAAAAGACAACAGCTTAGAACAAGTGAAGAAAAACATTAGAAAGTGAAAGATCGACAGTAATCAGCCATGGAGGAATTATACGATGTTTAGGGGCTTGGATCCCATTCCTGCCCTCCTTTCCTGGCAAAAGAAATTGAGGGAATAGAGCAGAGCTCCCCCAGCCCAACGTTTTCACTGGTGCTGAGTCAGAGTCCATACTTACAGAGAATGATACACAAAATAATTTCTACAGAAAAGCTGGAGACTTAGTGTTACCTTAACCTTGTCATAAAGCRGGATGGATTGTTCAGTATCTTCTACAAAAGGGCCAAGAAAAGGAGGCCTTAGCCTAGTTTATCATTTAGTGAATACCTGAGTGAGTAAATAAGAGGATTACATCATTAGGGGAGGAAAATGGACAGCTTCTATTGAACCACCCAAGGGTATTTAATTATTTATAATCTCCTTGATTACATGTGAGAGGGGTCAAATCACTTTTGTAACACATGATTTTTTATGTCATTTTTCAGCTGGCAAGGTAAATGATTATGGCTTTTTCCCTCTAGCTCCAGATGGGCTATAGTTGTTAATGTCTGTTATGTTAATAGAGTATGCAATATTAAGGAATATAAGATATTTATAACAAGTTATAACAGAGCTATGACCCAAACAAATCAGATATAAAATTTTAATGAATTGGTCCCTCAGTCTATTAATTCAGTCATTGGATAGAAAGCTAGCAAATATATTTTCCCTCTCAGGCACTACAACTGGAGAAAAACATTAGCCAGGGTCAAACTCTGCTGCATGCTATGAAAAGAAAAGAGTATGTTTGAAGGTGACACAGAGTTTAATTTTAGAAAATTTCTTAGTAACATCACTATTTAGAAACAAAAAGTTGAACTACTTTGTCCACATTTTGTTCCTCTATGTCATACAACATTGAAAATTCACACAGATAAAACCCAAGACTTTAAAAACCTAGCAAAGATCCTTGTTGGATTTACTATTATTTGTAGTGGAGTAATGTTGTATTCACAATCACAATGTTTTCAGTTCCTTCTGGAAACAAAATAGGCTCTTTTTTCATATSTGCATACATGCAAATAGAAACACTGACAAATATCAGACCAAGTACGTGACTGGCAGTTATGTAAGTCTTCAACCCAGATGTTTCATTTTGCTTCTTTCTCTCTCCATCTTCTTTACTTTTATATTCAAATTTCTCATTTCATCTTTACCTACTCAATTACCCTTCAGGATAATCTGTCCATACTTATCTATATACCCACTTAATTAAYAGCACTGACATTGCATTATGACTCTCAGAAACGTTACATTGGAAAGCGGATGAGGCTATTTAATTACACAGCATTAACCATTCATGCCCGTGATAATTATATTCCTGTGCACCCCCATGCCTACATAAATAGAGAATTTAATTCTCTCTTTTCCCTGGCCCTTGATCACAAAYATCAGCATTGCATAAGTGATAAGTAGGGCTCCTTGAATCAAACCGATCCTGATCTCTCCCAGTTCAGTTCAACCACTGCAAGTGGTGTCAGGCCACATAACACACAGGTCTGAGTGACTCAGCTACAACAAACTGCTGCTACTGATATCACAATGGCTTCAGSGACAGCTCTCGATGGCTGCCAGGGGACAACAACGTGTCTGGCATCCACCACTAAGGCCTCATGCAAACTCTACAGCAGTAGAAAGTAAAAGCTGTGTAAGCAAAGGCTTACACAGAGAGAGACTTGTAGCTCAGTTTGCCTTTTTGTTTTGGGTTTTTTTCCACAGAAACTATGTGCATTGTGCAGGCAACCCCGGCAGAATGTCACACCCAGACCAATGGCTTTTGCCTTTTCTTCACACTATTCTAGAAACACAGTACAYTGTACTTTATACCCCAATATATTTGTCRTCCTTTGTGATTCTTGGCAGTCTCCAGGATTTTAATTTTTTTAATGTTTCAATTGCCAAATAAACCATTAAAASCTCCAATAAAAAMTAATATTAATGTACTAATAWTGCATACTCCTCTACACTACAGAATAACTTTTATTATAGGTTTTTTTTTTATGTAGGGTGCAATAAAATCAGCATCTTGGCATTTTATACTCTTATTCTTTCAATTATTTTAATATCATTAATTAAGTTCTAAGTTTACAAGTTAAGTGTTGTTTACTTTTCTGCTTGCCAACATGCAAATACAATATCGAATCTGAGAGTCAAGCTAGGTCATTTTCTACCTCATGARTAACAGCCAACAGAAGCTGAATCTCTCAGCTCTTTGCTTTATGTGATCTGTGGAAATTCAATTCAACAATTTCCCAGTTGGGCACACTATGCTAGAGATTTCTGCTTAGAGAAAACTAGAAAGACAGGGTGAAACTTCTAACATCTACTTTTTTACTCAGTCAAAAAGGTATTAAATAGCTTTACAGGATGCTTTACAAGATTCAGAAGCCTTGTGACTGCTTTCTGTGAAATAATTGCTTATTGCTATCTCTGCGCTCTGTCTCCCATTTCTCTTYGAGTACTTCCCCAAGCACACAAAGGATTGATCCCCAGTGGGATCAAGTTAAAATGTTCTGAGAAATGCTTGGAAACAATCTCTGAGTCACACAACATGGAGAATGTCATGCAGGGTGGGGGGTARATCTATTCTTATTTGTACCCTATAATGATAATTTATGGGGGTTTTTCCACCACAATATTTGGAAAAATATGAGAACAAGGTGGATTTTCTGCAAACTGTGAGTCAAGTTTGTTGTCTGGATGCACCCTTTCTAACCAACACCTTGGTGAAAGTTTAATTCAGGATGCCAGGATCCAGCCAGCTATGAAGAAATGAAAACAGAAGGGAGGACCAGAAACTAAGGAACATGGCAGGGCTCTGGGTCATGTTTTAAAAACTGCTACRTAACAGCTTATGGCAACAGCCACAACATGGAAGCATAACATGACTAGCAAGGAAAATATTCCCATCTACTCAGCACACTCCCTGTTCCCTGCATACAGGACCAGGTTTAGAGCACCACACTTAGCACAGCTGGTACCGCACAAAAAGGGACTGGGAAGTCAAAAGTTATCCTTAAAACATTCAGGAGGAATGATGAAAGTATGTTCCCCATGACAAAACCAGAGCACCTTGGCTCACATTGGGGCTAAATTGATAACATTACACACCCAATATTACACGGAGGAAATTTTAAAGTATCTCTTAAAATCAATTTTTCTCTAACAAATACTATGGAATTCAAAACACTGCCTATATTTCACAAACAGTTTACTAAAAACACAAATATTTGTTACCAGATTACAGAGTTTACATTCTTCACCACTCTGAAGCAAGATATTTAGCAAGGAAAAAATTAATTTTGTGAATGACAAAACAACAAAAACAACAACCACTTGCATTAACAATCTCATTAAAAATTTTGTAGTGTGCTAAAGTAGCAGAAAGGGATAAAATCTGGTTGACAATTAAATTTATACACTGCTTTCTATCCATTAATCTCAGGGCCATTGAAATTTACTATAAAGTTCATCCCTGAACAGTAACTATTATAATAGTCATTTTGCTGAGAAGTAAACTGGGATACAGAGATATGTTTTATGTCTCAAGTCTCTAAAAAAAAAAGAACTCAATGTGCATGTACTGATTAGAAGCTGGGAGCTACAGTGGCTGCCCAGGAATTCCAAATCCTACAAGTGACACTGCCTGTCCTCCACCATGGCAACCCAGGGATAACCCTTATCATTTGACCTGTAAACTTTCCCTCTCCGTGACTGCTGGGGTATGGAATACAGAATAAAATACCCTTTCATCCCKCTCTCCATTCAGCACTGCTGATTCCTGCCATTTATATAATCACAACCTGCTATACTTAGGTTTAATCCTAATTATGAGAAAACAAACAGTCATAATCTCTAAAAGCAATTTTAACATATTAGTGCCTATTAGCTCAACAGAGTCCAATCCCTTTTCTCAAAAAAAAAATTAATTAGGAGTAAAAAAGCCTAAAGACTATGAGTTTTCTTAACAGCTCTTTTTTCAGACTTCACAGATGAAGAGTACAATGCTACAGAATATTTAGTTTTAATTGTTTTTTTTTTGAAAAATGGTAAAAATTCTACATTAAATCAGCAGGGGAAAAGATTTAGAAGTTGTATGGCACCTTTTTCAAACAACCATTATTTGCAGCAATAAAACAGATTTTTTTATTTTACCTTGATAAAGAACCCAAACCTTTATGAACTGTACACTGTTGAATTTTGGAKTAAAGCATTACAATCAGAACTTTTAGCTCAGATACACAGAAGATGATGAGGCTCATTTTCAAATAAAATTTCCATGTATCAGAAAGCTATGTAAAATTAAATAGTGAATAGAAATTCAGGCTGGAAGCAAGTCACAAAAACAAGGCCTTGCTTATGTACAGCCTAGTACAGTGCATGTATACAGTGGAGTTTTTTGTATTTAGAGATCATCRAATGTTTTGTGAGCATGACAGGTCTGTTAAAAAGCTGATTTTTTTGTTTAAGAAAAGCAGACACACATTTTCCTTCTGAGCCAATTGCTTTGCTCATTTTTTACACAGTCCATCATGAGGGTACCGTATAATTAAATACAAAGCGATAGTTCTCACCTCTCTTGTTTACAGTGATGTTGCCACTTTTTAAAAAATAGTTGACTTGTGCTTTACATCACTTTTCCATTAGCTCATCTTGCACCTCTAGGTTACCCTAACCATTCATCACCCTGAATTGCATGCAAAAATAGTCCTAAAGTCATCTGATTTTCTATCTTCTCACATTTGCATAGCTTCCACCCCAAGACAYGGAAGGGTATTCTTTTAACTATTAAGCCAGCAGAAAGGGAGGGAAAACACAGACTCAATTCTGGTTCTATTTAAATCTTTCACTCTTCTTAGTCTGTAATGGAATCATCAAACACTTTTTAAGATGTTTGCCGGTTTGCAAGAGGCTTGTATATGTATGTTAGAAAATTAACAAGAAGTAAAAAACTATCTAAAGTAATAGATGCTATACTTCCATCTGAAACCTATTTCTGTGGCCTTTGTTATCCATGAAAAGGGTGAGCTCTGCACTTTGACCCTTGCTGGCCACTGRAGCCCTCCAAACCTCTCAACGGGGGCTGCAGCCAGCTGTCAGACTAGAGAGCCCAGCCAGATTCTCAGCAATCACGCCATCATCTTCCCCTCAGAACYTCCTAAATCAAACAAAACAAACCCTCTGGAAGCCCCTATCCAACTCAATAAACATTGCTGAATGAAAAGCTGCTTCCAGCCATAAAGCTTGTCCAGTCTGAGCTCTCTGAAAGCAGTTCATAAAGTGATCCAACTGCCCACTGATGCCTCACTCCTCCCTTGCAGATGAGCAATTTGACACCTACCCTGTTAACCTGCATGATTTCATGTTTCTCCAAAGCTGGTTTTGAGATGCCTAGACATTTCCTCCTAAAGTCTGTCTTTACTAAAGATGTTTCTTCATGTCTTCTGTGACAGAATTTATTTGTTATAAAGGTAAAATATTTCAGACACCATCATGACTGACATCAAGAAAATACTGAGTATATATTCCATGGATTYCAGTCAGGCTAGCTTGCAAGAGACAGAACATGTTTGCAAAAATCAGCAACATCTAACAGAAATAAAAATATTTTTTTCCACCAGTGTTAATAAATGATGCATATTTCCTCTGTCAGCAAGCAGTATTTTCTCCTTTTAAACTTTTATAACATTCAAAAAGATATCTAAAACATAATYCAAGTTAGAATAAATGATAGGCCAAGGAAAATAGTGACTATAGGAAATATAGTGACTTGAAGCTCGTCATGATGACRACTGCCTGAATACAATATTTTAAAATCCAAGCATYCTGTAATTGTTGCATATTTTTCACACTTTCAACAGCATACACTTTTAATGTGTTTTTTGATACTGTAGAAATCAGAAAAATATAATTGAAGGTTATGGGATAAGTTAATTTTCATCAAAGTAACTACAGATTTCCATAGATTTGGCATTGTCAAGTTTTTTCTAACAACACTATTCCAAATTTTCAGTAACATTAGTGAAAACAAAACCACACACATAGGAGGGAATGAAGGATGGACCAAACTATCTCTTGCTGAGTTCATAGAGCCTCTACAGATGCATTTATCAGCCATATCATGATCTTAGTGGTGCCTACATTTGCTGAATTATATTTCTCTTCCAAGSATACACACTTTGAAATAAAAATGTATTAAATGTGTGACTTGAATTCTCAGAGTGATATAACAGTTACATTAATACTGACCATATTTAGGGGGAAAAAATCCACCAAAAAAGTTATTATTTGTTGCTCCAAAGGAAACTTGGAGTCAAGATCAAAGGGCACTTTGATTTGTTTGAAAGTTGTAAATGATCCATTTCCAGATTTTATAAAGTTAGTGTGCAATCTGTGAGTACTTGTGCCATAATGGAGAMGGAAGGCTCTTCAGCTTCACATGTCAATGCTGTAAACATGTAAATCTGGAAAATATTCTCCAAGCAGGGAGCCATGTGTAAAATTTACAGAACCTGTCATGAAAGAAGTGCAGCTGCAGAAGTGCAAACTTCTCACTGCATCTTGAAGAATCCAGATGGGGGCATGTGAAAGATTTTTTTTTTCCACTGTGGAGGGTTCCAGCTGGATTGASTTGTTRGTGCCATCAATTTTTAAAGCAACACTTCACCAAATAATGAAACACTGATTATCCAATCACAAACAACAGAGTAGAGGAATCTCTTTGAAAATAAAATAGAAAAAAATCTGAAGTTAATTACACCAGTATGTGCAAGATTGTGGGCTAATTTATGACCATTTTGCAACATGTCCAGATGTCACTGTGCTGAGACCACCAAAGTTACATTACAAAGTTACATTACAAACCAAAAAAGAGTAAAGAAAAATATCAGTCCAGAATTAAACAGCAATCCAGTCATGCTATTGAAAAGCAAAAGATACAGAGCTGAGATTTGAACTGTAAAGATATACTTGATATTTACACTGTGTATGAGAATACATACATATGTGTATGTATGAGAATAYATAGAWTATATACACACAAACCCACTCAGCCTCAAAATCACGTTTACTTTACAGTCATTCCATAGGATCTTAAGTGGAATAAGACTTTGAACACCTCTTCATCCAAGTGCTTTCATCACTGCAGAGAAATGGGAGAATAAAGCCATGTTCTTTCCCAACCGTGCGCTCTCAGCTGCTTGGCACTGGAGCCTCTGCCACCCCCAGCCTGTTTGAGAGGACAACACAGTTACTGAAATTAGGCTTAAAGAGGAAAATTCTGGCAAGAGCGGAGCGATAAGCACACTCGACCCATTTTACTGCACTCTAACTGCTCATCTTTTCCAGCTCATCTTCTTTCCTGAAGGTGCCAGGAAATAGAGACCGATATGCAGCAAATACAATTTGTTCATGTTTATGGCATCATTGTACCATACTACCCAGAAAAGCTCAGTGCAGTAGGAAGAGTTATGAATTAAGAGTTAATTTCCAGTTAAGACAAGCTATCACAGCCARGGATGCTGTTTTACATAAGTGAAAATGTAGTTGAAAAAAAATAACAAGCAGTCTTAAATAAAAATCATTATTAATTCAAATACCTAAAAAGATGCAATTGTCAAATTTAAATCCATGACCTCTCTATAACAATTCAGAAAAGGTTTGATCTTTTGATTAAGGTTCATCCCTTGATGCTGAAGCCGATTCTGGGAGATATCTGTGCCAACCATCTTTTAAAATCTCCACAGAACTATGCAGTATTTGCTTTCTATTTATAGGTATATTAAAAACTTCTTAGGATATATTTAAAAATGACATGTATAAACTACCAGATGGCATAGAAAACAATGACAATTTGATGAATATAKAAATCAGTGAAACTATTTCTAACACCACCAATATGTAATATTTGTGATATGCAATATTCTGGTATAATAATATACACTATTTCAAAATGAAATCTGCACTTAAATGCCAATATCCTCTCCTTCTGGCTTCTCACTTTATGACACTAACATAGGATCTCATTCACCAAGCCAATTGAAATTTTAATAAAAGAAAGCTGGAGTTTCTAATAAACTCCTGCAGCGAGCGGATAATACTAAACATCTTTAGCAGCATGGTGTTTTTTATTATTATTTTAGCTGTRTATTAATATGCTAGTATTTGTAAACTCTCTAGTGTCACCAGATTTATTTCAAAAAGCTTCTCTGCATTCTTCTTTTTCAGTGCATGTGACAATGAAATAATAATTTCAGTGGGTCTTTACTATACAGATAAAGTGAAGAAGAAAATATATCTTACACTTAAAAGGACACTTTCAATATTACTTATTTGCCATTTGGGAAGACAGTATATTGGATTTTCTTGTTGAGGGTAAAATTYTAACAGGAAGAATGGCAGAGTTGACTGTGAGAAGATTTATTAGCAATTTTGATACAGATAAACACACATGCTTTGTCCCACTTCAGTGCTGCAGTGCTGCCAGGTGAAATGTGCACAGAATACGGYGTCCAAGCACTGGCCAGGACCCACGATTGTTCCCAGCCAGCAGCAGGCTCGGGAGGTTAGAGAATGGCTGCTTTAAGCATTTTTTCAGACCTCATCAGCTTTACTTTCAGCCTTACAAACACTTCCACCCACAGAGAGTACAGGCATCACAGCCCAGACCCAAGCTTTTACATTCCACCCTGGCAACAAAGGGCTTTTTCCTGTGGGAAAAAGGCTACTGGTGTGCACAGYCCCATAGGCTTCCAGGAGTTTAATGCCACTGGCATTAGTGGTTGCAAGAGACTCACTAAAGCCTTTGAAATCAATCCCAAAATGGCTTTTTGTCCTCAGAGAACACAGGGTAAGACATCAAGGAATCAAGTTCTCTCCTCTTTTGAGCACATAAGTCTGTCTTCAGTGCTTAATTCAAGCAGGTTGCCTCAAGTATTTGTGTGGTCAATTAGCAACATGTTTAACAATATATACATAAAACCTTATACTGATTTTCATAGCTATTAAAAAGCCTTCAGATCCTGCAAACACACATTGGAAACTTTTTTTTAATTTCAGGATAATAGCTGTGATTGTCAATGACAAAATAAAATTAGTTATTTGATTCCTAAACTGCCTGTACACTATCATTAATTCATTACCTCTTTCATTTTATTAGTTATGTTCTCAAACTCTACAGTGCACAAACAGTAATTTGAACAGTCACCTACCCTTAAAACACCAAGGTTTGTGTTAATTTTGGCAACTTAAAAAAAAAAAAAAAAAGCATTTATTGGCTTGCAAATGAAATGTATTCATAGGAAAAAAATCCTCCCATACGCTGAAGCAGCTCATCATTAACATTCAAGGAATATGAACACAGGCTTCATAGAAAACCATTAAAATATAAGGCAGCTTTCAGCCTATTTTAAGAATTTCAGAGAAATTTTGCATTCTCTTTCCCATGATGCCACGGTGATGTCAGGCTGCATTTCAAATAAAATGACAATGAAATCATTTCAATTCCATGCAATGTGCAAAAAAAAAGTCAATTTTTCTCTTGGCAAACTGAAGTCTGAAGTAATTAAGCACTGCTGTGTGGGTGGCAGCTTCTTCTCTGAAGTCAGCCTGAGATAATTACCATGTTAAAGTCAAAACATCATGTGCTGTGCTGATAGATAGATGGATGGAGAGATTGGGCATCTATTAAATGATCCATTTTGTTATGCTCCCTGGGAAATGTGCCATTGATGCCAATTAAAAATATATATTCCAAGTGAGTATTTCTAAGTGACAAAATTTCTATTCAGTAAATTGAATTTATTATTTACTGATCATGAAGTACTTAAAGATATAAAAAATCTGGACAGATAAAACCTAGGAGGAGAATTATATACTGTATGAAAGTTTACATTTCCCATTACCCAATTGCCACAGTCACAAAATGTGCTCTATAATACCACTCTTAACTAAGATACTAAGCTATTCCCCTTTCAGCATAAAATTCCTAAATAAGGTGGGAACACAACAGATAAAACAAAAACCATCTAAGACTTCTAAAATCACATATATCCTATTGTATGAGAAAAGTGTTAATAATAAACTCTCAGCATATATTTATAATTAAATGTCTTCAAGTCTACATTTTTGGTGTCAGAAAAGTAAATGGACCAAAACTAAGGCATACCAGMAATGATTAATTGGTGCTGTTTGTTGAGATGCCTCACAGCGAGGCTTAGCATGATACAAACACCAAAAGAAACTAGTAACTAGCTTTATACTCGTATTACCAACACTGTCTTTAGTGCCTACTCCTGTCACTCCAACAGAGAAATGTTTCCACTGAAGGAAATGCTTCCACTAAAATTTAAAGGGAGCACTTGTTTTTATGCAAGTGATTTGGATTTCATTTGCAGTGACTTCAGAGCACATCCACCTGCACCGATACCAATTCAGGTGCTATCTGAACACATTTGGGTCGTGCTTTAACAACAGAGGGCTAAAGTCAAGGGTTTGCTATCAGAAGCCTTATGAAAAGAGATGAATTTCCATTATACCTACKCTGCAGGTTATGTTTGATCTCATTTAAATGCTTTCAATAAGATTTACTCTTCACTGTTGCTATGATAAAGGTCACAGAACTGAAACAGTGTCTTTTTAAAACTAAGGATAGGAATTTCTGAAGCTCAGAAGGTTTTTTCATTTGACCAAATGTAAATGAATGCCAATGAAAAAACAGGTGCACTGATAGTAAAATGCTMATAAGTTTTCTCAGCAAGAAATCAAAACAATCAATATTTTATCTTTGAAATTAGATTTAGATCTTGCTCTGAAGCACCTTGCTCAAGGTACTCAGATTCCAGAGAGGCCAGCATTTCAGTAAGCCGTGTATTTGTGTTACTGTTGGCAGAAAACTCTAACAATCTTAAGACCTTTCTGTTTAACAGACTTAAGGTAAAATCCTAGGCTGAGTGAAGCTTTAAAATTATCCTGAGAAAAGTTTAAGAATCTGTAAGGGCTCAGTCTCACAGCAACTATAATCCAAATATATGATTTGCAACAGCAGAATTTATTCAGAGTTTGCATTGTATTTTCAACAGACAATTTTCAATACCAGCATAATTCAATTTTTAACATGGGTATGAAACATGTAGCTTTCATCATACTAACATGCACATACTTTTGCTAGCTCTTATATCAAGCACAATGGCAAAGAGTTATGAGAATTAAAAAAAATCTATATGTAAAAAAAAACCAGGAAAAATGGTTCTGTAAAACAGTATAAGGGGGAACATCACAACCAGCCTCTTATGAAAATTTCTCTCTTATTCTCCGTAAACACAGYAGTATTGACATCAGATCCCTGGAAAATAATCCTGTAACATATAAATGCAAGCACAAACATTATCATTTCTTTTCAAAGGAAGCCACCTCATCTCTAATTAGCTTGAACCCTGATTACACATTCCCTCTACCTGTCTCTCTACTGGGGCTACACAGAGACTGCTTTCAAGCCCCTTGCCTTCCCCCTTCTAGGCTGCCAAGTTTTAAGAAATTACACACGTTTTCATATGTACTTTTTTGTCAATAGCAAAATAACCACTTTTCTGTTCCTGCAGCTGGGCTGCCAGAAAATTTCCACCAGGGATGGAAAACTGGGGAGTGCACAGACCACTTTGCAGCTCAGGTGTGCAGAACGGACCAGGAAGAAGCCAGGTTTGCAAAACCTTCCCTGAGGAGTGTCCAGGAAAGACAGAGAACTGATTAGTCCTACACAGAGAACTCCTTGCTCTCTTGAACAGGCTCTTTTTCTTTATTTTTTTCAATAAGCACAGCTGTTCATCAGTTACTTGAGGTGCTATATTCTTACATGGTTTTAGAACAAATGTAGTACGTATTGGCTAAATTATCATCATAACTGATACGAGGATACAGTGCCTGCAAAAGTCTTTGTTCCTACAGCATTCCGACAGTGAAATTTCTTTTTTAAATGCAGAAACATTTTCAATTGATAGAGAAGGACACCAAGGCTCAAAGAAATAGGATAATTTGTCAACTGTCGCAAAAGAAAAGTCAGAACATGAAGTAGGCAGACAGCAGAAGTGTCCTAAATACCAACCTCCCTGACCTCTTCCAACCTTAGGTCAYGGTTCCTTCCCTCATTTATCCACCTGACACCCTTCAGCAGTTACACCAGCTAAGTGAACATCTCAGCGGATCCAATTGGAGATCTCTTTGTGAGCCTTGCAGAGCACACAGACAAGCAACTTCCTCAGCTGCCACAGGCAYAATTCTACTTTATTCTGTCTTACAGTGCAACACCTTTTTGCTGAGGACAATTTCACAAAGCAGAGCATTCTCCAAAAACCCAGGGATTAATTTCAACCATGAGAGTGGAAATTCAGGACAAGTAAAAGGTTACCAGGTACTCGCTCGCCTCTAGCACATTATTAACCATTYCAGTGTTGAACAACAGATGAAAAAAGTGAGGCAACAGATGTTGCCTGTCTGAGCTGAAGACTGAAGAAATTCTTCTTCCAACAGAAGTAGAAGACCAAGAGCGGCAAGAAAAATTGACAACTMCAGCTGAATGCACTTTTACAATAACCAACATTGTACATTAGTAATTCTATTTATAATAGCAACAGTACAGGTGCTCATGAGAGTGTTACTTTGTTATGTTACTTGCAATTATGTTTTGTTGTTACCCATAAATCTGTCAAAACAAAGAAAGCAATTAGGAATTTCCACATGAACAGGCAAGGCTGCTCCTTCCCACACAAATGGCGCAAGTAAACACCTTAACCCATGTGCCTGGTGGGGAATTAGGCACCGAAACCTCCTCCTGCCTACTGCTGCCAAGTTTTGTGCTGCTCCATGTGTAACACTTTTATGCCAATTATCAAATGAATTGATTTGCAGTTACAAATTATCTGCATTCTAACTAGGAACTTTAGTTTACAGACTAAGCAATAAGAGCTGTACAAACAATTTTTTAAAAAAAAACAAAAGGGAGGAAGTGATGCATATTATAGGAAATCCAAGGACAAGAGGTAGTTGGAAGGAAAAAGTCTTGAAGGGAAGCAGAGGTACAGTCAAAGGTCTGTCACCATCACCATTCCTCTCATAGACACAGTCCCTGTTTGTCCTTGGTGTCAGCAGCTGGTTCTTCTCCACTTGCAAYTTTCAGGGGAGCAGTAAGAGGGAAGAGCAGCGAGAAGTGGCCATATGGCTCCCAGCACATCCAGCATTAGTGAGCTCCCGATGGCAAGCTGCAGGGATGGCAAAGTGGCCAGCTCACGGGTTCTCTGCCACAGAGACAAAATGCAATTTTCTGGCAGCCCAGCTGCAGGAACAGAAAWGTGATTATTTTGCTATTGATAAAAAAAAATACATATGAAAGCGTGTGTAATTTCTTAAAACCTGGCAGCCTGGAAGGGGAGAAGGCAAGCAGCTTGAAAGCASTAAGAGGCTAGATCCAGAGAAATAAACAGAAAGATGTTGTTTTGCATCCATTTTCCAAGTATTTTTGAAAATTGCAGTTATCAGATAGAAATACACAGCCAGGTAGAATAGGTAGTTTCATCCAGTTTTAGAAAGATCCACATCAATTCAAATATTTAATATTTTAAAATATTTCAATAGTTAAAAATAACTGGACTCCATACAATTCTATTTCTTAAAATAAGCAGTWAAAAAATCTCAATTAAAACCCCATTTCATTCTGATAACTTTAATTTAGCTTTTCTCTTGCCATAAATAAGGTAAGTGTCAGAAATGGTTAGAAGTACTGCATCTTTTGTACTGCACAAGGCACAATTTTTGTATTCTTGAAGACAGAGTGACATCTAAAGGGATTCTGAAACACTCAAATCTTGCACACAGAATCCAAACTGACAAAGTCAAGGGCATATCATATTTTTGAAAACTGATGAGTTTTCAGGTTTTCTGTGGTTGATTGTCCCAAGTAACCATGAAAAGAGGATCAAATTCCAATTTTAATGACATGCCTCAGGGTGCCCTCAGGACAACTGCCATTTTTATCTTAGATTCTGCAGGTCCTCAGTGAACAAAAGAGGGAAATCAGCTTTGAATGGATTCCTTGCACTGTTGTCAAAAGTAATCCAACTGTTCTAAATATCTATATCCCAAAATATTTTCTTACAGCACTTCCTACTAACTTGAAGAATTAGGAGAGCAGAATATGTAAATAGCATTTTTAGCTGCCAATTCTCCCAGCAGATCTCATGTTCCCTAACCAATAGGTATTGCAACTGGTGTCGTTCATAACTGGAACCTCTCTCCAATACACACACACAAAGAAAGAAAAATCAAAATATGGTACCTATGTCTAGTTTTGGGAGCCAGGATGGTATTTAMATGCATACAAATACTTCTACCACATGTTAGAAATATTCCTTAAATTATATCATTACACCTATATTCCTGAACACAAAAACCAATTTAGGATTAAAAAAATCAACCCCTATTTATAATATCAAAGACAACAGTGCAGCAGAAATGTATAGCGTGCATAAGGTAACGGATTAGGTAGCTTTACAGTGGGCCTTTATTTCATTCTCCCCTTAAGTATCTTCCTGAACTCACTAACAGGGAAAAAAAAAAACCTACATTAAAAACATATTTTTCCTCTCTTGAGCAGAAATCATAGCAAACTCTTGTGAATTTCTTTCTAGGAACTTGCCCCAATGAACTGGGGCTGCGGCTCAGCAGCAAAGCATTGGCAAGCTGCATTTACGCTTTCTGGCTATAAAGAATTTACCTCAGCTTTGAAGACACTTATTTACTAAAGGAGAAAAAACCCACGAATATTTAATTGGTAAAAAACAATGGTCATAGCAAACTTATGCTAACACRAGAGCATGGAAAACAGCTCTGGAAACCTGTTCAAAAGAATTTACAGTGTATTARTCATAGGAAAGTGGGGTCTTCTGCCTTAATCACACAATCACACTATTGATTTAGCTCTCTGTTTTGTTGTTTGGGTTTTTTAAAGAAACTCAGTCATAGTAAACTTTACTACAACTACAGTATTCCCTTTTCAAGTCAGAAGAAGCTGGCAAGGCTAATGTAAAGAAAAAGTGGGGCCTGAGGCATTCAGACAATAAATAATGACAGATCTTTTCAGCGAGTCTTAATCAAGGAGATTAAAGCAACATGTAACTCTAGATGCATGTTAATAAAACAAGTGGTGAAAAATAATAAATGGAACATACAGAAAGATACCTATCTCTGTACTTCAATTAGTCTTTGTGAATGTGTTTTTTCTTCCTCCCCCAGCACTTTCAAACACATTGTAACTATCTTAATTTTCTGATGATTTTTTAAAGAAGACTTCACATAAAGAACAACATCTGAGTTTTTATTTAAAAAACTTAATCCTTAATCCAGTACCTTTTTTTTGGTAGGATGTTTGAAATGGCCTGTGGTTTGTGCTGGTTTTGAGCCCCATTCAGATCCTTACCAACTTCCCAGAGTGATCCAGGTTCCCACCCCATCTGCTACAATACTGATAAGAATTGTCAGGCAGACAGGGCTGTAAAGCCTTGGAGAGAGAACAGAATTAGAATGGTCTTTATTAGACCATGGATCAGTGTCTATAGCTGCAAAGAAATTCATTTGCACTATATCTACAATGCAGTTTGAACTTTTCCTTCTTTTGGCAAAGTACATCAAGTCTGATTTAACAATTCTCTTTGTGGCTTTGCTTTTCTATCCACAGCTTCATATATTTACCAAAGGATAGATGCATGAAGCCTTCTGATAGAGTATAAAAATATAACTATCACTTTACATGCTTGTATACAATTGAGAACCAGCACCTAATGATGAAAACATTAATAATAGAAAGAGTAAGTTATAAAAACCTCTCTTTATATTAAAGTCATGACAATGTGAGCTACTAGCATYTTCTAAGTCATGGCCATTCATTGCACTAAGGAAAAATACAAACCTCATTTTGCATTCAGAAAGCAAGCATTTRGTTCTCCAACTAATATTGTGAAGGTAGAAGCCAGTATCCACAAAGATGAATGAACTGTTACAAACRGCTTATGAGCAGCACCTACTGCACAATTCACCTATTGTCAATACTGACAATACATGTCATTCCTTAARCATTCACAAGCAAAACAAAGTAGTTCAATTTGTTCAGCAGCAGCAAACTGGAGTCTTGATAGAGAACTGGGCTGCACTGAGAGGCCCTTCCCAGACTACCACCTCTGAACAYGTCAACGTGGAATTAGAAGCCAGGAAGGAACAGAAAGCAGAGCAACCCAGATTTGCTCCAGCTCACTGGAAGGGAAGGGGGTTTCTGGCTCCCCCACAGGTCACACAGCTTCTTCTTGAGTCCAAAAAGGTAACACAGAGCTCATCTGATGGAGGGAAAGAAACACAGCCCTCAAGGCAATGCAAAATGCAAAACTATATTGGTCGAGAATATTTTTTCCTACTCAGAACTCCGATTTGGAAGATTTATATCTTAACCTTGTTTTCTTTGATTGTTCTTTCTCTATTAAAATGGAAAKAAATTAAGTTGCTATGGAGTAGACCAACTGGGGTTCTAGTTTTGATTTTTATGAGGCTGTCTTCAGAAAAGCATCCTCCACTAATTCCTTGCAATTATTGAATTTTGAAATGCAAAAACTCAGCCACAGGATCTTTTTTTTATCAAACATTCTTTAATCAGACATGGGGTTTGTTCACTCAATATATTCTATATGCATATATTTATTAATGCTTTTATAAAAGCTAAAGAGCCTAAGAAAATAATATATTCAGTTCAAAGTAAAATGAGTCACAGATGCAAAATCTCCAAGCTATTGTTGCTACAGCTTATGCATGTATCAGTCTCAGAAGAAGAAAAAGAACAAGTTCAAATAACAAAACTAATGATCAGGCAACAAAGGGACATAGAAAAAAACAACAGCAAAAAAATAATTAAGTAAATATACCTGAGAACATCTCTTGTGCGCATGGAAGCAGAAACAAACTTCATTTTCTCATGAATGTCCAGTTATCTCCTGTGAGCAGTCATTCTGTTGCCACAAACACCATTGTAAATTTAAAATCAAGCTATATACCAACAATTAATTTAAAAATAATGGGTTTGAGGGGTATATTAGAAATATTAAAATTTACCAGCATCACTTGCATAGAATTATATTAATCTKGAAGTACAAGATAGATTCTTCTAACTTCTTAATTAAATAAAAGAAGTAGTGATTAAGTGATGACATGAATTTATATAAGACGTTTTCTCCCAGAATTTAATACTGTTCTTTTTATAGTAGGCTAAGTAACTCTGATGTTTACAGATCAAGAGAGAAGTTAACCAAAACTAGCTATTCAAATACTCTTAGTTCTAAAGCTTGTTTTAAATTACACATGTATTTCAATTTGCATGCTCAGTCATTGAAAACTGAGATCCCAACATGTTATTCTGACATTTCATCCAATCGAAGAAAATCACATGAACACAGCTCTTTAGGAACACCTCAGTATAGAAAATACACTGGAAAGGACCTCCTGGWTTATTCAGTGATTGATATACCACCATACGGATATTTGCACATACCAACAATGGCACATGATAGGAAGAACCTTTTCATTTCCAGTTTAACTGCAGGCCATTCATATCTGCTGGTATTTCAACACTGCCCTTCAGGTTCCATAACTTCTTTCTTTTGTCATAAAATTGGCTCTCCACTATCCTTAACACTCCAGAAGAATTCTCTCACCCATCCTACACTGAATTTAGCATTCTTGAATAGGGCTGATCAACAATGTACAGTAGTTTTAATACTTATCTTTCCTACGGGAAATGCAACAGTGCAGTAAGTGATGGTTACTATGACCACAGTTATTGTTTACAATGTCAGTATCCCACAGCTACTCCTGCAATGATTCACATACCTGTCACTTTCTTTTCTTTTCCTTTCCTTTTTTTATTATCTCTTTATTTTGAAGCTATTCAATATTAAAGCAAAAAATCTGATGTCAAAAGAAGAGCATTTTATATCAGAATACTGAACTCCAGGCCAGGGCTCCTTTTTTTCTGTGAAGACAATCAGGGTGGAGACATCAGGAAAGAAAAAAGAATTTAATGACCAAATGAAAGTGGCTTCTAACATGGGGGGGGGTTGAAAAAACCCAACCCACAACATTATATAAGAAACCCTTTAATAGGTTAGCTAAGAAATCACTTTGAATATCACAGGTTTTCCAATGTACATGTTTCACTATATGTAGTGCAACACTAGAATGACTGGTTTCTTTGTCAATGCTTTTCTTTCAGAAACAAACTCACTCTGATCTTCAGAATTACAGTATCCTTCAGCCCAAATTCCTCATATTAACTACCTGCTAGTAAATAGAGCCTTTCTGTATTAATAACAGGTATTTCTATTCACTGCCCACACCTACTTGCGTGCATTATAGAAGCAGCTTTTGTCTCTTCTGAAAAATGTATCAGTAGGAAAACTCCAAAGCTCACCCCCCACCCTCCAATCTCTTTCATAGTGTTAAGAACTGAGAAAATTGCTTTATGTAAAAGTCTGGAGTATTCAGTCTTGTTGAGAAAAGCAGAACACAGATAAAAGTTCATCTGACATAAAAAAAGAGCATGGTCAAGACAAACTGYACTTTGTCAACAGCAAGCCTCAGTGGCCCTCTGAATGGAGAATGGTCCTTCCTGAGGTTRGAAGGCACCTTTTTTTTCACTGTAGGTGATCCAGGATTAATCTCAAGCAAAGCAGTAATGATTACAAATTACAGGCCAATTTCTATCGTGCCTGCTGTGAGAAAGATTACTGAAAAATTGGTTCACTCACCAATGATGAGCTGTCCAACATTGTGCACACTAAAATTACACAGAACCACCATCCAGATTTTTGGCCCCTGATAGAATTCAAATGGCCCTAGAAACATGACCAGCAGTTTCTTCTGCACATAGATCAACAGTCACACTTCTGGCCCTCTGGTCATGAATTCACAAGCCTTGGAGAATTTTTTCTTTCTAGTTTTACTTTTCCTGAATTTTTACCAGTCTACTGTAGCAATAAAACCGGCTAGTCAATGTGTTCAAATTGTGGGACTAGTCCTCAATGGGTGCCTCCATTTGCTTTTTCACAATGTCCAGGTGGGTCTGGGAGAAACAAAACAAAGGATGTTTCATTTCATGTTTAAATTCATTTCATGTTTAAATTCATTTCAGAGTGTAACTCATAGCAATTAGGTTTATTCATAGAACCCCAAAATGGAACCATATTTTTTTTCTGAAGGATATGTCACGGCATCAAAAGAGATTAATAGTATCTTCTCCAAGGAGAAGGTTGAAAGGATGTTTTCATGGAATATATGATAACTTTAACAAGAACAACACACAAAACACACAACCTGAGGAACAGGTCATTCTGGCCTGAAATAAGGTTCTGTGTCCTCCAATGCTCCAATCTCTGTTCTAACTGGCTTATATATTGTTACCTTTGGATGCTTGAAAAATGATTTACAAGCTCAGGGGCTTTTTCAGTCATGGAAAAATAAGAGCAAAATTCTCCCACAGAAGAAAAATAAGAGAAGTCTCTCAGTCAGCTGCAGAGGAGRGAAGGGAGATCGTACAAACCTAAGCAAAGATTGAGCATGACTGATAATCCTAGCACTAGTTGAATTTGGAAACAACATGATAAAAAGCAGATCTTGACAGACATATTCAGGTAGCAGGTCARTGTGGACTGAAATGGTGAGCTAGTATTGGGATGGGGCAGCGGGCTAGGGGTGAACTTGTCTTTGCCAAAAACAGCATCTTCCATCTGAGAACTCTAAAATATTTTAAGAGGAGCAATAAAGCATTATTCTCTCCAGTTTATGAATAAGGAAACTGAAGAATGGTAAGGCAGATTACTCAATGTCACACAGTAAGATGTAAAGAGGACAGGAGCAGACCCCAGGTCTCTTGATCACAAAATCTCTCCATTTCATTTAATGAACTTGCCTCCCAGATGCAGAGAGATATTAYAGTGCCTTAGGGCAAACCCAGATTTTCATAACTAAGCAGAATGTGAATCAAAATGGATAAGGAATTGCATCCTAAGTAAAACTCTTACTTAAGATATTAAAATGCAAAAATGTTCTTTAAAACRTCAAACAGTTTGAAAAAAGATCTTTGTTCAACAARGAAGAGTTTTCCTTCCTGCCTCACCCTCTATAAACTCAGTACATACATTCAAGATGAGCGACTAATTTGGGTATTGTAATTTTATAAATTATACAAGATGCAGGGAACTGGGAGCATGGGAAATCTGTGGGGTGAAGGATTAATAAATGGGCACTTTCAACATTTGTGGAACCAGAAACACCTTCAAGAATGGCACAGTGAGCTGGGCAGGTGAGCCCTAACATGGAAATACATGGGAGAAAGTTGGAAAAAGTTGCAGGTCAGTTCCCAAACCATATTTCATAGGTAACCCCATACTTGCAAAAGACTTCAGTACAGTTAATAGTCAAGAAATATTAAGGCAAGAGTGAGCACAAGGGAGAACAGAAGGCAAAGCATGATGCTGTACACAGCACAGCACTTCTTCAGTGCTGTCACCAGCAGACCGGCAAAGACTGGAAACACACTGCTCTAAATTCATTTGGCCCACTTAAAGATTTGAAGGCAACAGAAATACAGCTTTATTTAATGTTCTAAACTGCTCTCTGTGTATGAGGAGATTGGATGGCCATGCCAGTTTGTGTTCAATCTGCACGTTATGTTTATGTGAGCTTACATCTTTTTAATGCAGCACGGTTACACTTACAGCAGTTTGCAGCTTCCCCAGGAAACCATTGGAAATGGGACCTGTGCCCAATTGTTTTTATCCCAGTTAAGTAAATAAATGAAATATGCTAATTAGCACCCTATTAGTTCACAGCAGGGAGTAATCCAGGGTACTTTTATTGGAAATTATTCTGTCATCCAGGAAGCTGCTCTGTAACAGAATGCAAACTGGCCCAATTTTCTCTTTTTACCAACTGTGGATGTCATCCAAATAATGGAGATGCCACTAAGCACAATCCATAGGCCRCAGTGGTGTTGCATGAAACCTCCTTTCAGTCTCCCAAGAGTAYGGCCTAGAGATGCACTGGCAAATACCCAGCAGAGATGCTGTCTGCATTAAGATTGAGGGGTTGTTTTGTCAAGAACACTTTCAAGCACATACTTTATTTTCCTCCCTACAACTGGCATTTCAAATATTGCACCAGAATACTTTCTGAACTTATCACAAATCCATACTAGTATTTACTTTTTTTTTTTTCTTGTATGGCAGAAATACTGAGGCTGGGATACATCAGAGGTACATCTCCACAGAACAGGAAAATGTTCCAAAAAATAGATATAAATTCCATACTCAGTACTTCCATACTGGAAGGAAAAAAATAATGCTTTTACATAATTTATATTAGAAAAACATAGTTTAAGTAATTACACTTATTTTACCTCTTYGCTAACAAAGCCTGGTTAGTACAAGTTTGTAACATCAGCCTGGCAACAAGATGGCATTGGAAGTAATGCAGGCACTGAGAAAAAAAAAAAAAAGCTTAATAAAAAAAGCAGCATGTTTTCCAAWCCAGTCTTTCAGAAACACCATTTTCAAAGAGCTTTGGGGCTTCTGGGGATTAGACATTATGACACATCTGTCAGGTTGCCAGTAAGCATGTCAAAATCTCCATCATGGTTTGAGTTATGCAATGAAGCTTACTTATGTTATAGAGATACCCGTAGCATACCTTTCTTTTGTTATCAAATTTATATGAAAAGTTACAGGGATTACCTTGGATTTTCTGACTACCATTTAGCCAGAGAGGGACTTCAGTTTTTATTCTGCTGAAAAGAAAGGCAGTTTGGAGTGAGTTCTCTGTAAAACTTCTAGGTCTTCCTTCTGAAAAGGCCAACATTCAAGCATCACTATATTGCATAGACTTAGAGCCTCAAAATACAAATATTTTTTATATTAAAGATGTCACTATTTATGACAAGCAATTTTTGTTTTATTTAAGCAGTTGAATTTTTCAATTGACATAGGACCTAGTCTTGTTTTGCATGAAATTACAGTCCTAATTCATTAATAAATTTGTCCTGCTCATGTTCACTATAGATCCTACCAGAGTTATTTAATCTTGATATCCATTTACACCATAATTGCAGCATTTATATACATGACTGCTAGCCACTGGAACCAGTATTTTAAATTTCAAAGGGTCAATTTTAAAGTTGGGAAWTTCAAATTACAAAAAAGGAAAGCAAGACCTTAAGTAGCACACCACAGTCCTCTAGTGTTTCAAATCCACATTAATTACTCTTTCAAAAGGGAATTTTTTAAACATAAAAAGAGGGCCATACTATCAAGTGGCTAATGTAATATGGGTTTCCAGCCTTCAGCTTAGCCAGTTAGTTCATCCAAGGATCAGGTCTTGCTCATGCTCTGAGGAAGGATAGCTTGCAATCCCTGACACAATGCGGCTCTGATTCTCAGGGATTCCTCTCCTTTAATACCTGATAATATTGTGTGTTGTGTATCCAGGATTGTTAGGAAACACACCCAATGGGTTTGTTCAATGTAAGTTTATTATATTTTTATTTTTCCTTCCTAACTGAGGTGCTAGGGTCTTCATTGAAAACTAAAACTCAAAGGACTATTTATAGATTTGTAGAGAACATGTAAAACATAGATTTCTCTTTTGGGAATGATCCTTTTTATCAACAGAATATATGGTTTCTATATGGTTTCCCTCATGCAGCGTAAGACCCTGTCATTTTTCAATACAGACCAAAAGCTCAGAGCCTATGCAATGGGACACACAAGAGGGTGGTATTTAGACAAATGAAGAAGACAACTGCAGCCTTCAGACCCAGCACTGCTCCTGCACACAGCTGCACAAACACCCAGGGTTACAGCCACAACATGGAATCTGCTGGTGCAAAACCTGCCTGTGGAGTACCCTGTAAATACCCTCACTCCACATCTGAACTCAGAGCAGATCCGAGCCCATCTGTTCCTTCACTACTGGCAAATGTTCACCAAGGGAAGGCTAAAAAGCTACGTGTCTCACCTGCAGTTGATATCATTGACTCAGCATCAGAGAATACCAGAACATCCCCAAAGAAGTCAGGAAGACTGAAACACTGCACTGCTGGCAAGGAGACACCATGGTCAGTTTAGCACTTCTCTGCTCCAGTAACTGTGGARCATGTAGTTGAGTATGTCTGCTACACACATTTATTTAACCTGTTGAAAAGTCATGTRGAGAGGAGAATGAGCTCTGAATGCTTTTACACATTTACAGTTGCTGGGAAAAACATTTCCTTTAAATCCACATGTTCAATATATCCATCTCACTTTGAGTCTGGCCTTCTGAAAGGAAAATTCACAGCCTGGCATTGGGGATGAAAAAAACTGAGAGAAAAATCCCTATTGACACATTAAATTAGACATGTTTGCAGGGCTGCCACAGACAGCAATTACTCTACTGCAGCTTCTGTGGACAGATTACAGCAGAAAACACTGACTGCTACCAGGTAATTCTACCTGCTAATTACTTGGAAAGACTCAGGTACTAAAGTGACCTGAATGTTTCCATGGGTCCTGAGACCCATTAAAGGAAAGAACTTTTAAAAAGCCACACAGTGATGCCGACAGGAACTCGGGAGCTGTTGAAAATCCACCAAAAATATTCTTGCAGTATAATGACTAGAGTTTCACTCAGCCCCGATCTGCGCAGGCATTCACATTTCTCAGCAGTCATAATAAAAAGAAGTGCTTTAATTGGGTGGTAATTTTTTTTTTTTCGTATAAATTTAAAAAAAAAAAAAATAGAATCGTCAATTCTGACGCTAAGAAGCCCCCGCAGCACCTGTGAGCGGTGTGAGGCGGCAGCGGGGCAGTGCGGGCCTGGCCCTCCTGAGGCCCCGCTGTCCCGGCCCCTGAGTCAGACCGGGACCGGCCCTGCCCCGGGAACGCACACGGCTCTCAGCGCCACCTGCCGGCAGCGGGCACCCCCGCCGGGCACCTCCSGGCAAACAGCCGCGCTCCGGCCGGGAACTGCGCCTCCTTCAGCTGAWGTCGCCGTTGGGGAAGGGAAGAGCGTGCTGTTCACTGCAAGCTGCTCCAGCGAGGAGCTGGCAAGTCACAGTAAGGAGGGGGCAGCAGCTCTYCTCTGTCCTACCTGTCCTTGCCCCTCCCAACCCAAAGTGAGGGGCAAAAGCTAAAAGCTGATGCTGATCCCCTGATGCGTGTCCACAACCCCCGAGCACAAACCAACGCTTCAGGCAGCTGACACAGGTGCCTTTGCTCCTGCAGAATGGCCCCGTKTGCCTCGCACGGCAGGACGGTCGGCCCTGTGACAGGATGTCCCCAGTGGCGCRGTGAGCACCGCTATAACTTCTGGGCCACCCGGACTTGGGCAGCACAGAAAGCATGAGATGGAGCTCCAGCACTGCTCAAAATAGCTTGCTGAAGGGATAAAACAATTGTCAAATCCAAACCATTAACTCTCCAAAGAGGTGATGACTTACAATTTTTTTKGTGCCATGCTGAGACAATACCTCCAAAGGTCAAAATTGGGAACCCAAGATGCAAAAAACTTTCTCCTGYGGCAATAAGCTCCCTAACGCTACTACCAAAGAATGCTCTGTTCAGAAAATGTCCTCCTCTGACAGTTGTTGCCAAAAGAACTCTTAACTGTGGAATGTACAAAAASAATCCCAGATCAAGGTGCAAACGTCCTTCCATCTCGAATAAGGTTCTGCATGTAGTCACCAAGGCACGAAAAAAAGCCCCAGAAGAAATAAGGAAGCTTGTGTAAATAAATCTGCATCTACCACCACTTTCCAGCCAGCACACTTACTCTGTGGTGGACTGCAGCTGTCCAGTGTCAAGCAATAAATCAGGTTGAGGTATCATGGTCAGGAGCTCATAGCAAATATGAGAGACACACTCTTAAATTCATTTCTTAGCATTTCTCTCAGTGTCTTCTACAGTAAGAAAGWAAGAGGAAAAATTTGTCAGAGTTCCAAGATACAGGCAAAGCCCAGATAATCCAGGACCCACAAAATCTGCATTCACATGTAAAAATTCAAATCTTCTATGACAAAGACAACCTGCCATTTGCCATTCTGTAAGAATTTGGGTATAATTAAATACTGCTAGAGATGCAAGGAAAGATGTGTTATTTCCTGTGAGGAAAAAGGGTGACTTAGAGGTTTTTAATATTATAGTTATTGCTTTTCAGAAAGTCTCCTCAGGAAACATCGGAAAATCCCTTCTCTCCAAATAGACAAGCCGAAAATTATAGATTCATTAAATCAGTGTGTGGGTAAGAAGTTTCTTCATATAGTATCACTATGTTGAAAACAGAGAAAAACACAACCTCCTTTCATCTGCTGAGGCTGAGAAATCTGTAACAAAAAGAGAATATATAAACAAAGCACACTGCTCCCCAGCACAGTCTTTGCTGTCAAAACTTACTCCTGCCCAGGGTCCGTTTCCCAATCTTACCTACATTTAAACTACCCTGTCCCAAACTGTTATTTCAGGGTTGCATTAAACACATAAGGATTTACTTATTTAGTGAGCAGTGATGCTACCAACCTTTCAGCTTGACACCCAAAACATCTGATCAAGGCTCTACTACAGAATTTAATCCACTAGGCAGCTGCCTAGTGAAAATATTCTCTCTACAGTGTGTTTTATGACACACTTCTGAATAAAAATATTCTCTTTACTATATCCAAGAAAGAGTCCGTTCTTTGAGATTACAGCATATATCAAATTATTAAGAACAGTACAAGAGGGACATTAAATAAACAAACTGAGAATTATGAGAGAGACATAGAGATATATATAGTTTAGGTCAATCTGGTTATTTTCTAGTGAGTGTAACTAAACAAAATAGGCATATAGTAATAAATACTTTCAACTGTACTARTCTATTTCATCAGACTAATCTAATTTATCTGAGCCAGTAAACAACAAAAAATGTGAGCTGCTCACATTTTCCCACAAATAGTATCCCTCCACACGGTCTGTGACCACCAGAGCTCTTGGCCACCTTGAACCAGATTTTGGCAAATACTAACATTAGGAATGATTTTTTTCACCTCTGGACTTCACTTCTCTTCTGTAAAATGAGCAGCTATTATCAACATATGAGTTCAACAGCTAGAAGAGAAACCAGGTGTCCAAATCAGGACATGGTGGAAGATGATAATTGTTTGTGTCTACAGATTCTCCGTTTTAGCAGATCTGTGCTACCTCCCGACACACAGTTCCTGATAAAAAGGCACAGAGGTAGCAGCTGCCCTCTGGCTCTGCACTTCCGTGGAGATGCAAACCACTTGATGACAGCTTTGTTAAAGCTGAATTTYTAGTTTCTTGCCTATGACTACATCTTGCTTCAACTAGGTGTTTGGATCTGTATGCTGTTTTAAATAGGAGAACAGTCCTATCAGAAAAAAAGGTCACAGGGCCTTGAAGTTAAATCTGCACCYGAGGCCTTGCTCAGTGGCTGCTTCTTCTCACAAAGCTCTGGATGCCTGAGCAGTTCCTTCAGAGATGCAGTGTTGCACATGCAGTGAGCTGCTGTCACACTGCAGATATGCTGAGGAAACAGAAGGATTGTCTTGATGCATCTGTAAATACAGCACAGGCATATTCCTTTTCCTAAGAGTTGCGCTAGGTTCCAGCAGTGATCTGTGAGAAAATTCTTTTGTTTCTAGGCTCTGTTGCTGATATATAATCAGTATATAATACTTGCATTACATTTCACCAACTCATGGAATACTGCAAACATTAATATCCATAGAACACAATGAGCAGAGGACTGAGAAGACTTACTAATGCTACTCCAAGACCACCCCCAGYGGCTCATTAGCAGTTGACTTTACAGTTATACATGCAATTTTCTACATGGGCCACCTCCTAGGGAAAACAGATGGTGAGAAGGAGCCTTCTTTCCCCTTATCTTCATCCCTGCGAAGAGGTAACTTCTCTATTTTGACAGGTATTTTCCCACAATTAACATTTAACTTCACAAAAAGAAAAAATTATTGGTGTGTCTTGGGCAAATAAACAGCTATACACAGGAGAAACTAACACATTCAAAACAAAAGGGATATTTCTGTATTCAGAAAAAAAAATACATATCTATTCTTGCTTTTTTTTGTATGCTTTCAGGAAGCTTGAAATTGCTASACATATTTGGTCAGTGCTTGTACTGGACTGCAACACATTTCTATACAGTAGATGACAAATTAATTTAGCTTTTATATCTCTCATTGGTTTATATATCTCTTGACTTACCCACTTTTGTTCTTGCAGACGTACAGGAATGCAAGAGAATTAAAATGYGTAGCTAGTTACAGCAGCACAATTCTGCCCCTGACACAGCTCAAAAAAAAACTGTGTTATATATAAATATTTTACTGAGTCCACGGATAACTTCTGTTCCACATCATGGCAGTGGTTTTAACATCAGGGAGGGCATGTAAGGCTTGTGGTCSTCCTTTCACTATGCAATAATATATATCTGCAAGGCAAAACCACATCTGAATGTCTGAGCCCACTTTCACTTGACACAGGCATGTCCATTTGGATAAAGCCACAAAGCTTCCTTTTTCAACCTTGACACAAAAATACATTAAAAGGAGGGACCATTAATTTCTAAAAGATAGAAATGTTCTTCACAAGCCAAACATGTCTCATTTGTATCTGTGCTTGTGTTACAACTGATTTAAAGGTATTTTCAAAAATAAGACAAAGATTTGGATATTTTGTTTACAAAAGCTGTTGCAGTTTTTGGCAATTAACTGCTGATACTTTGAATGGAAAAGGATGCAAGAGGACCAGACTATCACAGRTCTGATGCTCCAGAAATCCTCTGCCTCTAGCAGCAAAAGCATATACACTAATGAACTGGATAGCTCTTCAATAACAGCTGATTTATATAAACTACAATGGTTTCTACTGAGTTAAATGTATTTATAACACATTGCAAGATATAAATATGCAGCAGGAGGGGACCCCATGCTTTGCATGTCTTTTGATCAGGCACTGTGTTTATTGTCATTCATTTTAAAATCAGATGCCAAAGTAGAAGGGACTTCAATCACAGTAACCCTATCTCATGGTGGTTTCAGAGAGCACCCTCCAGCAAAATGCCTAATTAGCAGCATTTTCTGAAGATTTGGGGCACCCAACTTGAGACAATCTGTGTCTGATTTTCAGAGAGATGCTGAACATTCATAGCTCATGTTGGATCAGAAACAACACAAGGTAGCTCAGCCTGAAGGGCAGAGATGCTTCACAAGAGCAGACATTACAAGACACAGGATGKGTGGTCACTTCAGTCTGAACACACACCCAGCAGCAACAACAYTACATGTTGCCTGATTCGATCAGCATAAAATTAAGCTTTGTTTTTAACAGACAAGCAAAATTAAAAAGCCCTGGTTTGTATTTGAATTGCTGTTTTGAAGACTGTGACATCTGTTGTCGAGTTAGGCACAAGCAGCATCTCACACACAGACTCACTTATCTTAGTATGTAGGCTCTACATTTTAAATTGTTCTTAATTTCTATCTCTTTCCCTAAGATTTTTAATAAAATTTTGATTTTGCAAATGTAAGGCACATCCAGGAACTACTTGAAAGTACTCCTTACAGCAAGAATCAAATGCAATAAATTTAGGTACATTTACCAAATGCCTCAATAACACTAGAATTAAAAGGATAGGGGAAGAGAATCTCCTATACCTCCAAGATTTAGCATACATGGAATACATGTTTTTTAGTTGTTTGGGGCTTTTTTGTTTGGTTGATTTGGCTTTTTTTAGTTGGGTGGTTTGTTTTTTTTCTAAGGAAAAGGGCAAGCAACCAAAATGGACTACTGAACAAAAAGTGGTCACATTTCATTTAGCCCTGAATTTAGAAAAGTTAGAGAAGTCCTTGGTTTAGAAAGTAGGCAACATTTTCAGGGTGAGTCATGGTGAGGGGGTAATATTTGGTTTTTGAAAACCTAATTAATAGTATTTTTCTTTTAGAGTTTCTTTTACAGCTGCTGGTCATGTATCTAATGTGACTGCCATTGATTGGAAGATATTGCACTGATTTTTATTAAGGGCAGTAAGCATCCGAAGGCTGACCCAAATAAAAATGACATGTTTGCCAAGATTTGAATTCACATTTGAATTTAARTGTTTTCAATTACTGTACTGAACCGCAATTGTACTTTTTGGCTACAAGGTGATGTAGGCAAAATGATAAAATAGACCCACTGAGGGGGTTGCAGACACAAAACCCTCTAATGGTGGTCTCCAGCTGACAACTATTTGAACTGCTTCAGATATGTGCTTGTGGGAAAGTGAAACAAGCTTCAAAATTCAGAGGACTGTTTCTAAAGCTATTGCATATCTAGCAGAGTTATTGCTTTACAGACAAACATTTCCAATCCATGGAAGGATGTGGACACTGAAATACCAGAAGGGATAGCTCTCAATTCCCTTGAGCATAAACTAGTCCAGTTGAAAATTTTGCACAGGGCAAATTTTAGCTCATTGTGACTTACAGGTTTCATTGCTACAGCAAATAACTGGCAGTGTATGTATCCGCTCCACAAATAATTAATATCCTGTGTGCCCATTGCAATATGCTGTTACCAGGTAAGCCCTTTTACTCACTCTACAAGGGGCTCAGGAAGGATAAGCAGCACTGCATTCTCCAATAAATAAATTTGAAAAAAAATTAAATAAAATAAGCTGCCAGCACACAGAGGTGTTAATCTCTTCCACTCAAGAATTATGAAGAGGAAAGTAATATAAACTGTAAATTGTGCAGGCAGCCCAAGAAGCTCGGTTCAATGTCACTCCATATCACTGATTTGGCCATGGTATGACTTCTTAAGAGTTGGCAGGAATCTTCAGAAGGAGGGTCAAGATGAGGGGAATGACTTATCCATGGAATTCACAGTCTAGAGACATTTTCATTCCCCATATTACACAGATAATTTATAAATGTGYCTACCCAACCACAAGGGGTTTTCTCATAAATTGCCAACTATTTGTTATAGGTTGATTCTTACTTAGAGAGCAAGAGTGTAGAGAGGGCACCCATTCCACAGGGTTGCCTTAGCACAGTCACACAGAAATTGAAGCAAAACAGTCAAGGTCACATAAAGAAAATAAAGATTTCCAACCAGGAATCTTCAACAGACAAAAAAAAAATGTGATCCCAACAGAAATCTACAGCAGTCTGAGAGGTACCCTACAAATGTGTTTTTCTACTTATGGYTGCATCTTTCTTTGGAATAATTCTTCATACGGACTTCAACTTGACATCTTCCTGCCTTGCAAAATGTTTCCCTCCACTGCTACCATACTAAAGAGGTTGATTCTTACTTAGAGAGATGCTTACCCAAAGAGGTATCACGTTGCTCCAAAATTTCAGAAGAGCAATGTCTGACAGTGTCAGTAGCAGTGCAGACTGTCAAGTTCTGCTGCAACAGTTCTATTCTGGGGTAGCACCAGGCCTTACCTTGAGAACCGATCCACAGAGGTCCCCGGGATCCACTAGAGAGGAAGCCCAAACAATGGGATGAACATGATACTTGCTGTTCAGTCTCATAAAGACTAATGACACAGGTCAATTATATTTGAGGGAGCAAAGTATTTTGTATGTTACTACTACAGTTTGTAAAATGAAAGCTTAGATTTCACATTAACGACTAGGATCTGAAAGAAGTCAAAGAATGTGCAGTATCACCCTCCATACTGCACACATCCAGGAATTACAAAGAGGAGAAAAAATCTGGWCTGCATTGCTGGGGAAATTTATAAAAAATTCAGAAGTATTTAATAATTTACATAGTCAGACCACTGACCTTAAAAGTTGTGTTAAAAAATTAAGAACCTCAAAGAAAAGCTATTCAAAAATACAGATTACTTAAAATAGATGATTGGTTACCCAAAATTATTAAATATTAGTGAATTTAATAACAAATTACATATTAATGTAATTACATGCATAAATAAATGTGATAAGATTTGAGAACTTCAGAGCACAGGTATGCACCATCATGCTAAGGCAGTGAGTGTGACACCTATGGAAAAAGCCTCACTGAAGCACTAACAATTCTCATCTGCACTCATCTGCTGCCTGGCACAATACTGTGGACATTTGCAGCCTGGCAAAATATTTATTGTGAAACCCATCTGAATTTAGATTTCATTGCAAATCAGACAACAATCCCTTTCTCTGCCATACCTCATGTATGAAAAATTCTCTTATGTCAGATCCTTCCTTCTGTCTTATTACA
This sequence comes from Malurus melanocephalus, assembly GCF_030028575.1. Lineage (NCBI taxonomy): Eukaryota > Metazoa > Chordata > Aves > Passeriformes > Maluridae > Malurus > Malurus melanocephalus. Next base: position 4,692,502 of record NW_026623240.1, on the reverse strand, counting down.
CCTAATCTTGTCATCACACAGGCCATAGCAGAACATTTTAACAATGATTTAAGAAACACAGATATGATCTGAAATCTGGTATAAAAAAAGGATGTGCTTATTAAGTGTCATGAACATGGCATTCAGTTGAATAAGTGTTAACATTCTACCTGAACAAAATTCAAGACTCAATTAAGAATGAAGAAGATATTTTTCACATCTCATTAAAACTATTATACAGATTTATTGGTACAGAATGTCAGTAATTTGGTCGGTTGGTCAGTGATTAATCCCTAGATAGACAGTCTGTAAAAGACTTTATGATTCACTGTGAAGAAATAGGTACACACTGCAAAAATAACAAGCACTTCACTTGAGAGGAACTGCTTTGGGTTTCAGTAAAAAAGGAAAAAACATAAAGGAAAGGGGGGGAAAAAGCCAGAAAGCAGTATTAAGTTGCATGCATGAGAAGTGCATTTTTGATTGCCAGGTGCTGAAATATCATTCTCAGTTTGCCWTGACTCAGGAAGTGTTCTCTGATCTCAAAATTGTTGATGTTTAAAAAAAAGASCATTTTCTTAAAAGAACAAAACAGACAGTACTATAAAAATAATGAGCTGGGAAGACTCTTAAGCCTTTTACATAATAGAACCTCTCCAGCACTGAGGAAGATTCCCTCAAGGCCCAGTGTAGCTCTTTACTTTTATTTTGGTTTAAAGAGGCAAACACCATAGCATCAATTAAAGAGGCCACTTATTTACTAAGCATTCAGAGTCTACAGCAGTTAAGAGGATTAATTGTCTTCATGCATATGAAATTTAAACATAGGAGATTAAAGACAAACCAACCTGGTCACATGCAACTAACTTCAATTAACCTATCTGCACCCCCTAAGCATTTTTGTTAATAAGCATAGATCACTGGTCCCAATTCAGATCCTGATCTTGTGACTGGTTTTCTCCATGTGAATTGAGAGAGGAGCACTTTCAGAACATGGCTTCAGAAAGAAATGGAAGAAACCCCACAACTGTTCGAATAAACTGTAAAGCAGCAGCTGCAACAATGTGCAAGCTGAACCACAGTGGAAAACATATGTGGAGACCTCCATAGCCACCTTCAGAAAAGACTGGCATTTAAGCATCCAAACACTGGAAGCACTTTTAATGCAATCTGAAATTTGAAAACAACACTGACTGCAATTAATGGTACAGAAAACGTTACAAGTTGTAATTGCTCCATTCACTTCAACAGTGTTACAGTGCTGAAGTGATTTATATCTATCACAATAAACACCTCCAAATGGGGACTACAGCTATTTTATCCTTACATAATTAAATTAATAACAGTCAAACTTCAGCTCTGCCTGGTTATGAAGCCRTGTTCTTTCTGACCTTCACCACATAAGAGGCTGCCAGCGAAGAGCTGCAGCAGTACTAAGTCTTGAATAGTACAATATTGGTTTTTAGTATTAGAATCAGTATTGGTTTTCAGTATTAGAATCAAGTCCAGTTCTTCTTAGTGATGCCTTTTTCACAACAAAATACACTYTTGAAATGTTCCTGGGTTGTACTAATTGCAATGATTGCAATGGACCAATGGCTGGGAGGGTGGTGGAGGGAGGAAGAGTCAAAAACTGTTTTTGTCAGTGYTGTAACCACAGGGTTTTTTTACCTGCAATATATAGAACTTACCCATAACAAATACAAGTAATTTCACTGAAGCATATGAACAATCTATTTTTATCCTGTAAGGGCAACTGAACACTGGAACACATTGCCCAGACAGACTGCAGTGTTCCCATCTTTGAGGTTGTTCAAAACCCAGCTGGACACAGCTTTGAGCAACCTGTTCCAGCTGACCCTGTTCTGAGCAGGAGGGTTGCACTAGGGGATCTGCAGCCTACCCCAGCTGCTCTCCAGTTCTGCAGCAACTRTTGTAACAGTGGTATCCACTGCTTCTGGTCTCTCTGAAGACCCCCAGCAGAACAGCAACAACAACCCCCCTCTCCACAAAGTCAGAAACCTCTGTAACTCACCCATGGTATGGACGTTTACCTATCTTGTTATACTTCTGATCTCTTCTGATTTTGAACCATGACACAACTTCAAGCAGCCTCCTCGAAGTATCATAATACAAGTCCCACAGTCAACACAAGATGTCAGATTTTTCAATTTGTCTGGGGTTTTTTAATAGTGGATACTACTGACAGCTGTCATACTGCATGCCTTTCCAGGGAACAGCAGGGAGAGTACATGACAATTAGATGACAAAGAGTCACTTAGTAAAACTGAACTAGGCTCTCTAGTGTTCCTAATTAATAGTTCACTAGAAAGGGTCTAGAGATAATACCAGTTTTAACCAACAGCTTCATTTGCAAAAGTGTCTTCTCAGACATCATTTTCATGCTAGCCTGTTGTAGGTAATCAACCAGCTGCAAGGGACTGTGAATTTTACTCGTCCTTCTGAAGTGCCAGCAAAATCATTGTTTAATTTCACTAATTTCCAACCCATTACATGTGCACAAGCCCATGGGCTCTTCAAAGAAGCAAGCAATATCAGAATTTGGCCTGATCCATCTTTACTGCTGGTGATGGCACACAAAGAGCATCCCACAGAAATTRTGCAGAATTGCCAGTTCAGAAGGGAATACCTGACTGTCACAGCTCCTCTCCCCTGGAGCCAGGCCCTTCCTGCTGCACAGCCTTCCTACTAATTAGCCACCTAATTCCAGTACCTGGAGAAATCCATAGCTCTTATTAGGAACACTATTTTTTTAATCCAGTTAGACTAACATACCTCTTTTAAATAGTCATTGGATCAGGACTATATCTCTTTCTTTTCTGAGATAGCTGCTCTAATGTCTGGTCTCAAATGTACGTTTTTGGCCATGGTAACAATTAGTTCATTGTAAAAAAGTGAAGAGTTTCAGTATAAGGAATTTTATATATTCTCTCCAGCAACATTTCATGGCCAGACAGCTGACTTCATGATTTCTGGGCATCCAGATTTTGGATGTAGAAAGATAACAGTGAATCTAATTGGTGACAGATGGACCATGGCACATTTCAACAGTTTCTCAGTGACTGTAACCTTTCTGCTAATAAATAAATGCAGTAAACCTGTGAAAGTTCTTTAAAATTGAAATGGTTAAATATCCAGTAGAACATAGATTTGAGGCAGAGAAGAACCCAATGTGTCTCTTGCCTATAATTTCCCTAAATGTTTAGGCAGGACCAATGAGCTTTTTACCCCATTTTTAAAGGAATGGGATGATACATCATCTGAAATAATACTCTGGTCTTCTAGTCTAGATTCCCTCGTTTATGTTTCCTTCTTGAAGGCTCCTTCACTAAAGCACTGTATAGGAGAACATCTGGAAGTACTGTAACATGATTCCAGAATCAAGGAACAGGTTTATTGTTTGGGKTTTTTGAAATTTAGAGCTTCAACAATGTAGCAAACACTTCATAAAAATATGAATAGTACTTATTTATACTAATTCTCTCCTGTTTGAAAGCAGAATACATTTGGTGTAAATATCACTACTAGAGTCAAAAAATCAGGAACCAGAACCTTTTTTTCCTTTTAATAATGTCATGATTTTTTTGCAAAATTGAAACTCGGTCATAGAGGTAAGGTCTTATGTGTTTCATAAACTATATCAAAATGTATATCAAAATTAAGAGGACAGAATATTAGAAACTGTTGTGTGGTAGCTACACAGGAAAACAAATACAATTATTCATTTAATAATATCTTTCCCTAGCAACTATGCATTTTAGACAGAAACAGTCTGACAAYAGACATTGCACACAGTCATGCTTCATGAAACTCAGGCCAGTTGCAAAAGCTGGGCATCCATCAAGCAAAACCAGCTGGTTTTGAATAAAGATCCAAATAGAACCAGATTAAACCAAAACTAAGTCTTGTGGAAATCAGTCACCTTAGTGCCCCTCTGTAGCTGCCTTAGTGAAGCCATTTCACCCTTGGCTGGGGAAAGGGACCCCATCAGCACAAGGCAGTACCCAAACACCTTCTGATCTTCTCCCTGSCATGCTGCAGGCTGGTGATGCCCTCTGTTTAACAGGTGGAGAGGCGCACAGAAATTCRGGGCTTGCTCCACAAGAACAATTTGCATGGCTAATCCAGGCACAGAGCCCTCARTGCAACAGCAGCATTTGTGGGAAGCTCCCAGCAGCTCGGGATGGGACACCAGGCAAACCTCATAAAACAAACAAATCTAAAATACCTCACAACCTTGAATGAGCATTCAAACCATCAAGGTGAGGCAGGAATAAAAACACCACTGCATCAAAATATTGCTACACAGRAGGTGTTTCCTTCTTGTTGAATCTCTTCTGCATAATATAAGTAATATTCATAATGAGAGAAGGCACTTTATCTAACAGTTCAGTATCTAGGATATTATCCTAAGGTACCAGAGACCCAAATTTTGATTCGTACTGCAAGGTAAAAAACAAAAATAAACTTAAAAATAACAATAAGAATTTTTTTTTCCTCACTGTGCAAGTATTCTGGTCACATCTCAGTACACCATAGTTTCTCTGCTCCTGGTTTCAGCTGCTTTGTGCAAGAGCAGCATTGAGCTGCTGCCAGCTCAGAAAGTGCCTCTGCAATTCAACTTTGCTGATCTTATTGCAGAGCTCTGGTTTCCAAAAAACCATTGGCTACTAGGTATCAATAACAGGTTGAGGTAGCAAGGGCAGGATGATTTTTGAACAGTCATTGCTACTTAAAAGGAAGATCAAATGCCTAACAGCTTACATAGTTGTACACGTGAACCCAAATTATCATTCAAAAGTCACAAAAAGTCTGAGCCTCCAAAAACCAAAGCACTTTAATCACTACCTGTTATTTTAGCATATTCCATGCAGGAGCAGAAGGCATAKCTGTTACTTTAGAAAGGTAACAGAATTGAGCAGACCCCTCAACATGTTATCTGTTGCAGGACTGAAGTCTACAGTGTTCCCTTAATTTGTTAAGTCAACTCTTAGAGTGTTCCCAGGAAAAGYATTGGCCTTGAAGACACATCAACTAAGTCAAATTGAGCAAAAGAGCTGCCTAAGAACAGACACAGCAGGGGTTTTATAAGAGCTCTCCAGGCTGGCAGTTACTCCCGAGTAACACCTAGCTTGTTTCAGAGAGATTAGGACAGTACYAAAGGGACAGTTATTACAGAATAAACAAACAATTCTGGATTGCAATTACTCCATGAAAAGACAAGCCCTTGCCTCTGAAAATCCTCACTATTCAACAGACAGTAACATTAACATCAAACCAACCAAGAGAGGTTTCCCTTCCTTCAGCTGGCCAGAAAGGAAGAAAACACATTCTCTTAGTTCATATTGCCCATTCTTTATAGACCTAAACAGTCGAACCAAGCAAGGTGCTGTCAGATTCGCCTAGACTGTAACATTTATACTGTAGCACTGATTTCTCAAACAGTGCCTGTCAACATTGAGACAATTGTCTAAAATCCACTCAGTCCAATCTCATTAGTACAGGAGAAATACACATGCTGTAGCATTCTGTGGATTAAATCCAAATGTTAAAGTGTTCATTTGTGTCATCAAGCTTCCCTCAATATACACCCAGTAATTAAACAAAAAATCAGGGGAGATTACAATTTGACAATCGTCAATCCTCTGCAAGAAAAGCAGAGGAAGCTGGACCCCAGAAAAAGAGATGTACACTGACTAGAGGCCATCCGTAAATATCACTGTAATCTAAACAAAAAAAAAATAGCTATTGTTCATAATGCAACATGTGCCGCTTAAAATAATAAAGACCTCTTCTTTTAACCTTGTATTTCACATTTGCTAAACTGGCAGAACCACTTTAGCCTAGAAGTCTTTGTGTATAATCTTCATTTCTTGTCTGCCTTTTTTTGTTTTTATCTTAAATTCTATGTGTATACAGCTAGTATATAAAGAACCTTAGCCTGAACAGAACTAAAAATCACTCAGAAATCCTCACTGTAAAAAGAAATCACTGCATTATAAGATTAATCTGTTGAAAAACATTTTTTAAAGCTGCAAAAAATGTAGAAACTGGCCACGTGTAAAGTCAAGGTTAGCTGCTGAATTCATGAAAAAGACAGTTTTGTGTCATCAAACGAGAGATGATTAGTTTCTCAGTCCCCGARTGTCCTTTCACAAATCTTTGATAACCTCATCAGGTGAGATAAGTCAGCTCACATTTCAAAGATAAAGTCCTAAATAATTGCCTTACCAAAATGTAATGAGAATTCTAAAAACCAAAAAGCTGTGATTTTATAGAAACAAATAAATATATTTTTAAATAAATCTAGGTGTTATGTATTTTAAAGCATAATTTTTACCTCTGCATTTAGGATCACTTTTTGCAAATGTCGAAATCCCAAACAAGTCAGCTTTTCTTTTTAAACATTTGCTTCCTTTAAGTTTAGGTACAAGTTCAGATCCAGCAGCAATGTAATAGTAATAGTATCATGTAACAGTACAGTAGTACAATATGATTTTTTTTTAATTATGTAGAACACAAATTTATGGCAAATGATGCAGCAGGCACATGTATTCTGATGTTGATTACCCAAACCTCAGTTATCTAAAATTCCTGCTAGCTGAAATAAGGTTGTATGCTGCTGTACGTAACTATCAGGGGAACTTATTTAACATTATTAACTGAAACCCTGATCCTCTGAATTCACGTTCACTTTGACATTTGGATTATTAAAGCTGTAACGGCTTTCAAAAAGAAAAAGCTAAAATGAGCTAAGAGGCAAAGACTTTTCTAATGACTTTGCTATTTTAAAAAGAATGCCAGGTGCTTACCCAGGCAAGTGGAAGCCAGAGTCCCCAGCTTGAATGGCCTGCGGTGCACTCGGCCACAATGCTGGAAGGCACAGCAGGGCCTGAGACGTGAGGTACAAGAGTTACAGTAATGTGATTACACGGCTGCATAGTTCAGGAATGTGAAAATCCTGATGGTTCAGTTGCAAGTCTGCTGGTCATTTTGTGTGTGTAATTATTATTGATTTACTTCCTGACAGAATCTCAGAGAAAGCACCAAAAATCTAGATGTAAATGCAGGTTTTAAATGGTATTTTCATTTGGCATTAATTGTTTTAATGGTATTTTCAATTCTGCTTTCTAAGATATAATTTTTTTCTCTTGACTTCAACTTATCACATACTGCTTTAGCAAAATGAAGCGATCAAGTGTGGAATGGGCACTGAAGGCAAAGACTCAATAAAAGAGCAGCATGCTTTTCAATCTGGCCTTTTAAAACATCCACTATCAGAGGGCTTTGGAGGTTTAAGGGATTAGATACCATGACACATCTGTCAGATTATTATGTAAGAAAACTCTCCTGCTGTTTTCTGTGGGGAGAATATCTGCTGCGGAATACTTTTTTTTTTAAATTAAAACCAAAAAGACACAAAAAAGGCAATATTTCACTTGCTTCAAAGTGTTTTTTTCATGGGAAACAAAAAAAGATAACTTATTTTTCCTGGCCTAAAATCAAATTATATTTAGCACTCTGGCTGCAGGCTTCTGTCTGAATATGGATTAGAAGAATACACATGCTTTTACTGTTCACAACAGAGATTATGCAACGATATCAGGATTTGTAGGTTGGCCTAACTTAGCTATAATTTACAGAGCCAGGAATCACTGRCAGCATGCAAAGAATTGCAGTGAAATGTGAAATGATAATTCATGTTACATTCCAGTTACACACTTAAAAGCATTGAAAATGACTGCTAAACTTAGGCAGCTTTTCTGTCTAAAACAAAAGCCAAAATAATTTTATGAAAAATACCCATCCTACTGTTCACATGTGTTGTTTGTATAACACAAATACATCTTATCGGTGGCAGCAATGTCCACATCCTGCTGCTGAGGGCACTGCAGAGCAACAACCAATCTCCAAATTCACATCACACATGGCTGGAAAGCTACAGCTTCATTAAAATTATTATGAGAAGCAGAAGTCTGAAGCYATCATGCACCACCAGTCGGATACTACAGATTTAAACAATTATTGTAAGTTCTGTATTGGTCCATTCTGATCTTCAAGTTCTGCAATTCTCATGCCCCTGCTGTGCTCTTTTAGACATCTCACCCTTACAGCAGGGGACCGGATGATGCAGGGCTGTTTAGGTGGTGAGAGCTATAGTACTGTGCTACACAAACAACTCACAGAGGCAAACRCAGCAAGAGCTGAATTGGATGTTTCTCCTGTTTCAATAATTTTTCTCTCTCCTAGCACCTGAAATCTACCTTTGCCACAAACTCCATTACCAACTACACAAAGCATTTTAGATGCTGCTTTGCATAGACAGATGAACAGAAAATAGTTGTCAATAGATAGAAGCTAGAAAGARGCAAACTAAAAATAATCAAATACATGGAGCACCACTACAGATTACAATTGGGGGAACAGATGGGGTTGKTTTTTTTTAAACAGACTTTTGCATATACATAGATATATAAAGTTTCTCCCAAACCYGACCTTCAAAGGAGCACTGTATGACCATGAAAAGTAATCCCTGCTCAAGGATCAATCCTGTTTTTTAATACTGACATTATCACAATTTAGAGCTACAGGGTTCCAGTCTCAAGCCCTAACCCATTACTTGCAAAGAGTGCAGGCCAAAGCAGGAAACTCCTGTACAACTGCASAGAGTATTTTAGGGCACTTCCTGAGCTCAGAAGCTCTCAGCACAGGCACACTCATTTGCTTAACATTTCAAAAACATCATCCCACTTCCACAGCGTCCCTCGTTTCTTCTTGTCTTCCCTATAACTTCGGTGAGAGGGAACCTAAAGGAAGGGTGTTCTTGGCCACACAAACTCATTTCACCAAAACTTTCCCGAATTTATTGGCTAGGACTGGCAGTTTCATTGTTTTGCTCTTGGCAATACTGTAAATCAGAGCATCCTGAGCAGAAGGTTTCCATGGACCAAAGAGCAGAGCAACAGSAGCCACGAAAACACACACTTCACTCTGAATAAGAATTGTTCAATCACAACACTGCAGATTATATTGATGAATATATAACTTGTAAGTAAAGGATAAACACTCTGTTCACAGAAATTGTATGAACTTAGTCTGGAAACACAGTCATATTTTGTCTTTGTGTGTACCACTGGCATTCATACTGAAGTCAGTTTAATTCACATTGGTARTTTAATATAGTTAAATACTTAAAATACCATTCATGGCTGATTATGTACATACCTAGACAACTACTATAGCGAGTACAGAAACCAGCTCATTAACAGCATTTTTCACAAAAATATAGTTTCTAGGAAACTATGTGCAAAAAATGTAGATCCAGAAATCCACGAGGGTCTCCTGTTTAAATGTCTCTTGTGCAAGCGCTGYGCCCTCAGCTGGGTTCCCTAGCCTGACTTTATAACCCATGAGGAATCTCATTAATCTAGAACAGGGGAATACTCTTTCCACATATTGGAAGTCAGAATTAGGAAAGCAAGTTCAGTCTATAAAACCAAGTGATCCATAAGGTTGCACAGCAGCCTTTCTGAATTCAGCTTTTTAAACTATGCCAACACCCTTCATTTGGACAGACTCACCATACCCCCACTCCGYAGAAAACTAGCCAAAATTCTGTTTCAAGACCTCATACCTTTGCAACAGGAGTTTTAAAAATGCTCTGTTTCATTCTGAGATGTGAAACATCCAGAGCCCTAAGGCTTGAAAGATTCAGCAGCCCCAGAATYACCAGTCTATGCTTCTTTCAAACGATTTAGTCTGTAAATATTTGGAAAAAAGATGATGTCTTGGCTGGTAGTCAGAAAAACAGTTTTTACTGAACAACTTAGTCTTCCAGAATCTGGATTTAATTATTTTGAGCAAAATTCATGTGTGTACATGCATGAAGAGCTATAAAGAAAGATACCTTTTGTCTTATTTACATGCAGTTCTTACATTTAGATTTTGGGCACTTATGCAGACATCTCTTCTAGTGCGAGTGAAAAACAGGTTCAATCCAATGTTTATAAGCAGCTGGCAAAGAGATGTGAGAGTGGCTCTTCAGGGGCAGAGTCTGCCTGGCACACACAGGGTCACTCTCTGTGCACAGAGGTCTCAGATGAAGAGCTCCTTATTCCAAGAGACACACCACAACAAACAAACACGGGCTCAAAGCCTCCRGCACAGCCAAATCTTGCTGCATCTTTGCTCAGCTCTCCAGAGCCCAATATACTCTCACTCCCACACCGAACAGCTATCAGGGCTTCYCTTTTGTTCTTCACAGGGAACTTTCACAGAATACTGAAGTCTGAAATTRACTATTTATTATCTTTAAACAAAAGCAAATAGGGGCACATACATTCAAAAATGCAGCCTATAGAAGAATATAATTTCCTTTCCAGTGTCACCCACAGCTAGCATTTCCAGGCTCCAGCAAATCTTTCATGCAAGGTTTCCACTAAAAACACCATCCTTTGCTTTGCCTCTGGCCACATTTAAATTCAAACTCACTACTATTTTACATACATTTCATATTTAATTTCTKTTACTATGCATCATCCCCATTCTAATAACCATTATGGGATGATGGTTTTGTTATAGCTTTTTTTCAGCATTTTCTTTTCCTGTTTTCCTGTATCTGACCCTCTTCATCCCGTCATAGGCCTGAAGATGTCATTCAGCTGACTTTTTGCTGACCCCCTTAAGTGAATCCTAGTAAAGCCATTTGGACTACAGGATCTGTTCAAGAGTCTTGGCAGAGCTCAGGACTTGCCAAAGGCCATCCATGCTGTTGAGTCATGGGCAGCCACTGGCACAAGCTGCACTTAGAACTCCAGCCCCATCACCACCCAAGGACCCCAAGCCACAGAATGTCCTCCCAAACATGTGTCCTCTGCTCACAGCCAGTGTTACTGTACTGAGGAACTGTCTATTACTAGGACATTAGAAGTGATTCAAAAGTTTACAGATCTTCAGTTCTACTGGCTTATCAGGAATGCAACTGAAACAAAACTTGGATCTTGTTTTAATTCAACCTCTGAACTAACAAGGAAAAAGGAGTCCAACCATTCAACCTCTCCAGCATACAAGAAAGAGGGAAGATAAAACTTCTCAGCCTGGTACAGGACAGAATTTGTTGCTCATCTCTCCCTCTCCCACTGCAGTAAGGTCTCCCTCGTTTCAGCCAAGGATGATCCACAGATCTAGTGCTGCTCTAAACATGTTCACAAGAACGTGCCCCAAACACCCTGACATCAGCCCAAGGGCCACAGGGCACACGAAATATGTAGACAATGTAAACAACCAACTTGCTAAAWACCAACCCCAAATCCAAGTTACGAGAAACCTACCTACACAGGTAGGTTTTGGACACTGCAGCTAAGTACTTACARAAACAACCTTGTGCATTACAAATTCCTTGTTCTTTTATGTTGAGGATTATTTATGTTTAGTTTTGATTTTAAAAAGTTCACAGTTACTAACTCAACATGGATATAACAGTTTAGAAAAGGGACTTCCAGGAACTTCCAAACACTTACCTAAATAAGTATATCTGAGTGCATTTATTAGCTTTGGGGCTAGAAGGATTATTCAGCAAAATGAAACTGAATATTAAATAAAATAGTCTACACTCTCAAGATGGTGACAAATGCGAAAAAACTGCTAATTTCTAGGCCTACAAGTGGGGTTTTTTTTCCCCAAGTCAATCAAACATATAGCTGATCTCATGCCAAAGCATTTAATAAAACTAAAAATGTTAAACACATTTTAATGTACTTTATCCAAAGAAAATTCATCTATACAAATTCTGCTGTTGAAAAAAGTTTCTAGCAGGAAAAAAGCAGCAATGTTTCAGCAAATGTCTAAGCACATATCCTAAATGCAATCCTAATGAATGAGGAAACATATTGTACAYAAACATCTGAAAGACAAAAATATGATCCATAAAACATACATTATCAATAACTATAAACCTAAATAATAATTGCACCACATTCATCCCATTCAGAGGCAGAATTAAAATACAGACTCTAAAACAGAGGACAAKATGTTCCTGCTTCCAGTGTAAAATGGCCCCTAGCCTGAAGCACGTACAGTGTGCCTATGTTGCTCTCTTTTGGTGAATGTGCAGTACTGACACAAATTTCCCTGTGCAACAATGCCAGCATAAAATATTACTCAACTCTGGTTCCAAAACTGATMTTACAAATAATCTTTAGCTTCTGATTTTAATCCTATTAAAATGCTGATTCTTTTTCCATCACTATTATATTTAAGAAAAGGCTAATGATGCAAAAAGTTAGTTCTTTTCCTAGCTCCTTCACCAGGAGCTAGGAAATTGGCTTAAATTTCCAAATTGGCTTAAATACTTTCTCTAAACATACCTTATATACATGCACAAAAATATTTATCAAAAATATTTATCAAAAATACATTTGTTGAAAGGGAAGAATTATTTTGAAAATAAATGTTACGATAAATTGTTTTGGTTTTTTCATATGGCAATGGTGGCTTTACTTGAGTATTCTGGAGGTTAAGGAAGGAAAAGCAAAGGCCAGTAAACATTGAAAATTTCAGTGTAAATACAGTTTTTTGTGTGTAGTGGCAGAATAAACAGGATATGACAATTAAAGCAAACTGATTTGTTCACTTCATGCTTGTTGAGAGAACTCCATCASAGTTGACAGAGCAGAGACCTAGCACAGCATCCTAACACAGTCCTTCCCACTTGCTGTACTCTCCTGCATCTCAGACTCAGTGGGCCTTCTTACCCGCACCATTCTCCTGGCTAAATCTTTCCTTAGCCAACATGTCCTCACCAGTGATCTCTATATCCTTGTTTACCTCCGTTGTCCTATTTTRTCTCCTCTGTGTTAGCCTGTTTGCTTGTACATATGTTGTGCTATAAAAATGTTTAATRGTAATCCCTGTCCTTTCCACCTGGGCTGCGCAGAACTGCAGTAATAATGTTTATAACCAATTCTGTGTGGTAGTTATACAGAGCCCAGTWACCTTCAGGCTATTTCTCATTCGGGACAAATAATCTGAATTAAAGAGATTAATCCTTAGGGTACACATGGACTTAAGGTACTAAAGGAGGGCAAATACTTTGCTCCATTTATTTTTGTGAAAAAGTCTAATCAACAAAGGACAGACTTCTTAATTTAAGCACCTAAAATAAAGYTTTCAAACCTATATGCCTAAAAATAGGTGAAAATTATTTCTCACTAACATGGGAGAACACTTATTGGTTCTCCTGGATTCCAATGGCACAAAATGAAATGCTCAGCATCTTTAAATCCTCTTACTTTTACTGAGATCTATTAACTGTGGTGGCACATAATTTTAGCCACTATAATTTGAAAGCTTTGTCCTCTCTCTTCTGTGAGCAACAATTAAATAAAGAAACACATAGATTTTGCATAGGTATAAAAAAGTAGCTAGTGATTTAGTAATTTAATAGCAAGGATTTAGTGATACTTTGAAAAATCTWATCTTTTAACATATTTCAAAAAGCTACTCATCCCACTTGGTCCAGATGCACCCACTTAATCAAAGAAATCACACACAGAAGTGAGAGTTAAATCAATGAGAGTTTCTGAACMTCTTTAAAACTTCCCTAAAAATCTGGAAGAGAGCCTGTGTAGATTTGTTGTATCCATACACAGAACAGAGGAATAGCAGGAGAACTGTTGTGACCATGCCATTTGATTAGTATTCCCACTACAGCCGCTGCCCCAGGTATAACTAGAAGTTATATTTAATGCAGATATCCTGATGAGCAAAGTTTTAAACTAATTATTACATATAAATAGTGAAGAGAGAGATTAATGGARCCATAGTTCAGTCAAATGATTCTGCCAAAGTCATGAATGGTAAGAACATAAACTGAAATTCATAAAAAGCAACACACCTCTGGAGCAGATACTGTAGTATCTGCAAAACTGCCCAAAAATGTATCTTTGCAACATACAAAAGAATCAAAACRATAGTGTAATTCAGGGGACAGGATCTCAGATAAACTATAATAATGGAAATTGGTACCAAGAGGAACAGAATGATTGCAAAATCATAGAATCATCAAGGCTGGGAAAGACCTCTATGATCAAGTCCAAGCACTGCCAAGTCCACCATTAAACCACATCTCCAAGTACCACATCTGCATTTTTAAAAATATTTCCAGGGATGATGGTTCTACCACTTCCTTGGGCATCCTGTTACAATGCTGGACCACCCTTCCAGTGAAGAAATTTTTCCTATTATCCATTCTAAAAGTCCCCTGTTGCACTTTAAGGCTGTCTTCTCTTGTCACTTGGGAGAAGAGACTGACCTACTGCTCTCTCCAATTACTTGTCCTGAACCTCTTTTTCTCCAGGCTAAACATCCCCAAAACAATAGATGTGAAGAGTYATGGGAGAACTCTGAGAAATTATCTGCTGTAGCACTTCTCATCCCCCTCAACCCTGAGGGGGTTGAGACTGACAGACTGCTGCTACTTCAGAGTACTTCAGAGCAAAAATCAAGGAAGAGATATCTGGGCTCAGCACCAGGATGAACCTTGTGGATGAGTGTTTGCTATCTGGTCATGGGTTTATCCCAGGGTGCTCTTGCAATTTGTTACAGCCAAAATTCTTTGTTTCTTGCCAGCACCTCGATGGGGGTTGTGCAATCACTTCAAGCTAGGCAGAAGRCAGTGCTGTTCTAAAGAAAAAGTGTATGAATTCCCACAAACTATTAGAGAACAARTATTTTTTGCTTTCTGCTGCCCTCCAGATACTGTCTTATCACTTGCGAGACCCAGTCCAACACAAGGAAGCACATTTTAAAACTGCACTATGTAGAGAACTCAATTTTTCCAACACTTAACACAAGTTTAGGTCTAATGCTTGCTTAACATGAGCAGAGTCTCAGTGATGACTACTCATCCTGACCTGAGTTTGTCAAATCACTTGCTCCAATGAATACCACCGACTGCTGTATCTCTCTAGAAACCAATCCCAACAAACTGCAAGGCAATTTTCTACASAGCACATTAAATTGTCTTGATCCCCACCCCATACAGTCATCACCCTGCAGGAGAAAAGCTATCTGAGCCTGAAGACCAAGAGCAAGGGAAAAGAAAGGCTCTGTACATTCTTGCAGGCTGGAGTTCTCTGCRGCTGCTGGGATGCAGCCTCTTACATCCACAACCCTTCACAATTCAGTCAATTCACTGTTGCTGATCTGAATAACACCTTAAACTATTACAGTTGTAGTTGAGCCCAAACATGAAGACAGAAATTTGCTGGTTACAGTCCCTCAACTCAGCTGATATATCTGAGAGCAACTCTCTACTACTGAGGATTTTTTTAAAGGGTCACTCAGATAGTTTTGCCTTTTAATTTACAGTTTACAGAATAAATGCAAGGTTAAAYGCCAATCCCAATAACCCATAGTAAGTAGGGAAAAAAATCCTGAAATACTGAGCTTTAAAAATTCAATTACAAATATAATAAATAGCCAATCAGTAYTTTTGCAATTATTCTAACTTTGATYTTTAAAATCTCCAAGTTGATTTACATCCTATTGCTAAAGAAATCAAATCATTTTTACAGTTGATAGACACTCAAGTTTAGTAGTTAATTAAATGCTTTTCGGATTTTTCCCCTCTCTTTCAATTTTAATGGAGCAAAAGTTTAAGCTTTTAATAGCAAAGTGGAACAGCATTATATAATTCTTTTAGTTGATGTTCTTAATTGCAATTACTGGTTTAAACCAGAGAACTCCTTTGGGGGTAACTCATGAAGGGTTTTTCTCCCTTAACTAGAGAAGTAATTAGAAAACACTTGGCTTTTCTATACCTCTGATAATCTACTTCTTTCTCCTCCAAAAAACAAGTTTCCCACATCACTAAGATGACATGAACAAGACTGGCAATTTAATCCCCAGAGTGCATGTGACATACTTMGTTCATTCAAGCTACACATTAGTGACATTCAGAATAATGCTAATATTTTATGCTGCACTATAAAAGATACTAAAAATGCAACTTTCATGTGATGCCACACAACACAAAAAAATGTWGGAAAAGGAAACTGCTTTTCAAAAGGACAAAACTTAAAGAAAGCAAGTTAAGTTGCAACTCAGGTGAGGTACAAATTCCTAAATAGCAAAAATGCTGGCATGACAATGTGCATATTAGAGTTACCGGATGTTGTTATCGTTGATATAAAGGTCTACACTTCTATCCTAAAAAGGTCTATCCTGCTTTTCAAACACTGTCCTCCCAGAATTGTAGAACAATTTATATGGATGCCAACTCACAGAAAAGCATATACCAACTTTATTAACTTGAATGGATTACAGTAAAGCTATCCTCACCATGTTGTTCCAACCTGCATAGGAAAAAAAAAATTCCTGTGAAATAGATCTAATCACTGCAAAAGCCTGACAGAGCCAGGCCTCTTCACAACATAGGTGTTTCTCAAGTAAGAGTAGACAACCAATTACTTCAGCATTGTAATCCTAAGTAGGTTTTCTATTATTGTTAATAATAACTGAATTGGTGTACTTGAAAGAAGATACACAACAGACAGAGGTGTTGCAGAATATAATAATTGGCTACYATTTGGGCACATTTTCTGTAAAAGAGTTGTATTTAAATACAGATAAAAAGTATACTTAGATAGTTTGAACACTGTATCACATCAGATGGTGATTCATATTTCTGTTAAAGCTTCTTCCTCAAACCCAGATTTGTTAGCATTTGGAAGTTACAAGATATACAAAGCTTACTGTTTCCTCCACTTGAGTGGGCTGGGGGTGGAGGGAAGGCAGGGAAGAAAAACTGCTAAGTGTCACAACTGAGGAAGAACAGCGWGAGTTAGCAACACCTTCCTCTACCACAGAGAACAGCCACCCTACTCTGACAGCTGCAACAACATGTGCCAGAAAACACCAACAGCTTGGAAGATGGCAAGTACAGAACTACTGCACTTATCCTGCTTTTCAAAAACTTGCTACCTACATTCCCATTATTCACCAGTTGTGACCAGCACTGTCATACTCAATGGCACACCTSTGGAGCAAAGCATTTGGCTCCTCAGTTGGTCAAAAGGCATGTCACAGCTGAAGGAAGTTAGGGATTCCTGTGGTTTTTTTTTAAACAAAAGCAGAAGGCATGGTGACAGGAGAGGAGCATACACACTGAATCCTCTGCAGATGGAAATAAAGGTAAGCACCAACTCTGTGTCTGATGTGCCACATAGTCAAGTTTAATAAGTATAACCCAAACACACAGTTTTAGGCAATCATTCTGATTAATCTGGCAAACCATCCCACAGATTAACTGAATTAAAGTTTGGAAAGATGCTGTCAGGTCCATTTTAGCAATACTGGTAGAAGTTAAATGCCAGAGAAACATATTTTTCACCATGCCACCCTTTTCACCAGTAAGCTTTCTCAGTTGCTTCTGGCTGAATAGTGTACTGAACACCAAAGCTGGCCCCAAACTGCCCCACAGCACACTTGTCTACTACTGTGTCATTTTGATGCAGCTGCTTTGTTCAGTCTCTGAATCACAATGAAAGAAATCAGATGGCACGAATCCCACACAGTTGTGAAAAAGCAGCTCACACCCATGAAGAGTAGAAATCCTACATGGGCAGGAAAGAGGCCTGACTCAGCCTGCAATCACCCAATAGGGCTGAACAGCAAAGAGTAGGTGGGATGGAAGCAAGTCCAACTCTTCCAGCACTAATGTATCTCTGAGATTGCAACTGCCAACTATTTACCAACATGGTCAGTTTCAAAAAAACATGTCTAAACTGCACAGTGCCTCCCAATTCATTAGTTACCAGAAAGAGTCCAGATCTTTACACAGGATAATTTGTACTACTTCTCATGGTCTATGTATAGTTTGACAAATATAATGCCTTCTTAAGGAATATTGCATATCAGTTACCCTACCAAAAAAAAAAAAAAAAAAAAA
>NW_026623240.1:4645458-4674512 GCF_030028575.1 Malurus melanocephalus | reverse complement strand
AACAACTCACCAGAACTAATGAAACCTGTAGCTGTATGTGATCCACAAGTCCCTGGAAGAGCAAGCAATGTCAGACCTCCGAGAAAGCAACTTCAGCTTTGAGAGAGACACTCAGCAGAGAAGCACTTGCACACAAGGACAGCTCGGGGCGCAGGTGCATTCTCCTGGAAACACATAYTGAATTCTCATATTTGTCTATTCTTGTGCCAGATGCACCTTTGCTGAGTCCACTTGCATGTCACTCAGAGCTGTATATCTCTTTGCAAAGAAAATTAATCCCATCCCTCTTGTGCAAGGACAACCAGAGAGATATTCTGATACGTGGGTCAGATCAAGAGTSTGTGCGCTATATAGAAGTTTGAAATACAAGTATTAAATGACTTTTTTTTTTTTTAATCTTGAAAGCTTTTATTTAGAAAATAAGGTCGTCTATAGCCTTCTGAGAAGCCTCCAAAAGAGACAGTGGATTGTGGGGAATTTTATCAGGAACAACTGACTGGGTATAATGATATAGGATGTCAGGTGACCCTATGCCACTCAGTTAAAAATTATATATAGCATTAAGTGAAACCATCTGTTCTGCCATGGCACGATTATTTTCCATRACAGCAAATAATCCCACAAAGGTAGGCACAAGCAAAACATTTAATASGAAACCTTCTCCAGGATAATGTTTTTCCTCACCAGATCTTTTTACTTCTTATACCTTTTTGGGCTCATGACTGCCACCCTCAGCCCTKAAAGCTGTGTTTTGCAGCGAGTGAGATGCCCATGCTGACAAACATCACTCCCTAGGTACTCTGTGGCGCTCAGCAGAACTGCGTGACAGCAGCTGGGAGCAGTGGTGTTGTGAGGGCACAGCAGGGAAGGCACACAGGGGTCACTTCCCTATGCTCCCCTACCCTTCATGACGCAGCTGATAAGTCCTGACAGGGGCCAGTGCAGAGGGGGACTGACTGCTGTGCAGCCACCTGAGCCAGCATGGCAAGCTGCGGGCATTCTGGGCACCCTGTCAGCCACCAGTTCAGCCAGGCACGGGCTGCACTTAACTCAGCGGTGCTAAAGGCAGGCTGACCCACTCAGTGGGTACCTGGGACCATACACAGTAGTCTTAAYTGCATTATTTTATAGCATAAGCTACAGCATCTCAGCTCAGCATTAACAGTTGCCTTTACTGTGAAAATGCTGCCTTTAGTTTTAAAGAAGAAATGAGGATRTGTTAAAAACATCAAGAATGCATCTGCCTTGATCCCCCACAAGCAGAGTCTGCTGTTCCATACACATAAATGGCAAAATTACCCCCATTTCCTTAAGAGTCCTAAAGTGCTACAGGTATTTACACACTAACAAAGACTCTTCTATGTTAACAAGAGATTTCAATAACGCAGGGAACTGCACAGAGGTGGCTGGCAGCGAACAAAGAACACAGATGCAGAATAACAACTAACACATGGGAATTTTGCCACATACAGAAAAAATTACAAATGTTTTTAGCAAATGATGGACTGAAAGATTTTCCACTACAAATGCCATTTAACTGCAAATTATTTCCCCTGAAAATGGATTCCCATTGCAGAAGCTTGAAGTTAACTGTTTTAACAATGTATGGAAAGTTAGGTTGGCAAATACTTATTTGCTAGCACCTGAATTAGATGCTGTAACTGTCAATGCAATTCCATCTTTTCCCAGAATCAATTWGGTTGGAAAAGACCTCCAAGATGAAGTCCAACCTATGACCAAACACCACCATACAACTAGACCAGGGTACCAAGTGTCACGTGCAGCATTTTCTTAAATGTTTCCTGGGACAGTGATCCCACAACCTTCAAGGGCAGTTCCTTGCAATATCTAATGGCRTTTTCTATGAAGAAATTCCTCTTTGTGTCTAACCTGAACCACCTCTGGCGCAGCTTAAGACTATGTCTGCTTGTCCTGTCATAACTGGTTCCCTGGGGGACAAGACCAACCCTACCTGCCTACAGCCTCCTTTCAGGAGTTGGAGGRATAGATAAGGCCATCCCTGAGCTCCCCCTTCTCCAGGCTACAAAACCCCAGCTCCCGCAGCTGCTCCTCATAGTACTWACCYTCTAGACCYTTCACCAGCTCCACTGCCCTCCACTGGACACACTYCAGCAYCTCCATGTCCTCTGTGCATTGAARAGCTGGACACAGCACTGGAGGTGCCTCACCAGTGCCGAGTACCAGGGCAYTGCCCYAGTCCTRCTGGCCATGCTTTGGCTCATATATGCCAGGATGCCACTGGCCCTCCTAGCCTATGCTGGCTCACATCCAGCAGCTCTTGACCAGCTCTCTGGGGAGCTTTCCAGCCATTGCCCTAAGCCTGTAGCACTCCAGGGTTTGCTGTGAGCCAGRGGCAACCATCAGCACTTCTCTTTGTTGAACTTCATACTCTTGGTCTCTGCCAATTGATTCAGCCTGTCCGCATCCCTCTGAGCATATTTTCAATATTTTCAATATTTTCAACATTTTACTTGAATATACAGAGAAAGTCATAAACYGTAAACTTACAGTTTTATATATAAAGCAAATTTGTTCTGGGACTCCTAGAGCAGATAAGGAACCATTCAGCTCTATCTTTAAATGTTGATTTTAAACGCCCTTTACCCGCGCTGCCTCCTAGTGCGCCTCCCCCGCCGGGTCCCAGCCCCTCCCGCCCCGGAAAGGTGCCAGCTGCTCTCAGCTAAGTAACGCTAAAAGCCGCCTTGAGGCGAACTAAACAGGAAAAAAAAACAAAGGGGCAACGTCCTTGACTAACGGGCAGTGGGGCTTCCACAGGTCCCGTTATTGCCAAGCCCTAAGGAGCTCACACGCCGGGTAGGCCCGATCCCGATGCCGCCTCAGGCCCGGCAGTGGCGCGCGTGCCTTACCTTACTCCAGCCGTGCCTGAACCGGGTGAAGATCGAGCGCTGCCAACATCTCCCTGTGTTCTTTTCCTTCGCGTTGAAGCTCCCGCAGCACCAGGAAACAGACCCAGGATCTCGCTGCACTACCAAGGACATTGCGGGTGCTGCCATCACCTCCAGGCTCGGCGCGTTTGTTGCTCCCAAACAAGGCCCGTGTGGCGGGGTCCGGATGAGGGGTGGGCGCGCCTGCGGTCACCAGGCTGYAGTGCTGCCACTAAGGGCTTGCAGCAGCTCAAGGCCACTATTTAAGACTGCTCTAATCACGAAGTAAATGGCTGCAGTTGTGCAGAGGAAGGGGGTAAATGCTTCCACCTGGGTGTGGCACTACCTTGACTTGGGCYWCAGGTGCAGCCCATTATTCACCCGATGAGCACACACGCTGGTTCTGAGGAGCTGCAGCAAAGTGTAGCATGACGTTTATTGAAAGTATTGATTCACACATTATTAGGAACACATCACCACTTTAGGAAACGTTATCAGAAATACAAATATATTAAGTAATGTCAGACGTAAACCATCATCTGGTCCACTTTTGTACATGCTAAATGTATTTTTTTTTTCCTAGATCTGTCCATAGGTATGGTTAGTAGCCCTCTTTCTTTTGGCATAGTATTCTGTACAGACTGACCTGGCCCAGCACTGGCATTCGAGAATAGAAATCATAACGAGGTTTAAAAAAAAAAAAAAGAAAAATATTTTAAAAAAGACATGTGAACCTCCTATCCTAAAGCTCTGTTTGAGTCTGGCAAGCTAAGCTGGAAGTTGATCTTATCCTTATGACCAAAAGTAGAATACAATGGAAGCCTCCTCCAAGAAGAGAAAATTTACAGCTTTTATTGGGTGTTACAGATAACCAGAGTATGCTTTAATAGTCATTGTATGGACCAAAAGAGATATACAATTAATGTGAACATACTACATTACTGAGCTAGTATTACCACAAAAATTAAAAATACGTCACCAGACCAAAAGACTTCTTTGATCTGGCTAATCTCAAGAGGGTTTTTTTTAATTGTTTACAAATATTCTTGTTACATATTCTGCAGTTCTAGAGCTGAGGCACTACAGCACAGGCATCAAAAATCTCAACCAAATTCCCAGGTTTATATATCCTACGACTAAAACTTTAAAAAAAAATATTTCCATACAATTTCAATCTCAAATCTCTTAAGTCTCTTAAATTTGTCTTAAATTGTTGGATATCAAAAAACACTAATATACTTGCTCCTGAGGATAATTAGCCCCCAAATTATTTTTAAAGTATACCTGAAATACATTGATAATTTACAAACATGTTTCAGGGTTAAATGATTGGTAAGTACACAAGTCTTTGGTAAATAATAACTACTCTGTTCTTTACTCAGTTAAAAAACTTAAATTTTAAATCTAGATTAACTGATTTGTTTAATAATTATTTCTATAATGAATAAGGCTCACATGGCACAATGCTGAGTGGGATGAATGGCTGTATGTAGCAAAACCCGAATGAGGTTTTTTAAGCTACAAATCCTGTTGATACYAGGTTCCTGCTCTGGCTCATTTTGGTTTTGTGCTCTTCAGCCAGCCCCAGGAATCTAGACCTGAATGAGAGCTTCCTAAAGAATTAGATCTCCAACATTTARAGGTGCCAGCAATGTAGAAAATACTGTCCATAGCAAAGATACATTCTACAGTAGGTACTGGATTGCATGCTAAAAGCTACAACAAACCAATTAGCTTAAGTTTGAAATAATACATTACAGCTGCATCATTTCCTAAAAATGTCTGCTTTACCACTCAAGCAGYGTAACAGAAAAACTATGCACTATGCATGCGTGTGCGAGCTGAGGATGACTGCTTGCTCCCAAAGGAAACCTAAAGGCACAGGATACAGGTAA
This sequence comes from Malurus melanocephalus, assembly GCF_030028575.1. Classification (NCBI taxonomy): domain Eukaryota; kingdom Metazoa; phylum Chordata; class Aves; order Passeriformes; family Maluridae; genus Malurus; species Malurus melanocephalus. The sequence continues at coordinate 4,669,711 of NW_026623240.1, read as the reverse complement.
TGTGAATGAAAACCTGGAAACAAACATTGGCTTCCATTTTATTACRAGAATCCAATTAGGAAGTGAGCACCTAAACTGATACTTTACTGTTTGTACTAGATRCTTTTGCTTTGGCTAAAAGATACTATATCATGTCCTTTAAGAAAAATAGCAGCATTAAATAGATCTTATCATTTCAGAGGACAAATAAAAGTATGTTGCTTTAGGTTTGGCTTACAGAGTTTTGGTGTTTATTTTAMACAGGTCCAAGAACTGATCAGATTATTTTTGATGACTGTTACAATTKTACTGTTCTACTAGAGTTTTTTATTTACCTGCTTTGTTAAAGGATAAGTTACATTTGAAACAATAAATAATATAGTTTACAATAAATAATTTTCAATTCAAAGTACTGTACTTACAAAATAATGTAATACTGTAATAGAATCTTCAGGAACAATTCCATTTTATATATTCTGCAGCAAAAATAACATTTCTAGTTTGAGGGAACTATTTATAAACCTAGCAAGATCTACACATTCACATGTATGTGTAAACAACTTTAAAAGGTTTATTATGTTCCCAGAAAAGCTATGCTTTTACAGTAGGTTTTCAGCTAAATTTTATTATAATATGATGGTAGGGATATGTAACAGTGTTTATGTTTAGCTCCATCACAAATTTAAAAAAAAAAAAAAGAAATGGAGTGCTATTATTTACAAACAGCAATTTTCCTTTTACTTCACAAGTGACTGTATCTGTGTGTGAACAAAATGTTAGGGCGAGGCATTCCAGATGAACTGCAGCTAAGTTTGGATGAGGATGATTTCAGGATGAACAGTGAAGGTCTTGGCAATAAATACCTAGAAAGAATATAAAAAATACAGCAAAGTTTACAGACAAAGCAACATTCAAAAGCAAAAGAATTAGTTGTTAATGTGCCAAATTTTATAATCATTGTATGCAGGAAACTCAGTACAATAAAGATTATTTATGAAGCACAAARGGCAATAGGCACAAGCTAACTCAGAAAAGGAATCTAAACTCTGTTGTATGAGGATCAAACATCTTTTCAGTCRTTTGTGTTTCAAGCCATGAAATAAACAATGGAATCCTATGTAAACAAAAGAATCATGTTTAATTTAAATTGSGCAAAAACTGCAAATGACATTAACCAGCTTACAAAAAGTTGGATTGTAAAAAAAATTTGATTRGAGACCAAAAAAGATTTTCAGCTTTGGTTTTCAGCTCTAAGTTCTTCAAATCAGATTTTATAAAGTCTTGAAAAAATTGACTCTTCATACATTTATTAAATGATACTCTGGTATTTGTTTGCACCACACAATTTTATGGAGAAAAGTATTACTAGTGGTGCAGATTCATCAAAAACTAGAAATCTAAGTGAAAATGGAAACAGTATTGTGCTTTTCCCATTTCTAGAAAAGTAGTTCATTACCCTTACAATTGTAGGCCGTAACGGACAAGAGTATTTATTTCTATATGTGTGTCTTCCACAAATTGAAGAATATCATGGTTAACTAGCATATTGCTGTGTCCATGTCTATATGAAACATTTATTGAGACTAATATAAAAACTGTAACTTCGATCAATAGGAGTTGTCCTGACACGCTATAATTGATATTTAGGATACAGAGGGCTTMGATTCCTATAGTTTGTGAAATTTATGAATAACTTCCATTCAGCATCCAAAGAAATACAGAAACTGGAGATGAGAAAGTTCTCTTGGACCATCCCTTTCATTGCATTCCAAATRCAAGCCTGCTAGCTGCAGTACATTAGAGTAATCTGATCAGTTTGAATAGTTTGTGGYTGGTCATGATGTAAAATTTTCTGCAGCATTAACAGTAAAAGCAATAAAACCTTCAAGGTTTTCTAGTCTTAACTAATCCAAATGATTTTACCATATTGCTGCTATAGCTCAGTACATGTTAATATTGAATATGATTGGTTTATGGCTAACATACCAATCACTTTTGCTGTGATCAAACAAATTCATTTCTGGTTGGCTTTAAGTTATGTTAGTGTGTCTTAAGGTCCACATGCCAGTAACACATGGGTCCAGTGTATCAAATAACTAATCTGAGATATATCAAGTAAGCAATTAACTCTTAAGTTTAACAGATAATGTATCAAAAATTTATTTTTCACATAATACTTAACTCACAAAGCCCTTCTATGTAATAATATATGTAAGATATTTTAGCTAAGCAAAGCATTTGTAATTTTATAAACACAATAATTTAAATGGGATAGAATTTGGAACCTAAATAATTTAAAACTGATATTTAATTCTCCATCCATGACTGTTGAATTGCAAATTGTTGACCGCCACAGTTGGAGCTTTCTCAGAAATCTCTATACTGATAATATTATAAACCCCTTTTGTATCCAGTTAGGGAACTAAACCAGCCAATGRAGAATCAGGTAAGTGCCAAATAATTCCTTTACTATATGATGCTGTTTTGCAAGGTTTGAAAAATTATTTATGCTCCATAAGATGGAATAATAAACCTTTCAATCTATAGGTTTTGGAAATCAACTTTGCAAAACTGTGCAATACAGTAAATCAGATGGCACTTACCTGACCTTGGCTGGAGCTGTGCCCCTATAGCATCCCACAGCGAATGTGAAGCCAGAAGTAAGTATCTGACATGTTAGGATACCTCTAGGAATGCAAATCTGGAAACAGTGACTTTGAGGGATCTGAGAAGGGGAAGAAAGGAAATTTTCAGTTCACTTTATGGAAAGCCTTTGCTGCAGCTATTTAGGCAGTAGGCAATCAAGAGTATAGTAAGTGTGCTTTCACACAAGATGTGTATGGTCAAGTTTTCTTTTGGTAGCACTTGATGCGTGGGCTAGTGAGATAAGACTGACTGAAAGTCAGAATCAAGGGAMATGTTGGGGAGTTTGCTTTTTTTTTCTTAAATACAGATTGAACCAGACTTCAAGAAAAGTTTAGCAATGTGGAAGCAATGTGGACTGAAACCTATTCCAGTACTATCCTCTACACTTATAATCAAGGAGAAAAACATTCAAATGTATACCTTGTATCATCCCAGTGGTGGCTCATCCCAGTTGGGGATCCTCTTGAATCTGATGAATGTTTGTAAACTACCAGCAGGCAGTGTTTACAAAGCTGTACTATTCGTTGGCAACACTGGAGCTGTTCAGGAGTCACCACCTCTGAGCCTTTACTGAATATGGTTTCCCAAGAGCTCCTATTATGGAAAAAGAAACATATTCATGTTCTCTGTCACAAATTGCAGTCTAAAATCTTYCTTTCTTTGTATCAGACTTAACAGWGGAATAAGGGAAAAACCATGACCTTGCCTGTGTACAGGAATGGTCTACACTATTTAACACAAATACTGGCAGATGCTGAGTCCAAAACACAAACTAAGAAGTTAATCTTTATATGGGAAATGTCCACTGCCATTTTTCACTTGGTTTGTTCCMTAAAGTGTTTATAGAGCCATTACTTACGTTTAGCACGAAAAGATTTACTGTCACAAAAYTGTATATTTGTCTTACAAATGGAATATTAAAAACAGTCACTCTTTTTAAAGGCTACCACCTGAATGAAATTATGATATTAAAGGAATTAACAAAAGTAATAAATTATTCCTAAATGTCTAATAATAATAATACTTTCATTGTGAGTATATGATACTAAGAAACAATTATGAAATTAATTTATAGGAGATTAGTGTGTGCTCTGCTTCCTTATCCAAAAAATCATACGAGGAGAGTCTTCTAGTTTAGTAATTCAAATACTGCTTATTATTCCCTCTGGTCACATGGGCTTGGTTATCTACAATTAAGTGCAACTTGCAAAGTACATTATAGAAAAATTCCTTACATTTTCTTAAGAAGACATTTTTCTTTGGAAAAAAAAAAAAMCACCAAAACCTACCACACCAATATAAACCAGGTGTGTTTTAGCACAGAACACTACAGTAAATAGTTCTCTGCATACATCTCAACACTCTTGTTTGTGTAAAATTCTGATCAAATTATAGATCATTCCATCTGTTCTAAAAAGCAACATGGTGCTTGTGAAGAGTTTTTTTGGTCAAAATTATGATCCAGTAGCACAGATGGTTTGCAAGCTTGAGGTTTTTTGTTTGTGTATGAAAGAAGCACTTCACAGAGTGAGGAAAATTTGCTGCATCTGGCTTCAACACAGCATCCAGGATGATTTAGCCTTACCCACAGAGAGCAACAGTAGATTTCCCAATGTCAGTGTAGRAAGTTTGTCCTTAAAACAACATCAAAGAACCACCAAGCTCACCCCTACCTAGTGAGATTTTTTTTTTTTAATTAGGGCTGCATTTCACTGTGAGGGTGTTGAGAYACTTGCCCAGGTTGCTGAGGAACGYTGTGGATGCCCCAACCCTATCAGTGTTCCAAGCCAGGCTGGATAAGGCCTTGAGCAACCTGGTCTGGTGGGAGGTGTCCCTGTCCATGGCTGGGGGGGCTGGGACTAGGTGATCTTTAMGGTCCATTCCAACCCCTTAACATAGTATGAGTTGATGATTCTATGGTTAGGATGCAGTTAAGACCATTAATGACTAAAAGATGAGCTGTATGTATAGCTAACTAATTTGYCAGCCTGGCTCCTCTGTCCAGATGATATGTTCCAGCTGAAAATGTTCAGCCCTACAAAATTTTCATTGCAAACATTATTTTCAATAAGGCAAACATTTCTCCTTAATTATTATCAATGCAATTGTTTAAGAAGTATTGTTTGTATACATCAAAACTGTTTAATTTCACAAACTGGATAATCATAGAATGATTTAGGTTGGAAATTAYCTCTTAAGATCACTAAGTATGCTACTACATTTCTGAAAATGGTGGGCCTTGATTGCTAAAATTCCACCATGTATCTTTAGATGCTTTTAAAATAAGTACAATGTATTATAGCATTCTTGTGAATGAAAAGGAGCAACAAAGTATGCCAGCAGTGATTGTACTTGGGAAGTTATGAATAAGACTAAGAAAAGAAAAATCAGCTTACCCTGAATTACAGAAACAGTTCCATAGGCCTTGACCATGGCTCCAAAGTAAGCGATTAAACACACGGTTAAAAAGACGGTAGAGATGTAAATTTTCAATGTCTGGAGCTTTCCAGACATGCTGTAGAACYGCACGAACACTTGTCCTGACTATATCCAAAACCTAGGAAACAGCAGCCCAAGTAAATCAAAGACTTATTCCAGCTGATGACTGATGCTCTGCACACATACAGACAGATGAGTGTGTACCTATACATTCCTGCAGAGGWCTATGGCTTATTTCTGTGCATTCATCAGCTAACTTTTATTATGTGTTCTTTCTGTCAATAACATTTTGCARTGACAAAACAAAATATTTTATTTTTGCTACAGAAAAGTTCATTTCTATTTTTTCAATCAATTCTATACTACTTCATTTAAATGACAGAATAAAAAGGAAAAAAAAGGACACAATTACAGACTAGGAGCAACTTAATTAACAACCCAAATATTATATATCTTCTTTTCCCACTCCCTTTTAAAATGCCATCTATTTTATAAAGAACTCAAATGTCCTGGAAAACTGCAAACTGCCTTTGGTTTAATGTTTGTTTAAGCTTGATGTTACCCTGGATCAAACCATATTCATTTACCGGGAAGTACAAGGTGTACAAATCAGAAACCAGTAAGAAAATAATCGGCAAGATATTTAAAATGGAAACATTTATARACATGCCATGGATTTATTACATACAGACTACATTTAAATGCAAGAGCATAAAGGCTGAGCTGCATTCAGTATCCTGCAAGACAGCTGCACATCCAACTTATCAGAGGCCTYATGGATACCCCTCTGCACATCCCAYTGAACTGGTACCTACTTTTCAATATCTGGATGTTCTCTTAAGTCAGTCCTCTATGTTCCCTTTATAATCACTGGAGAGAATCAGGCTCCAGAGTGTCTTGGATCCTGTCTGTCTACTATCAAAAGTCTGGGAACAGTTTTGTGATCAAAGTAATATTTAGGCCCCATATTGGCACTCTGAACAGTGTAAAATCTGTCCTACAAAAAAGCCTACAGTGCATGCAACTGTTTAAAAAAAAGCCAGTTAAATCAACGTAATTTCCTTTGCAGGAAACACCCTCTCTGCCTCTTTTGCATAACAGCATCTTCCAAAAACCAATCAGATTCAAGTGGGTGGTAAGCAGATGGAGAGATTTGCTGATTTGGTGTAAGATTTTGTAAATTAGAAGGTACAATTCTATCCCTGGAAACTTTCAGATATGTATGACAAACTGATTCACATGGTGAATMGTGGCTCTCAAAAGGTGAAAGAGATTTAGCAGAACAGTAAAGTATGGAAGCATGGTGTGGAATTGCAATTTTTACGTCCTGCATAACGAAATGTTGTTTATAAATAGTCTGACAGGACACAGTGAAGGAAACAAAGCCTAAATAAACAGAATGCTTGCAATAGCACAAGGAAGCTGTGTAGTATGCCTAATTGGCAGAAAATCTATAGATACCTAATAATGACACTCTAGACRAAATATGTTTTTCCATGTTATTTAAGCTCTTTTTAAAGACCTAGGATTAGTCTGCACGCACAGGTCTTGCACTGATTCCATRCACATAATAACCCAATGTAAATACTGCACCATCCTTGCTGTTAGGAATCTATGAATGCAGGTGAGTCACACACTAAAACCCACCCCCATGGTCTCCTCCTCCCAAAGAGTGAGATAGAAAGAGTAAGATATTAAAACCTAAGGGTGCTGATCCTTTTTAGTGAGAGCAGGAGCTAAACCCAGGTTTTGGATTGCCCCATGCCTGTAGAATAAGTCCAGACTTTCAGACACTTCCTTAGCAGTGTTAGCCTTTTGTCTTCAAGCTTCTCAAGCACTTTTCCTCRTGTCTCACTCGTCCAAGGCTTTCCCACACACATGGCCAGTATGTGGTCACACACACCCATCTGAACCAACTTAGCCCATAAATCATGTACTGTACGATCAGCCATACATTTCTTTGCAATGTTACACTGACTAACAGTAATTTCTCTCCCTGTGTAAAAAAGAGCAATTCCACCCAGTACAGATTCTCTCACTAGACCAAAAGACATAAGCTAAGAACAATGATGCCAATGTAGAACTTTTCATTTTATTGTAGCACTGGAGTTGAAGAAAACTAAGAACTGAAAATCTTAGAGCAAGCCACAGGCTGCCAGGTACTCCGGAAAAAAATCTTTCTTGCTKTTTTTACTGTGTTGATATTGCCAATATGCCAGAGCAGGAAATGTACCAGTTAATTGTCCCTAATTTGCAAACACGGCCTCAATCATCCATTTAAGAAAAGAGACAAGGCATTGCACAAGGGCTAGAACTTCAKGAAACCTATATCTTCATTTTTCTAAGTTAATTTTCCCAGCTTGCCTTCATCTTTCTGTTTAATTTACATCATTTACTTTAACAAAACGAATTRTCTAGGTGTAACAGAACAAAATGTCATGAAAGACCATACTCAAAACCCTCTGGTAACCATCAAAACACTTTTAAAGAAATTATGTAAAGTGATGCAAACTGAAGTAGTCATAACTCCTCCCATACAAAAGTCTCTTTTTCTTTAAYGTCTTAGAGGTTAAATTTCTTTTTAACATGAATTGATTTAACTGGTTTATTCTCAACTTGCTTCTGAATGCCTCCTGTACCTGTGCTGTAATGCCAGAATATTACACACTAAGAATATGAGCATAAGTTTAGTTTTTCTACATCGTGTTGAATAATTGTTAAGCAAACACAGCTGTCAGGGATGAACGCTGTGAAATGTAGGACACTGCCCAGGTATTCTCTTCTTGTGTGATAGAATTTCCCAGTAAGTAAGAGTGAAGGAGACTGAGATTCTGTTTTGTAATTCACAAAGTTGCAAAAGGTACCTTTGAGACAGATTCCTTACTTGCATAAATATTCTCCACCTTGCTCACTTCTCCTTCACCCACCTCATTGGAATATAAAACATACTTCTTTCAAATCAACAAAAGACATTTGGCAGTCCTCAGCTGCAATGTCATTGTCAAAGTTAATCCGTTTTTATAAACTACCCTTCTAAGAATAACTATCYGATTGCTTGAAGGGATTGAGGTTAAAAGCAGTTAAAAAAAAAGGCAAATCATTTCCAGTGCAAGCAAAGATGAAGAGCTCACTAGTGCTTCAGGAATTATAAGTCTCCTAAAGTTGTAAAAGATGTCCTCACAAGAAGAGYAAAAAGTCCACATTTCTGCTTGTACAGTTTTTGCGCGTAACAACTTGGTACATCAATCCCTGTCATCCTGACTTTGTACATGTGCCCTTGGTTTAACATGACTACCAGTCAAATAAAGGACAGAGCCACTCTCCATTGGAGGCTTTCTGAAATCATGCTTAAAGKAGAAAATTCTTTACTTGGTAGGTCCATTTTTTATTCAACATCATCTATTCYAATACTGTGGGTCAAATATTCGAACAGCCAAGTGCCATTATCACTTCCTCTAATGGAGTTTTAATATGCCTGGTCTGAAACTTCTGACTGATGTAGCCCTTATCAATCAAATTGCTGAGTGAATACACTTCTAAGAATGTCAGCTACAACTTAGTTGTTAGGCACTAGTCATTTATTTGTTTGGGTCTTTTTTCAGCAGATGAATTTTTTGATAAGTTGATTTTTAAATTGTAATCCAGAATAATCATGCTTCTCCAAATTTGGAGCAACATAGCAACATAATTTCCTCCAACAGAATAAATGCATATATATTTTATTATCAACAGCCAGTATTTTGACATCTCAAGTCACTCCCAGCTACTGGTAAACACAGTAGAAACACTGCTATGCATTTACTTTAGAAGATCTTCAGAAAACGAAGTATGTCACTTACTTTTCGTTGCTTTGCTGAATCCAGTTTTACCAACCAATAGGATGACACTTTTGTCTTATGATACTTCCAATTATCCATAATCTGTAGTTATCRTGAAACACAAGATAAAAAACACACATGAAAACAACTGAAAGCTGGTCTTTCTTTCATGCGCGCTCCTAACGCTTAAAAATTTGAGCATCTTAAAGACAACTGTGAGAAGTTTTCTCTAAAAGAAATAACAAAATATTTGCAAATTTATGTGAGGCAACACTTGCAAAGATCTGTGTGATGCTTCAGTTTAATCCTACCCTCTTTTCTACCTGATTCTGAAAAACGTGCACACACTACAAAGCAGTTAGAAAGTTGTCTTGACTGACTCAGCTCAGATTTATTGAGAGTAGTAAATTCAGTAAAGCATAACTACTAATCTATTTAAATAGTGAGGGGTTTTTYTACATAAGGTACAATAGCATACCTGGAAATCATCCTTTCTATAAATAATCATATATGAACTGCAATACTCTCACTATATCTAAGAGCTACCAAAATAGTTCTAGCTGCAAACATACATTTTAATTTCCATTTTGTTCTTTTATCTTTCTATTCTACTCCCGACCCTCAACAAGTTCTGTCTCACTAGCAACCAATATACCAGTACTCGTTGTCCTCGTGATTGTTTCCCATCAGGAACTGGTCATGGCCAAATTTGAAGAGTTCTGCCGTGCAGGCTGGCGCTGTGYGAGGGAGCACCGCCAGATGGAGCATCACACAGAACTGTGCACACTCACAGGCATCAGAGACAACATTTAATGAAGCATTTTAGAGCTGCTTCTAGGTTGAAAAGCCCAATGACTGGTTATGAATGCTATCGTCCAGCATCACCCAAATCGACCATCATTACAGAGGAATTCCTTTTCATTCCAGTGTAGCTGCAGAGATTACTAGAGACATAATCAACATHCTGAAAGCTCACAAGAGCTCAGGACATTTCTGGCCAGATTTAAAAAAAATTAACACACCATGGACTGTGCTCACTATACCGGAACACAGGTTTTAATTTAAATTCTTTCATTTTTCTTCTAAACTGAGAAGAGAACTTCTGTCTTCATCTTTTTTCTTTTCCATCCTGTTAGTTTCTTTGCATTAAGTATTTTCAAGGTATTCAGACAGCATGTAATTTCTGCTTGTATATAATTGGGGTTTAAATGACCTTTAGTGGGGCATGTTTCCCATGTCTTTGATACCAAACTACAAGTCTCCAGACAATACTGAATGTGACAAAGGCTAATATGGCAGACTGCAAGAGCTAAAAATCGTGTGACTGGTGTTCTTGATGACCATCAAACCTCCATTCTGCTWGCAGCATACCATTTTGAGTTCTCTAGTGTGCCTGTTTGAGAGCAAGTTAAACAGGTCAGGGTCTGTTTTAACAATATCAGATGAAATATGAATTGTAACATTCTTCTTGGCTTACTTAAAAGTTTGAACTTTCTCCACTGTGACAAACTGAATTTTCCTAACCTTCCTGATTATTTCTCATATATTTTATAAGGACATAGGAATGTTTTCAGTGCTGCACTTTTAAGGACAGAAAGTATGCAAAGCTCCAAGCTTTCAAAATCTTTTGAATTATCCTGAGCTCTGGAAGTTTTAGGGCCACAGGAGCTAATGAATCATAGATTGAGCTTTTTACTTCCCTTCATTTCAGTAGCCTAAACAGTGTCTAGCCTGTTCTTCTTTCTTATTTATAGATACTTACATCTTCTATAATTAATTCAGATTCTTCATTTGTTTTTCCTGGGAACTTGATTCTCATGTCATTGATAAGGAGAAGAGTTTCTTTTGTTAAAGCAATTTCTTGCTCTTTTGTTTTCTGTTGCAGCAAAGACTCACTCTAAAAGCCAACACRAAGCAGAGGAAAACACTTCAAGCATGCCATTAAATCACATTACAAAGTTGTTTGCTTGACAAAAAAAATTCTAAATAGAGTCACATAAAATATATTATTAAAGTGCATAGATGTGTTATCTAATACAGAACTAATATATATCACATGCATTAATGCATCATCATTACTTAGAGTTGTCAAGAAATCCAAGAAAAACAATTTAAATGTAAGTTTGTTTGAAATAGAATAAACAAACATATATTCAATATTTATGGTGCCCACAATTTCAAGTATAAATCTGAAATGTTGATAACAGACTTTGAATTTAAATTCAACATAATGAAAAATATTTTTAGTCATAAAAAGCGTCCTTTCAGTTCCTCACTTCAATGATTTAAGGTAAACTGGCATTGTATCACTGAACTAAGATTTCAGGGAGCGTTACAAAGAACACTTTCCTCCTTTGGTCAGTAAGGGGTCTGACAGTGTCTTAGATTGCCCAGAATTTTGTTTCAAATATGAGTGCTTTTTGCACAAACACTGATCTGACCCCCAACAGTGTCTCCATCTCTGGAGGGCTTGGGGGTCTTCTTTAAAACATAACACAGTCGTTAGAAGTATTTCTGATCCTCTTTCTTTACTTTCACATACTTTATGCATKTTCACATTTGCAAGATTAAGTGGGTTTAATTTTAATTTTTTTCAAGAGTGAAATTCAAAATTTTAAGACACTTCTAATCTTTGTATCTTGTAACAACTACAATACCTAAGGATATTTTTACTTAAGTGAGTGATAAATATTTTCAAGCTCAAAAAAATACTTCACTATTTGGTACTCATGTTAATGTGGCTGAAATAATAAGATAGCAAATATTTTCAAATCCAGTTTTGTTTATAACTCCTATAATATTATGTCTGTAATTCACAACTACAAATGGTTTATTTTAAATTTTGTTTCCCTACCTTTAGAACATTTGGATCTCAGCAAACTCCAAAAATGGCAGYGTACTGCTCTTTTCTCGCCCAAAGGATAGATAAACTAACACTTTATCATGCACAAATGATTTCCTCTTACTAAGTCAGTTTATCAATTTTAATGTTATTCTAGCAGTAATATATATTATATTATTCTTAGTCGCAAAAATAATTATGAACAGAGTTCCATTCAGAATACAGTGCTAAATTATGAGTAGTTCTTATCCATTCTGTAAGTAATTTTATTCACATCATTTTTAGGAAGCATGACCTAAGCTCTATCACCCAACRTAATTGTTCTGCACATCAAGATCATTTCTGTGGTGGAGCTTTCTCAATCAAAAAGAGACTATGCTTTCTTACTAATGTTAATTTAAGYGAGTAGCCCATTTTTAATGTCAGATGGTAAGAGACTGCTTTTAATCTTTCAGTAATTTGTATTTGATATAAAGTTAATGTGAATAGAAAAATCTATATTAGCACTGTCTCATTAAACTCTCGAAGTACATCGTGATGATAAAAGGGTACTTTTTAAACTTGAGATAGCTAATGCGATAAAAAATACCTTTAACACGTTGTTGTGAAGACACAATCTTAATGTCTTTCCAATTCTATTAGCTGACTTTAAAGATGGAAAACCATGTTAAGGAGTATTTCACAAGATGTCAGCACACAATTTTAAAAGGATCCTTTTTCATCATTTAGACAAAGCCTCACAGGCAAAACAGACAATGAGCGTTCTACCGGATAAAAATGATGATTAGASATAGTAAATACTATGAAGCAAGTTAATTAGCATTACAAAAGGATTTCTCACAATCAAAGCTCACCACAATACAGAGAGGCTGCAAACACGGGTTAAAAGTGCCAATTTGTTTTGCCCCATCTCCAGACAAATTATTTGGGTGATGAAATATATAGGTCAGGCATCAAAGCATGAATGGAAACACTGGCAGCAGCACACAATGCAATACTGAATGAGGGTGGGGATTGATCCCTGCAAACACTGCCTAGGGATAAGTGAATGTGGGGTCCATCATGCAAACACAAAGGAAGAAATGCCTGGGCTGTGAAGGAGATACCAAAGAAGATGACAATCTGCTAACAAAATGAGAAAATATACATGGTTCATGAGTACATTGTGAAAGTACAACTAATCACACAAATTCTAAACMATTAAAAGGGTTTAATCTGATCTATTAATTATTGGGTCTAATTGCTGATCTGTCTCAAGGAGAGGGTTCAAATGAAAGACACTTTAACTTCCTTCYTTTTTAATAAAAGAAAATGGCTTCCGAGACAGTTACTGCAATGGCAGTCCTGAAGACCACAAAAACTGTTTAAATTTTCACTTGTTCACTTTGGAAGTAGAGCTCTACTGTAGTGGTATAGTGCATATATATGCAAAATAGGTACAGTAGGTTGAAAATTAATCTCACCTTCTTCTACAGTGGACAGCCATACAAAGACTTACTAATGTTTTATTCTGGCACAATGTATTTACCCTTGAGAGTATACACTGTGTTTGAAATCTGGAAGTATTTTTGTAACTGTAAAGATTTTGAAGGTAGGTACAGCCTTATTTCAGAACCTGCAGCCCCCAAACAAATCACAAAAAATTTTTAAGAGAGTTAATGACCCTTTCTATCTTCAAAAGCCTATTACAGAGTGAAGGTTTCCCATTCACAAAATTAAGAGCTCCATTTCCACAAAATGTTATATATGTATTGCTGCACCAGGGGCATTGAAACATCACAGCTGGCACTTACCCCATGTCRCATACATGTCTAGAGATCTTATATTCTCAAGTGTCTGTTAAAATAATCTTCACTACAAGTTTTCTGTTGCAAAAATTACTAATATTTAATGAGTTTTAGAGAAAAATGAAAAAYATTTTGAATGCAATTTCTGTGTTAACTCACCCCTGAAGAGTTCATAGTTCCCAAGGTGGCTGTCTGAGAGAATCTGGCTGAAGATGGGCTACGATTTAAAGAGTGAGACCTGTTCACTGAGGATGGTCGCTGCATTTGGAGAGATGCTTTGGCTGAAAAGGGGCGCKGCTCAGCTCCCTGGGACTGCATAGTGAGTACTGATATGGAACGAGGGCAGCTCACAGAACGCCTTATTGGACCTGTGGATGATGTGGGGGACGAGTATGATGGAGATTTTACATTTTTATTTGAAGGTTTGCAGTTCATTCTACCTGCAGACAAATTAAATGAATTATGTTATTACTAATTATTCTCTTAATGCAGATTTTTTAGTCTTTGTAACCAGCAACACATATGATCAATATGGAGGCACAAATGTACTACAATGTATGCTGACTATCAATTATMTATGTAGAAGTAAGTCGTGTCAGATCCCCAAATAGTACATAATTCATATACTTATAAAAACGTTTATTTCTTCCTCATATTCAGCTTTAATCAGGCAGACTCCCATCCACTATAACCATATGAGATTTATGAGAGAAGTGTGTGCTCTGCAGTTCAAAACATATGTGACTTCTGTGTGTGGTATCCTGACTACAAGGATATGGAAACAGGAGAGATAATTTGCTCAGTGGATCCCATATTTGCAGATCCACTCTCTCTCATTTGCTACTGCAGAGTTACACCAGTTTTTAATTCACTCATGCTCCTATGAAAAATAAAATTTTAGAAGCAGCACTACACACGTGCAATTATATTATAAAATTATTTAAAGCAACACATCACTAAAACAAAAAGTAACATGCTACATCTGTTAATTCAGAAAACATTTTAAAGAAACTGAAACAAGACAACCAGTGCTAAACCCTGAGATACAAAGGTTGATACATTCTAAAAGGCAGAACAATTTCACATAATTCATCGTCAGTGCCAGACTTACTTGGAAAAGTGATCCATTAACTTACCTGATCGTTCCAAAGATTTATATTTATTTTCTTCAAGATCATATGAAACTTTTTTCTCTTTTTTTTCATTGTGGTCTTCCTTTTCTTCCTTTTCACTTTCTTCTCCCGATTCTGACACACTGCTACCACTATCACAGCTACTATCACTGCTGTGGTTCTTAGGCCTCCTTGTGGAATGTGCACTTTCCGGCATTGAACACAAGGGCTAAAGCAAAAAAAAGAAAGAAGAGAAAGCACCCAAGAAATTAGGATTTGCACAGCTGTTAACCCTCCCAAATTGGAATGGAAGTTTGTCCTAAACTTTAGAAAAATTGCTTAAATAGTTCATTAAATTCACTCCACAGTAATTCTAATCTTTCTCACACGAACAGCAGCATAATATAGTAAGAGTGCGGGGGGGGGGGGGGGTGGAATTATTTTATTTCATGTATGAATTGTTCTACCAAACATACTGAATTATGGTTTGAAATCATAAATCAATTGATACAGAATACCATTTACCATCAGTTCAGTTCCTCACTGATATTTGCAATAATTGAAGATAGTTTGACAATGATCTACATGAAGTAGAAAAATACATCAGGGAACTTTGGCTGGTTTAYTCCTGAAAAAAAGGGATTAATCCACATCCTGCAGAGAGCAGAAACCAAAGAATACAGCAAACTATACTATACTGAGCGTTTCTGATGCCTCATGCCCATGGGATTCAGTGTCATTAGCTAACTAATCCTGTGCTATTACCAAGGATACTGCAAGACAAAAAMCACAAAAGTGGAGACAGAGAAACTGATCCAAGAACAGAAACTACAAATGAAAATTTTTCTGCTTCCATCTACCATCAGTAAGACACAAAAAATGCAGTATCTTCCATTACATCTATTATTCTAAGTAGGTTTATGTGATCACCTTTTCTTCCTACACACTTTCTTTCCAGTAACTCTCAGTTATAAGAAGTTATGCTGATGGCCTCATCTACTCAATTGCAATGGATTGCAATTAAAGCTCAGATTTTTGAAAATATTCACATCATCATTTCTAAACATACTTTGAGTCAAAGTGAAATAGAAGAACTCTCAGGAAGAATTCAAATTTTCCTAAAGTCTTAGCATAACATAATGCATCTAGATTTATTACAAGGATAACAGGGAAAAGCCCCAAAACATCCTGTTGCTGCACTTTATAACTGAATAGATGCTACCTAAACTTCTATTCCAGACAAGGATGGGAAGGGATTTCTGCCACTGACTAAAWGCAAATGTTTCTGCAATCTCAAGCTGTTAGACCAGATAAGAAGTTAGAGAAGAAYATCGCATTGAGGAGAGCCCTGACAATTGTTGTTACACAACGAGTATGTTGATATGTATCGGTCTGCCAAAGGGATAGAAGTAAGATGCCTCAACACTGACTGCTTTCTTAAAMATAGCTGTCCTAACCATGAAATGCTGTGTATGATGGAGACATTGATCAGACATTCCTGAGAAATTATACAACGTATAACAAACATTTTCAATCACAACTCACAGGAGCTTTAAGGTAGATCTTATTCCAGCTATCATATGCATGTTCTTCACACATTCTACACTAAACAATATCAATTAACAAAGAAGAATAAAAAGAAAGATCAAAGGTATTAAAAAAGCAATAATGACAGATAATAATAGCTAGATCTGGACATAAAGTGRCCACTGTAAGTGATAGCTGATTGCCTAGCAAGTCTAATCATCGGTACTTTCCCCTTGTGCAAACCCACTTTTTCTGTGATTAAACTCATCTGATCTTGTATCAAAATAATTAAAATTAAAATTAATTTCTCATTTCCTCTACAATATCTATTATTTTAGCTCCTCAGTCCATTGTCCTGCACACACGGGTAACCCTGACAGTGTGTAGGTGTCAGGAGCCCTCTAGAGGCTGCAAAGGAACCGGACATTTCCAGAATGYGCATCTCAATCTGTGCAAAACTCAGTGATACTTTAATTGCAGGAAATAATGCCGTCCTTCTGTGAAATTCTTTATTTCTTTTTTCCTATTGTGTTCTTAAATATGTTAAAATAAAAATAAGACTGAAATTCCTAGCAAATACAGAATAATTATTACATGCAAAAYTTGTATTTCTTTATAGGCCTACAGTCCTCAACCTCTCCTATGTATAGATATACATGTGTAAATGTAGATGTTTATATATGTTTCTGTGTGTGGAAGAGGATGAGGAGGAAAACACCTCTCTCTGAACTATTCCAGTTATTTAGTTAGTTTTTGGAGTCCTGGCTGGGCTTTTTCCAAAAAAGAGTGCAACTCAAGACAGTGCACCTGACCTAAAAGTAGCTTCTGTCAGCAGGGCAGCCACTGAATTTTAAGGGGGGACAGACTTCATGACCTTCTCAAAGTACCTTTCTTGCTGGGAAACATGACATGAAAAGTACCAGTCCTGTGGTTGCTTTCTTTCATTTTCTATTAGGTCTTGCATATGTTACTATTCTAAAATGCAAATAGTTTTTTATTTGTAGGATTTTGTGGTTACAAGCTGAGGTTTACAGCTGGATTATTCTTCTACCTGACAGACTGACAGGCAGTAGTAACTTCTACTGCCTGCCTCAYTCACCAGATTTCTATATAGATATATATTTAGACATTACAGATCTTATAGCAGTCTCTTTACAAAGTGGTGGCCAATTAAGTCTGTATTACTGGCCATATGCACCTTCCTCCTTACAGGAAAGAGGTGATGCTCTTTTGGTAAAAGATACAAGGACCATCTGTATGGGCATCTGTATTTCAAAGGGAGCACACAGGACATTATGCAGCCAGGGAAATCTCTGGTCACATGGCTTCATGGTAGGCAAGGTTTAAATGATTGAGAAATACATCAGGACTACAAAAAAGATGCAGGAGTAGAAATTCTGCATAGCATGAAGTTCACAGTGCAAGGAAAATAAACAGTCTCTCTGGATAAGCTAGTTTGATTCTCTTTCCTTTTGATTTCATCAATTTTAGGGGGAAAAAAGAAAACAGGATATTTTGGTCATAAGCACTTTTTTCTTTCTGCACTAAGTACAACCAATATTGTACCAGTAAAGCAGCTGTAAGCTATGCAATCCATTTGCCTGCTAGAAAAGAAGACCACGGCATATAATCCTACTCATAAAGTAATCAAAATTCATCTTAAAACTAATTGAGAGAGGTTTCTCAATTTGGGCTTAGTACCCYATTAATGTTTAATTAAATGTTACAGCCTCCAGCCTGGGAATGTCTTGTGAGCAACGAGTGCAGAGGTAGAAGTGATCAAGTCAGTGTGCAGACAGACAACCAGATAGATGTTCTCTGAGGGCTGCTGGGAAAAGACAGGCTTTGGAAAAAGAGGAAAATGTGACTGAGAYGTTAAACTTGAATTAAGTGACCCCATGTTAAAGAACTGACAACAAAACTTCAGGGAAAAGAATCCCTGAAAAATGTGGACTGAGTGTACTGCTAGGGTGGACTGGGGTTTTTACTCTTGTTTAAATGAATCCACCACTGTTAAAGCACGAGTTCACAAAATCCCCATATTTGTAATGAGGTCCCTGCAAATCTGTCTTAATACCAGATTGGGCATGTAGATCCTCTTTCCAGAATGCATGCCTTTAATAAGATGTAGCTCTTTGGATTCTTGCACATATCTAAAGTACCTCTTCAAGCTCAGAACAATTTTCAGCATTCATTTTGTACAGAAATCCACAAATTTGTGCACCATGTCATCAGAAACATAGAATGCTGTAAGAAAATTTACATGCATCTTTGAACAAATCCATCAAAGCTCAGAACAGAGATGTAGGCTCTTCTAAGCAGACTTGACCTAAAATGTTTACAGGATATAAAAAAAAATACTTATTTTAGTCAAGCCCAAACTATTTATCTTTACTGGCTTACAGAGATATGTAGTTTATTTA
This sequence comes from Malurus melanocephalus, assembly GCF_030028575.1. Lineage (NCBI taxonomy): Eukaryota > Metazoa > Chordata > Aves > Passeriformes > Maluridae > Malurus > Malurus melanocephalus. The sequence goes on along the minus strand of NW_026623240.1, from coordinate 4,651,138 downwards.
AGGCAAAGACTCACATGAACCGTGCACACAAGCAGAAAACATTAAGCTAAAAATAATATACATTTACATTAAAGCAGATTTTGGATCCAAAACAGGTTCCAAGATATACTACAACTCTCTTTGCAAGCTGCAGATGTATCAAAATTATAATTAATTCTTTGACCTTCCATAGTGCCTTTCATCCCAATATCCTAATTTTGGCATTAATCAATTAAAGATGAAAGCATTCTTTTSAGATCCACTAAAAATCTTTTCACACACTGAAATCCATCAATCTCTCGTACAACAGCTGTTGCCATGCATGGCAATTCCTCAAAATGGTTTAGAGAGGGAAAGGAGGATCTCATATCCCCTCAAAAATTTAATGGGATTTATTTGGACAAATGGTAGTGATGCTTTTCTTCATACTTTTTAAATTTTTTTTAAAAAGGGTTAATGGCAGTCTCAGGAAGAAAACTTCCAGCAGGCTAAACTCCCAACTTAGTATTCTCAGAATACCTGTCTACAAAGTGAAATAAAAAATTGGTATCTAGAAGTCTAATACCTTAGGTCCTCGCTGCCTGGTGCATTTTCCCATCAGCTTTTCATCATCTATTTCACACTGCTCCAGAAGATCCAAAATGTCCTCCTCCTAGAAATGGGAATTTCATTACCATTAATTCAACGCAGGACACAACCCGTCCTCCCAAAATTCAAGCAGAAAGTGGTACAAATTTGAAATTACTCTGATTACTAATTCCTAAAATAAGACTATGAATTCCTCCATAGGAAGAAATAGAAATACTTCTTCTCATATGTGCATCTGTCTGTCCTTGCGAGCACCATCGAACTGAGGGTTAAAAKCAAGTATTAACATTTATTAAAAACAAAATTCTGAAGAAAGGATTGAACAAAGATTCCTGTAAAACTGGCGRATTATGCCAACTACAAACATGCAAAATTATTCCTCAGATTCCAAAATACATCATGCTAGCTGGTTATTAATATAATATAGCTGCTTTCCTACTGTCTCTGACTAAATAAGCAGGCAATCAGGCAGAGTTTTTGAATGTCTTAAATCCTTAAACCAGTGGAGCTGCTTTTAGGATATCTCTTGCTCCAGTCCATACAAGTGGATGAATAGGCTGGGAACATTACTGGAGGAAGAAAGAAGCAAATACCAGCTCAAAAGCAGTCTCTGCCAACCTCTGGTTTGGCCAGGGGTAAGGCTGAGGATCAAGGATATGGTAAAGTAGTTTAGAGCCATCTAGCCTGTCTCCACCCTGAGTACACTGCAGTTCATCCAGATTCAACGTTCTGGCCCACAGGCTGCACAACGAATAATAGTAAGATGATGGAACATTATCAAATGCTATTTGTTAGGCATCATACATGATTATAGTGAAACTAATCCACAAGATCATGAATTCAAAGATAAGTAACTCTTAAAACCAGTACTTGGTGTACTTCAGTACCTTCATTCTTTTTAAAGGGTTATTCATTTCCCGCTGAAGTGAAGCTGCTCGTCCAGCAAGAAACGTCTGGAAAGCGGTGGCTAACAAACTCTCATACTTCTCAAGTAATGTCTTATCATCAGGAGGGTAAATTCGCCTGAAATAGGAAAAAAAGAAGAGTTTAAGATAGAAGCTGAGGTATTTATCACACAAAAATAATGTCACTAATACACAGTCTCTTCTTTAATGCACACACATCCCATCTATAATAATGATATCATATCATRAAACATATACTCTAAACATTGCTCTCTCATTTTAATTCAGTGAACACATTCATGTATAAACCAGCAATTAGCCAGTCAAAAGAAATACCATGTAGGTCATTCTAGAGGTATACCAAAACCCAGTTTTGCAGTGCTCAGAAATTTCAGTGGGTGTGAGTGATGCATGCAGGTGTGAATGATTCATGAAATATTAATAAAATATTGTATGTAAAATTCAGAGCCACAAAATAATTTGTATYAGCAATAAAAGGACACAAAACAATTTGTATTAGCAATCAAAGGACAGAAAACGGTGAAAATCTGAACAACTGCTTTGATCTCATGGGCAGGATATAAATTAAAGATTGAGTATGTACTGCACTTGAATGCTAAATCCACAAAAATTGACAGGAAGAAACAGGTACTATAAGRCAGAAAAAAAAACCCMAAAAAAACTGGTACATGAAATATATAGGGTCACTGATTTTCCATTAGAGCAGCTAGGCCATTATTCTCTAAAATCACAGGTAAGGAGATTATGACAATATCAGAAGCAGGACTTGGTGATTTATTCATGTTCACCAAGCCACAATGGGCTTTGGAGAAAACCACTTCAATCCATCTGTCACAAATGCTTGAAACAGAGCCAGAAATTATTGATGATGGAAAGACTAACTTCTAATGTATTGTAAGAAGTAATCCATAAATTAATTTTGCCTGCACTGTGCAAAGTATGGAYACCATTTATATAGTGCATGATATATGTGACTTCTATGTATTTGTGAGTGCTTTCTGAACTTTTTACCAAGTTCTTTTCTTTCTCCTTCTTTATTTTCAGACTTTTTCTCCTTGAAAAGGTATCTATAACGAGGATTTTGCTGCAATGAAAGAAAGGATGATTTGACACCATTAGACTCAGGGCAGCTCTAGAACAAAATGAAGATAGTTCCAGTTTGCATTAAACACCTGAAGGAGATTTACGTTCTAATTTAAGTCCAGTCAACCCCTTTTAATGGTGCTGATTCTACTGCAGAAAAAGTAGAAGAATGCCATAGAAGAATGCTTTAAAGAAAGGATAATATTTTTAATACATTTAGAAATAGACTGCAGCTGAAGGCCATTTCAAAGCTATGTACATCCTTTCCAATTCTTCAGGAATTCACAAGGGCCTGAAAGCGTGGCTCCTACATCAGCTGCCCCAAGACTCCAACTGGAGCCTGCTGTGCTTGCAGACAGACAGGGACTAAGCCAATTGCTAATATCTGCTGAACTGATAGCCACAGATTAAATCCAAGTCTTGATTTGACTCAGGTTTCACTGGATTTTTATTCAGAGTGCAATATTAATCCATTCAGCAATACTAACAACCAAAATTTCCATGATTCTGTGTCAATGGCTGACAAAAGTTAGTCCTGTGCTACAGAGGAACATCACATGGAGAAAATACTGCATAACGCTCAAATAAAATTCCTCTTCTTCTCTAGCCAGGTTCTGCTGATCCTTCAGCCTTTTCTCAAACAAATGGTATTAAGAAAACAYAAAGCTGTTCTGCCTTTTTTTGCAAATGTACATTCCTCATGAAGTGACACCTTACTTTCTCCTGAGGGAAAAAATATTTTTGTGTTTTTATTGATTTACAATAACCCAAAAGCTAAATAAAGAGAACACATGGCTCATTTTCAGTCAAGAACTGAATAAGCAACTTAAAACATGATCAGCTATACTTTTAAGTTAKCAAAAAGAAAAATGTGTTAAGGCACTATGGTGCTCTGCTTTCTCATACTAGCATGAAAATAACCATTTTATCACTTCATTGTACATCTAGGGTTTTTTTTTACTTACAAGGTCAGCTCCACACATCATGAAAAGATTTAATTACAAKTTACCAAGAAAGACTCTTTGTAAGTAAAATGTTAAGTCATCAAAAATGAGAATTTCACAGAAACATCTCTGTTTAAATGAGAATTTTACTGACAATTATAGAACATCTGCTCAAAAATGGTAGAATGAAGAACAGCAATAAAGGCATTCTAACTAGTTCACAGTAAAGTATGTAAACTCAGACCTCTCACACACTGGATGAATGTCAAAGTGGGCAACAATTCCCATCATCTCTTCTCCCATACTCTGCTCCCTTTCACCAAATATTCCTAGGCCATGCTTTCACTTCTCAGTGAAGCAAATATCAAGAAATAATAAAAACATCACAAAACAAAATTCTTGTTTTCTGGTCAATACCTGTGGTAACTGACAATGYAGAACTCTCTTTTGAACATATTTTACCGAGGAATCTGAAGGTACTCACGTTTCAGCCTATCAAGGTCCAAAATCAAAGTGCAAAAATACAAAGTATTTCAAATACTCTATTCAAACCGATGGAAGAACCAATAAAGTTTCTGAATTTTGGCAAGCCTCAGAGATACAACTCAAATATTATATTTTTATAGGGGAATAATCATATTGCACCCCCCTGCCCCCAAGACAAGAATGATCATATGTGATTTGAGAACAGGTCCATAASAGCACTCATGATTCTTGGTACATTGAATGTGAACAATCATGTCTTTCAAGCAAAAGTCTTGCACAAACAATAGTGCAACTGATGTCATAAAAATTCCTAAGTGCATGGAAAAACTGAAATCAAGAAAAGAACTAACTGAATAAAAAAAATTCCTGATGTTCATGTATATATTTTCTAAAAAYGCCTACACATTTTTGGCAGAAAATTATCATCTWCCACAAACACTTGTTTCYACTGTTCCTAAAGAATACACTGAATACTTCCTACTAATACAGTCAAAAACATTCACCTGTAGTTCCCCATGTGTCTATTTTCATGCTCCTCTTTGGAAATCTGTTTACGTACTTGTGCAAGTCTTTCTTTCTACAAATCAAGAAAGTAAGACAATTAAAACAAAAGAGAGTATAAACCATGAGCAAGAAACAGCACTTTTCCCCCCTTCCTACCAGTTCTTGTTTTCTCCTTTCCAGKGTGTGGCGCTGCTTCTCCCAGTCTGAGGAACCTGGCAACAGCTTTTTCACTGTCCCTTGACCATACAGTCTTCTTTGAGCCTCAGCCTTCTGTTGTGCTAAATTTCTCCTTTTATCACTTGTCCTAAAACACAGATGATATTAAGAAATGTCAATTCAATGCTGTTCAGATGCACTTTCATATCAAGTACATCACCTGCATTTTCCAGTCAGTCAGTTTATCATAWAAAATTAGATTTGAAACATTCTTTAAGATTTTTTCTAATATTAACTTTCATGGCTATATATTTTCACACTTTAAGGGATACTGTATTGACTCTGTCCTATAATTTAACATACATGATATCTATTTTCCTGAGGTATATTTTTTTCACCATATCTCAGCTATGAAGTTTTCCTGTAGAGGGGTTTGCCTTTTGACTGAATGTGACACTATCACTCAAGCAAATTTCCTTTATGGMCACATACCCATGACTGCATACAYATACCAATATMAAGAAAAATTWMAAAAAAGAAGTTCAAAAATTACTATTACCATTCATTCTTTGAAAACACWTATGCATGAAGAAAAATTTGGATTAATTTCTATAGCAAAACTGATAGCAAGGGAAACATTTACATTTTGAAAACATGAAGGTGGAAAAAAGGTTTTTCATTTTCTCTGAGTCCAATTCAAATTAAAAAAAAAATCAAAGCAACAAAAATAGAACCAGACTGAAGAAAAGAGGACAAGGTACCGTATGTTGAGAAGCTTCAATGCATTTAGCAGAACACCTTTTTTTACATCATAGTCTATTTTCTGATCAGTTCCAAAGCTTGGGGCACGATTAATCTGRAAAAAAAAWGAGACACAGAAGGCTCAGGAATGTTCAGRTTCACTGGGAACACACCTATTGTAACAGGCTTTGTAAAAATTACTCTTTCAAATATAGCAGAGCTTAAGAGAATACGAGAATACATGTCGAGAAGTTATTTTCCTTTTTTTTTTTT
>NW_026623240.1:4609222-4645434 GCF_030028575.1 Malurus melanocephalus | reverse complement strand
ACCCTTTCAGTCAGCAGGTTATCCCGAACTGATGAACATCATTCAAGTTTTGGTGCTGAGAATCCAGTCTAATCTCCTCTTGGTTGCTGCCACCAGAAAATTTACCATACAAATTACTTTAAACACATTTTAATAGATGATGTGCCACGCTGAGGTGGTCCAGCACAGAAAGAGTTAAACTCTTTCCTAGTTTCAGTCTGAAAGCAACTTTAAATACTACTCTGAAAAGTAACAACTATACAAGGACAAAAAGAGGCTCTAATCCAAGGTCTTCTTAAGCATATTTAAATAACCTTTCAGAYACACTTGACAGCAACACATAGAGATTTAAGTTATTAAATCAGTACATAGTGTGAAAACATAAGATAATTAACAGTCTCGGCAACAAAAAGCTTATAAGCAAGTACAAGATAAGAGATTAAAAATGGTACCACAAATACAGAGAAACAAGGAAAACGCAACTAGGTATATCACAGTGAGACTAAATCACACATTTAATAGCCCTGAGTCTCAACCAGCCATCCTATAACWCTGACAAGCTTTGGAGTCCCTGCAGAACCTCAGTTTTCAGGAAGCTTGGAGGAGGAATAATGATTTATTCCAGGAGCTCTTTCCAGGCTGGCATAAAAATTTATACTTGAGCAATGGGTGCTAGTGAGAAGCAGGATTCTCACCTTGATAGTGAATGAGCAGTGCTGGTTACAGAAAGGACAGATAAAAGAGAGCTTCGGAAGTGAAAACTAATACCTTGTGCCCCACACAGAYCAGAAGTGGGATACAGTTTGCATGTCCAAAGCAGAGGGCAAATGCAGTTAATTTTGTTTTAGCATTCTAAATGCATTAGAGCATCTTAGAGCCTCTGGAGTTGTGGRACAGAATTACCGTGGCTGGTGAGCYACACCCAGTGTCCTGCTGCTKWGTCCCAGCTGCCCCAGCACTAATGCTCATAACTGACGGGTGCCTTTCGGCTTTGGGAACCCTCTCACTCACTGTTTTTGCAGAAAGACTGGCAAAGTGAACAGAGATGTCTGATGTCAAAAGAAAAACCATGAAAGTTCAGCAGAAATAGTGAAAAGATGTATACATATTCTTTCTTTGAAGACTTTAATCCAAATATTTAATTGACCAACYTTTTTTAGACTGACCTGTTCATCTACTATCATATAACAAAGAAARATGAGAGATATGGTTGCTGATTAATCTGTAGGACTGCAGCACTGTAATCTTGATAACACACTACATGCCACAATAGGTACTCACAATAACAGGTTCCCAAACCATTGTCTGTGCATCTGTCAACCAAGAGATGGTTATTTAGGGTTCAGTGACCCAAGAACCAGGACATGCACAACGAAATTGTGTTAATATAACATCAGTAATTTTATCAGCAAGGCACATCTCAAAGATTGTTGACACAAACAGGATTATTAGAGGAACCCCAAAAGCGCAAGAAAATGATGATTGCAAAGGCCTTGAAAATCCAGACACTGATGTCAGTGGCCAAATTGTGTTCACTACAGGAATGCAACCTTGTAAACTAGACAACACTGCGTCCAGGGGTAACAAAGAGACCACATGGCATGATTCCAAGAGATGTAAAAGACTTGTGGTAAAACATGGGAYGAYGTGGAATTGCTGGCCAGTAAATCAATGGTCAGTAAGTGGATGGTGGCAGCAAATGAAGAAAAATAACCCTAAGTGAAACTCAGAGCAAAGAGGAAGAAAACTTTAACAGTGTGTTCTCCTTATGAAGAACATAAGACACTGAAAACTTGGTATAACCACCTACCCATCTCTTTTTGGAGAAGCAGACACCTCCTACCCCATGCTGGCGTTTGGACCTCCAAGGTTAGGGACAGGGCAAGCATAACACAAGAGTTACTACATCTGAGAGTAGATGCCAGAAAGTTTGTGTATGTGAACTTCAACTACTTYATTAATAGGAATTAGCAATAATTTTCTGGTCTAAGATGTTCACCTTCATTTCACCTGGACTGATAATGCAGTTTTGAATAGATTTTGCTAGCTCAGTTACACTAAATAATAAATTTCTGAATGTGTATGTAAAGTTTCTTTTAAATCACAAGGGAAGTTGGGTATCCTGCACTTGGGGCAGTTATYAAAATGCATAGAATCTTTTTTTGCAATGATCACAACTTTGTGATCCCTGCTGGGTATTATGAGGATGAACAAGGCTTGGAGTCCATCCAAGAACTTCAATTGTATGATTTTTCCTTTTACACAAAGTAAACTACCTCGGAAATTTTGATCAGAAAGAGTAAAACTGGATTTTCTGGGAAATGAAGGGAGACCTAGGTCATTGCTGCTRCTCAGAGAGGATGGAGGCTACACAGATCCTGGCCAGAAACACTTGGTGCCACAAGATGGCAATCATGCATTTCCCACAGCCCTCACTGCGGTAGAAGGTTCCGGAAGTTCAGTAGCATCAAGGAGCAGGGGAGCTACAACGCATCAAGGCAATATAAACAAAAGTCAGCTCAGGAAAGCAGTCATTATAATATGTTGCACAATTTATTTCTTTTAATAGTTTATTAAGCTATCTTTATAACAGAAAAGTTACATGAGGCATGGAAACATGAAACTAATCATGCTAATCCTATTTTGGCAATTTTCCCATAACACTGGGAACATTCAGGGCCTTGTGATTAGGACTTGTTACCACTGTTAGAAAGAATGATTCACTCCCCTAAGGGGATTTTGGCAAGAGGGAAATGGTGGAAAGAGATAAGAGTGGAAATCTGTGGAAGAAGCCAGAAGTGTTTTAGAAAAAAAAATTATCTAYATATGTGCACACATATGTACACAAAGTATATCTATTATTTATCATCTGTATATATACATTGCATATTTGACCTTTACCACATTACACACAGTGTGCATATATATACACACTGCTGCAAGTGCTGCAAAAAAGCACGAACAAGCAAGGTAAAAAATAGCAAACGAGCATACAGAATTAAGAACTAGGTTTCAAAGTTTGAAATTTCTGTTAGTTTGGGTAAATGTATGGCAAGATAAGTTGAAGGATACGTGCATTACCAAAAGCAGAAAAGGAAATACTTAGACTTCTGCATTAAAAAAAAATAATAATCAAGTACACAATTCCAAGTCCTGAAGTATTCTAAAGCAACCCAAAATACCAGAGCAGCATTTGTTACTTTACTCCCTCATAAACAAGGAGTTCTGGGATAGCATGGTTCTCCCCTGAGACCCGTAAGTGGTGAATCAAACCCCCCAAAATCCCCAGACCTCAGGGAAACACCAGGAGACAGAGAGGTGTCCTTCAGAGCGGATTCCCTATGCTGGCTGACTCGCCACCTCTCACAGAATTGGTCTGTCAGCATTTGATACAAGGCTGAATGGAATGTTACACAGACCAACTTCAGTCTGCACCTAACCACATACAGTTATATACAAGCTACAGGCAACATATAGATTCTAATCTGGACGTGTAATTCTAAATCAAAGGGACAGCAAGCTTCACTGGACAAAAACAGAAGATATTGATGTWGTACAGACTAAGTTCATGTCATGTGCTGCTTTTGGCGAGAACATCAAAGCCACCAAATATGCTATGTCTGCATGGCAACAGTGGAGGAATTTTATTTTTCTAATTAAAATTATAATGAACCCCTGAGAGAAATAAGCACAACAAAACAACTGTTGACAGTATTAATGCCAGCAAATGAGGTTATAATTCAGTAAATTGATTGTGTACATTGTGCTCATCAGCAGCCAAATCATATTCATGACTTGCTGTCAACAGACAGATTTTGAATACATTTYGCTTTTTTCCCCAAGCTGCACAGCTTCCCAACCATTTTAAGAAATTTGAAAAAAAAGAAGTGAACTTCATCTGTATTTTATTAATAGGGCAATAAAAGAGACACAACAGACAAACCCCAAACATTCCTGGTTGAAAATGTGTGTGAGCACCATTTAACTGTACCACTAACAAACAGAGAAGAAATGTTTCTTCCAGTCCCTTCATGTCAATTGTTTGCAGCATTTCATGTATATCAAATTAGTTTGCTCTGTTTATGGGGGTACTTTGGAAAGGCACAGGAGAGGAAAAGAACATATATCCCCAAAACCAAGAAAATTACGAGCATACATTCACAAAAGTTRTCAGAGCCATTTTACAAAGCCACCCTCATGAAGGAAATCTATGTAGCACCCAGTTGCTAAAAYCAAAGTCCTCCAGCTACAATAGATTAACTTTACATTCCCCATTAAAACTTTCAAAAACATCTGAAATGTAACACCAGTGCAGGAAAACTATTTCCCTTTTTTGAGTATCAAAAATCACAGCAAGGTAGTGCTTCCATATGGATGATGCAGAAAAGCACCATTTATGTACTCGGCAACTGTGCACAGATTTTCTTCGCAAGTTTTCTTACACAGACAAGGAYTCTGGGGCGTAGTTAGCTTTACTCCTTAAAAATTATTTTGCATCTGTATAAAGAGGTTTACCTCTAGGAGCCATGGTTTTAGTTTTCTGTCCAGCAGAATATCAAATCCCAGAACTTCAAAGCAGACACTGTCACTTCCTGGAGCTTGCCCTGGCCTGCACATGCGATAAGCGTGAAGAACATGTGGCTCTGCAACTATCAGAGTCTTCACCACCAGCTCCTGCAGGGATTTGTTGCAGAAAAGTTCATCAGAGGACAAGAACCCAGCACATACTAAATGACAGTATTTCAAACTTTAATATTTTAAATTTCATTTACATACCTACTAGGAAAAAGGATTTAAAATACTAAGTAAATAGTCTGTAATTAAAAAAAAATATTCCTATGTAGTAACCTATATAACTTTATATAGTTCTAGACTATATTGTTGTACTTCCCGTGGTGCATGCAAACTTTGAGATGTGCAATAAATTAAATAGTGAAAGCAAATTGGTAACATAGTATAGTACAGCCAATCTTCATCCATTTCATKTTGCAATACAATTTTCAGCAAGTCTTCTCAGAATCATACATACAGCTTTAAGCTCTAAAAATCTCAAGCCTATTCCTCATTTAAAGRCACCTGTAACACAACCACTTCAATGCTGCTGGTGTAAGACCATAGATATATACAACACTGACTAATTTTGTAAATATTCACACTGTTTGAAAGAGCTTTTGATCTCTAGAAAAATGCTAACATTAAATTTGTAATCTGACTCTGAATTTAAGTCTTTTAAAACCATAATAATAATTTAGATTGTTTTGTGACATTTATTGTTGAGAATTTGGATTAATAAAGTGTCAAAAAAATCTGAATTGCAGYAAAGCAGATGGCAGAAGCAATTAATTTTCTAAAAATACACAAAATAAAGAAAAGTGCTTTAGTCTGTCTTACTGAAATATCACTCCAGAATTTGGAGACATCAAGATTATTTGTTTCTAGAAACTCAGTAAACCACTTTATGGAGCGTTTGCTTCCTTTGTCTTCTGTTTCRTCCCGTTCAAAGTGCTCATTATGTTTATTGACAGAATAGTTAGTCAGATGCATATACAATTGACTCTAAAAAAAGGAAGAAAAGACATTTAAAAAACCTTAAATAGAATTCTAAAATAGTCAATTCAAAATCATGTAAAGAAAAGTTTACATTAAATCACTAATGACATCAAACAGCTCATACTTRCAAATACACTTCGTGCAGATTTAATATTTCTGATTCTGAGAGATTTCATAACTGAATGTTCTATAGCCCTCTTACAACAAAACCAGGGCTTCTTAAGCCAGCTGCAGTCCACTGACCGAGCACCCAACATCTGGTTAGATATTATACCTGCCATTTTCACAGGTCTGTAAACAAACAGGTAGTAAATAACTACCAGAAAAAGTAAAGAGCAATTATCATTACTTAGAGAATGATTACATTMCASAAGAAGCAAACAATAAAGATGGYATTTTGAAGTGCTACTTTAAAAGTGCTAAAAAACACTCTGGCATCTGTTTCATAGACAATCCCACATTTCAGTTTTCACTGTAGCTTATTTATGARAAGTGTTCTCATGATAGTGATACTTTAAAATATCTTTTACATATAAACTCATCTGCCACGCTGATATCTGCCAAAATTGCTCATTTTTAACTGGCTGGTAGCCATACATCAGAGGGAGGTAAATCTCAAGACRTGCATTACAGAAATGACTGAGTGCTACAGTTCCTTTATGGAGCAAAATGTCACCAACAATAGACTCAKGTTATCAGTTGAATTTAAAGAAAGCATTCTCTTCCCAAGCACAATTTATAAATCATGATTTGTACATTTACATTCTCTCCCAGTACAGATATTAATTCAGCTTTTCACTTACACTGTGATGCCTGTCTTCATCACAGTGACAATTCTCTGTCATGTTTGATTACATACATGAGAGTAGAWGATATTCTAAGGTGGCCATAAACCTTCTGTTCCAATTCATCTTTGATAGATAACACAAGCCTTCTGCTGTCATTTATCTCACTACACTTCCTTATCTTTAAAAAACTTCATKAAATTACCAAAACTAATTGATTCAATTGCAAGCTAGTTAACAGTATATTGTAGCATTAGAAGCAATGGATTTCTCCCATGGCTTCGTTACTCCTTTAAAAATCATTCTGAAATCTATTGGTTTGAATCATCTTTCCATGAAATTCAAATTATTTTAGACAAAACTAATTATTATTCAGACTTTACAAAAAAAAAAAAGAAAAAAAATGCATTTGTTCATCTGAACTAATAGTCGAAGTTATTTGGTACAATGTCACTGTAGAACAATGTCATCCAAAGAACAATGTCATKAGTAACAAGCAGGTTATTTCATACAATAGCAACCTCCAGCATGAGCAGTTGTGAGAACACAGAAACAACTGCCTGTCCTGTTTATCCGCTCAGAGCATATTTCAGTGYTCCTAATGCCGAGATTAGCAGCAATAGAAAAATATTAAAAGCAAACYATTCCAAATATAGTACTGGCACACTTCCAAATATAGCATTTGGACTAGGCTTCAAATTGTACCTGCGTTTTTCAAAGCCACACCAAGAGAATAGTCACAATTCTAAGTTTCACACAGGCAAAAAGGCTCTATGATGTTGTCTGTTACATAATTACACTGAAACTGCTCTAAAAGCAATCGAGTACAGAGTGAGGTATAACAAACCCAAATCTACTAATGCTTCCCAATGCTGCAAATCTACTTCTTTCTTAGGCATTTTGGTCTGAGCCAAAAGAGAAGGGTTTACATCCCCCAACAGGGCAACATGCTACACAGTGGGACAAGAGGATGAAAATGTGCAAAATCTTTAGCCTGACCCTTACTATTCCTTGGTTCTCTCTAAGTTTACTGTCAGCCCTACTGAATCATCCTAAAGCTGCCAAGTACATACTCCTGGCCCTGCTGAAGCAGTCACTGACAAACAGCAGCAGCAGGAGGAGATTCCCTGGTGCTCAGGAACTGCAGTGAGCGCTGCTGCATGGTTCTCTCCTTTCTCCCAACACAATGGCTGAAACCTTGCAGGATCCTCAGCAAAGGCTCCAAACTTCATGCATGGTAAACAATGATCCAGCAGGAGATAAACCTTATTAACACCTGCCACCCCAGCTTCAGACTCAGATGAACATAAAAGCAATATGATTGGACTTCAAGTGATTTGATTTTCTTTATTTTTTCGGTTGATAACTTTTGCTTTCTTCTAAACGATATTTAAACACTTCAGCATACATACATGCAAAGTCATATCAAATTCTYATATGTAAGCAATAATATGGCTACACTTACGATTTTGATGGAAAAGCATGTGTTTAGTATCTTTCACATAAAATTTTTTCTCTTCATTGACAATACAGAAGTTTATACAGATAAACTCATTTCCCAGTTTATTTCATTTTGCCACCTTCAAACACTACACATATTAGTCTACACCACAAGCAATAAATTGCAATGAACTCCAACTTACCAAATTTGAGTCACTGGGGGGGTGATACTTTTCCGTGCCCATTCTCACCAGTCCATCATGATATAAAAATACTTTTAATGGATCACAGGAGGTTACAAGAATATACACACGTAAATCAAACTTGTAGCCTTCCATAAGAAATGGTTTGTCAAGATATTCCTGAACAATTAAGTGATCCTGAGCTTGTAACTTTTCTCCATTTCTTATTAAAGAGATCCTGGTAAAAACAAAAGTTATTTTAAAACTTGGACATTATTCTTTGAAACAGATWATTGTGGTCACCCAGACAAGTAGTCAGGCTAAAGTCTACCTGTACAAAGAGGCTTACATMTCTGATTTTTAGGGCAGAGAAAAAGTTCCATTCCCTTACAAGGCTTTTGGTTTCCTTTATTGTGCTTTAATTCCTTTATTGTCCTTTATTGTGCTTCACTAGATGAAAAAAGGCAACGAGCCATTTCAAAGTAACTTTCTGCTTGCTTTGATTCAACAATTTGTAATAATGGGTTTGCTCTACACTTARAAATTGTTTGGCAGAACGACCAGTCTCCAGCTTCTCTGATTACTCCCCATGCAGCTCTAAAAATAGATTTCCAGTCTTTGTCACAACTTCTGCCTGAGGTACAGGCTGCAAAGAACTTTCAGGGCTAAGCTGACTTAGGTGATGATGTTTGTGAAGCAGGACATTGATCTGTATGACCAAGGATGGCATACATGAGGCTCAGTATTTCTGTATTTCCAGTTTCTCACACCAAAATGAAACAAGGTTTATACATKAACTATGAACTTCCAGTCTCTAACTACATGGAATTTGAATAACTGTAAAAGCTAGTATTTTCAGTATACAATTATAAACCTAGCCTTCCCAGAAATCAGTTAGATTCATGATAAAATAACTGTGTTCTTAATAGTTGAGTTTATTTAAGGCTTTTGAAGCCTTCACCCAATACGTTGACTTTCACACAACTTGAAATACAATCTTCTTACTAATGCACAGCTCCTGTTAATGTTGTAMGTAGCACTGGATTTCACCTTTAAGGGTAAGAAGGCTGAATTTAATTCACAACTTACCCATGTCCCATTGCACCATTAGCTGGTTTGACTATGAAAGTTTTCTGTCTTTTTTTCTTCTTCAGTTCTTTTACATAGTTCTGAAACTGTGTGTATTCTGCAGGAAAGATCCATGTTCGAGGAATGAAACTGTACTCCTGAGGCTGACTCTTGATCATTCTGCAAARGAAAGTGTAAATGTGTTAAAATCTTTTGACTACTTTGATGTTTCAATCCTCAGGATTAAAAAGCACTTAATGACAATTTGACAAGAGAACTTTTTTTTCCAAAATTCTGTAATATGAAAGCACACTCCTGCACTTAATTAAGAATAGTTAGAACTCTATTRCATATTCATATGAGTGTGAATATGTTATACTCAAAAGCAGACTGTCTTGTGCTTGCTTATGTGTTTATTATGTTAGTGGCATCCATCTCATTTCTTGGCATCCATCTCACTGCTGTTACAATTTTTGGCCAATTATTCAGATGACTTCATGCTATTCCTATTCTAGGAAATACTGAACTTCTAATAAACCATGGAGTTTTTTGGGGGAAGGAAGTGGTATTGGGGAATTATTTTAGTTTTCATACTGGTATGTGTTTGGGGAGGTATGAGGATCAACACACAAAAAGAAGAATTGGTTAATTTTCAGTTTCTTCCTGGGTGCAAAAAATAATAATAACAAGGACTGAATGTAAAATTTAAATTGAAGCAATTTAAGAAGAGGCTTTTGTTCCTTTTGAAATAATTTTTTAATAAGGAATTGCAGTAAAATACTTTGGCACAGGCCAAGCAAATAACGGATTTCCTATATAGGACAAATCACACAAGCTTTGATTTGTGTCTGATCCCAGCATATTGGGATTAAGATTCCAAGAGCACCTAATTTAATCAAAAATAAGCAAAGACATGCAAAGCAAGACTAAGCAGGGAGTGAGTAGGGGAGAGGGGTGGAACAGAAGAACTAAAATAAAATAGAGTTGCTTTAATGCTGGTTAAAGGAGCAATGGGGACCTGGTGTTCTCTGCCTATTGATATCATAGCTCCCAGCAGAATAAACTCAAGTCTTTGCTAAGTTACATACTGGTGCAGCTAGCTTATTTCAGGGACTCAGAGTACCTGGAAATTTCTTCAGTTGATTATTTTTTTAAATGCCACTATGATGTACTTTAATGCTTTTTAATTAAATACAGAATTAGGTATATTTCTCCTTTTGAAAAGTAACAGTATCAGCATAACTTAAATGTAAAAGAGGCAATATTATTTCCATTTTTCATTTCTACTATGAGCCCACATAATACTCCTGGGCAGACACTTTCTCTTTAAGTGGCTAAAATACTTATGGAAAAAACAGAGCTGTCAGCCACATGTGTAGGGCTAGGACTGTAGCCAAGCCCTACTGGTATAATGGATATGCTGTCACCAAACTGTGTAGCCAACTATCCAACAAACACTCTGCAGAAACCACAATAGCTATAGCAATATTGCATGAGATTCAGTGCCTCTGCAGCACCATTGTAATTGTTATCTTTAYAAATATGGTTTGATGAAAGACACTCAAAAATCAGGAAAACTTTTTAAAAATGTAAGTAGATATTGTAATTCCTAATTCATGCATATTGTTAAAATACTCTCCATCTGCTCTATATTTACAAATGTTATTACTTCGCCAACTGAGTAGCTTATCTAGGCAGAAACTGTCCTATTTTTAGGCAAAAAAGCAATTTCTGTGTTAGTTTAAATCCCACTCCAGATTATCATATGCATCCTGTTATATACTGGAGACCTGCCCTTTAACTTACTCGASGGTTTCAGTACACACACTCCCTGCTCACTGAATACAGCTTCAAGGTATTCCTGATATAYTGATAGTATTTGTGACTGCAAGTATATCAGTTCTATAGGCCTTTTCTTTTTGATGCATAACTGGGTAGATTACAAACTTAATAACATGAAGTGGAATACTTCAGCATTGTTTATAAGTTCTGGGGCTCACTAAAACTTCCAAAAAAAGAATTCAGCTCTGTTCTTTCCCTGCTTGGCCCTGTTTAGAAAGGGCTTAGGAACATCATCAAGTAGCCTGTGGAATCAAGGCCTATTCCATTACAATAGCCCTRTTTTTCAGCACATCTGCTTTCCACTACTGTAACCACTTTTTCACTGTGATGCTGTATCATTTAGCCTTTGCTGTCCTTATCAGGAGGACTGAGAAATAAATAGCAAATTATTGTTCTTCTGAGTACTATTTTAGCTCACAAATGTAGTCAGACTGTGCTCTTGATCTCAGAGTGCTTTTGGTACAAAAGAATCAAAGGTTTTGAACAAAACATAGCTTACTAAAGACATGACTTGTCARTCTAATAACACAGGTCCCACTGCCTACACGTCAAAATCTTCTGACTTTTCAAGTATGGAAAGTTAGGAGGTATGTATGGATGAGAATGGTGCTTGGTCCATGATCAGTTAATGAACCTTTTAAATATAATCAACAAAGGAGCAGGAAAAAACAGGATCTCATAGGGTCTGTGCCCCTTCCCATTCACCCTGTGCACTTTCGCCCCTACTTACTGAATTCATTCTGTCACCACACTTATCCTTCTTCACTTGAGGAGCTCTCATGTGAAGGATAGCTGGCTCTAAAATGGCACTACTATTGTAACTATTTCTYTTCTGTGCTCTGATAATTATCTTTGAAAATGATGCTCATGCCTGCCTTTGTTTCTCAATTACATTCCTCTTTACATCTATTCCATTATTCTGTGTTCCTACTTTCTTTGCTGAGTTGTTTTCTTTCATATTTCACATGTTATGTATTGCACTGCTCCCTTCCACCCTTCCGCATGTGAAAACTACATTGTCTTATGATCCAGAGTGCCTGGATATGGCCTGCAAGAAGAATTCCTGAAGTGCATTTCCTCCTGAATAGTATTTTCCTCTCAAAGTAGGTAGATTTATTCTTTCACTCCATTCCCAACAGCTTGCATAAAAATGAAGGCTGAAATCAATATAACAACAAATACAGAAGTAAGAGCAAAAAAAGAGTCTATTCTCTACCAATTCTCAAGATAGTTTAATTATCTCTCCAATGATAGTAATCAGTAGTCAGTAGTGAGAATAGAAAAGATGCAGAAGTAAAGCAAGACAAGAGAATTAGTGTTTCTGCACATTCAAATTTTAAGACAGAACAAGGGCTGTAGGAAACAAAATCCTGCATTCCATAGGCAAGAGCCTCTTCAACCACGTATCCCAACTTTAATGATTTCACCAGCAGACTCAAGGCATATAATTTTGATTTTTATACAGAATGACTACTAAGTATTGTAAGGCCAGTATTGAGACAAAATACTCATACCCACAGATACAGCCCTTCTATATCTCCTGATATTAAGTCACAAYACAGATGTTTGACCCAGAGTTATAATGTAAGAGAAACTATTCCCTTCTTATCTAGATGTACAATCTCAACATTGAGTAACACTAAAATGTGTTTCAAACACAGAATTGAGTAGGCTGAGAGAGGTATAATCAGACTGTATTTGAAAGAAATAAAGAAATATACATGGTAACAAAAGCTTTTTGTCCATTTTCCCTATTTTTTTTTTTAATATCATAGAACTGCAGCAATACACAGGKGTACCACTGAGTACCAACAACTGTTTCCAAGACCTCTCCAAACACCTGTYTGCCCCCGCATGCTATCTCTGTGTTTTTACTTCGAGTCTGGAAGGGGCAGTGAAAAGTGTTTATGCAGTATTTTTGACACAGGGGAGCTCTAGTCCACATGGAGGACATGGAGACACCACATTAATGCACATAATATTTGCATCATAATGGTTGCATAGTTCTACATGCTATATTTTCTAGTTACAAAACAGAAAAGGAAAGAGAAAGAAATCGAGAGAGAGAGAGGAGATGTCACAATAATTACACTCATATGAAAACAAATTCTGTTCTGTTATCAGTTAATACAGTGTAAGTAATATTGAGGGCCAAAAGACTGACTCTATTAATAAATGTTCTACAAATGAATTTAGATTACAATAACCAAAATATTAACATATATTTACCCTCAAACCTTTCCTTATTACCAGGCTATCAGATCATTATTTAGTATTGTTTTCTTACAAGTCTTACTCACAGATTCTCAGCTAGGATAATTCCTCAGAACCCAGCTATTCCACGAGAGTAAGGAGAATTTGAAATTGACAAATGAGCCTCACTGACTTATTTCTTATATAAACATTAATATGCTTCACTTTTTTTAAATTTCATATATGCAAAGATATAGCCATTAATTACTTTAGAGAAATACTATCATAGAWCTGGTCAGGTTGGAAGGGARCACAGTGGGCCATCTGGTTCTCCTAAAACCCATTGCACAGGATTATGTCCAGATGCACTATCCAGCCACATACCGTTATTTTTTTATGTTCTACCATTATGGGATATATACCTGGGTGTATCTTGTAGTAGGTTTATTGTACAGTAATTCAAGACTCACCTGCATTCTGCAGTGTGTAGACAGAGAGGTGAACAGAAATAATATTCCACTCAAGTCAAYTGGAGAGATAAAGTAGCCCACTCCRATACCMCAGATCCAGGACCAAAGCTGAAGTTATTAAACTTGGTCCTCTCATAGTTTCTTAGTAAAAATAAACAAACCTCACAAGCAATAGTTCTGTATATTACTGCATTAAATACTACAGCTGGAAAGTTTCTTAATATTAAAAGAAATATTACTTAGTCATGTTTCTTGCCAGAAAATCCTTTCTGCATATCTCTCCCATTCCTGGAAAATGGTTGATTCTCTGAAGAAATAGAAAAAAAAAAGAAAATTAATTGAAATGTTTGGGGTTCCTGGCATACCTTATACAATCATTTAAAACACTCAGCTGGATGCTCAGGAAAACATAATTACTGATACATCKAAATTATTAAAGATAGTATCTTACACTATACTGTATATTCTTACCAATACTAAAGATGCTGTAAATTSTATTCTCTTCCTTCAATACATGTGCCCACTGATTTAATTTAATACATGAGACTATCATACTTTTATTCACAAAGCTATCTAGAAATAAAGAATGCATACACAAAGTAATGGTAAAAAACCAAATTATTTATCCACAGAACWGGGAAAGAGCTCTGGTTGTCAATTTACTGCTTAAAAGCTTATGAGAAACTTATAAATGATGTCTTACATCTTCTTTTAAACTGATCATTCACAACATCCAACTGGGAGAAAAAMGCCTGAGAGAACAGCCCCTAATATTTACACACCAGATTCCAAGTGGTATGAACAAATAACTCTGGAAAAGAGACTAGGATTTTAATATATGCAGTGGCACAGCCTTATTGCARCCGGGTTTGTTGTGTTTTCTGKGGGSYTTTTTTTTCCCTYCACAAAAACAGAATTGAGCAGTGWCAATTACTGAATATTTCAGAGTGAAGTGAAGCAGCTCACTGAAACATGTCAAAAATCTTAACTACCACTGTACCTGATAGTTCCGAAGCTCTGCAATCTTCTCTTGCTGCACAGCACAATCGCTCCAGATAAGATTTGCTGTTTCATCTTCATCACGTGTTTTCACAAACCCCATTTCTTGTATTACTACACGTACTAYGGAGAAATCAMAGACTTAGGGACTATTTTGAATCTCTAAMACAGATTAATTTCCCACATTTAAAAAAACAATTAAGATTTTAAACACTTCCAATACAGAACCCTTTGTCTGAGAACAATGTCAGCGTAGCAAGCTATTTATCTTGTAATATTTCCATCAGTCTATTGCAAACCTGCCATTACAATGTTACAGCACCTTATCGTGAGGCAGGAATCAACACAACCACTGATRGGAACTGAAAAGAGCTTCAAGGTATTTCCTAATCATCCAGCAAAAATCCTCATGTACAGCAGTTAGACTTTATCTTGGTTATGCAGTAAATTAATTTTAAAACAGTGATGACTATACGTGTCATGGCAGATTGTGACAAAAATGCTTCATTACACAAGGTAGAGTGTTGCAAAAGMAAATGCATGCATAACTTCAATTTTTTTAAAACACAGACTGATTATGTGCCATGCACAACTCTGATTCTAGGAAAAAAAATATATTAGTACCAAGCATTAAAATACAATGAACAGATTTTATTGAGAAGCCTCTCTATAACAGAGTATTTMACAGTGAATTTACACTCTCAACTTTCTAGGCTTTAAGTAAACTTCCAAACACACATAACAGATATTTAGAGAGTTCTTCCACTGCCTTCTGGATTACCTAAGTTTTTATGTTTCAAGGCCCTTTCCTGAAATGGAATTAACAGATGGACACTGTTCAAAGCTATGTATTCAACAATATAAGAAAATCCCAGGTTTCTTACAAAAGAAACTCCTTCAGAAATTTCTGTCAGCTTCATGCAAAGTCCATTAATCAGTAATTCTCTCACATCAAAGGCATGCAAACAAAGTGTGCAGTTTCCTACCAATTTCATATTTWGTGCCAGCAATATTTGCAGTGATGACTCCATTCTTCTTCTTCTTCTTTCTGACTTTTCTTTTAATTGTGCTCTGATAGGGTAGTTCTGAACTCAAAGTCAGAGGAGCAGTTCCTTGGTTATCTTTGAAAAACAATGTTACAACTMTCAACATTTTTATATCTCAAATAACATATACAAATTAACTAAAAATACAAACACATACTTCATCACAACTTATAGATACAAGCATATCAAATAATTCTTAGGGAATATTAAAAATCCAASACTAGCATACCTCCCTCATTAGGAAAGGATGGCATTATAACCTAGGATAGTGCAGAAATAGAGTTCAGAKTCTGTTCCAAGTTCTCAGTAATGGTGAAACTGTCAAAGCCAAATTCCTTAAAACTCCAGTCATGCCATTTCAGTCTCCGGTTATAGAAAATATTTGTTCTGGAATGGATAGATATCTGTATTAAAAAAAAAAAAAAAAAGTAAGAGAGACTTCGTTACAGAGAAATCCTGAAAAAAAAAACCAGCAGGAAACTAAATATGAGAACACTTTTAATAAGACATAKAAAGAACTGATATTTTAAAAGATTGATCAAGCTATTATAAATACAAAACTTTGTTCATTGCAGTTCAATTATTTGTTTTCTGGGAAATAATAACTTTGCAGTGTTAGTTTTCAAAATGAAATTGTATCACCTCATTTTCTGATTTTCATTTGGGTATGGGACATTTTGGATATGAAAATAGGTAACATTGAATTCAATCAATACTGCTATTTTCTATCTCCACAAAGCTCAATGAATTTATAGTATTTAAAACAATGTTTTAAGTAAAAAAATAAAATCAGACATATTATAGGTTTTCAGGTACCAAGTGAGAAATAACTGAAATCATACTAATAATGTTTCCCCTTTTTCACTTTTCAATGTTTTTTAAAGCAATTGTCCAACAACCACATGGTAACATGGCTGCAGTTTCATGAGCACTTCATGACACAACAGACTTGGTTTGAAGACATTTTGATTAGACAAACATACACATTTTCAGTTTCTAGAGTGAGCATTTATTTACATAAAATGCTTTTTTTACATCTACACTGATACAAAATTCCTTTTTCTTTTTTTCCCCTCATGAATACAGTGCTACATGAAAAATCACACATATTAAGATGTTTTGTAGGTCCAGCTTAAGCACATAAGAACAATGGGTTAAAATATTAGGAAAAAAACATGGGTTGAAATATTAGGAAAAAAACCATGGGAATAAATCACCTCTAAACACACTGCTTCATGACTTCGGGCATGCAGCACTGTTATACCAAAGCCTACAAGGAAACAAACGCTGTCTTTGGCAGGCGCCTCAAATCTACAAGTTTTCAAAACATATACAATATGTTACTGATCTTTAAATGCTTTCATTTCTTTTCTGCAGTTATATGTGTAGCCAAAGCTCCTTACCCTAGCTTTACATTAGTTTATATTGCCGCTTTTGGTGATTGCAAGATCTTTTCAAAATAGCTTTATAGAGAGCACAGGGAGTTACTTCTGCTATAAATAGCAGGAAATTACAGCAAAGTCAAATTCAGCCATGACTTATGATGCAAAAAATATTTGGTCATAAGACTGGACAAGATGTGCATTAACAAAATTACCAAAACAATATATAGAAATCCACTTTTTTTGTCTATTTGTGTGGGTGTATACAACAGATGAGAGAGAGATRTAAGTATGTTCTGGACAAATCACCTGCCTGTTAAGAAAATATAAAAGCAGATATTTTGAGCTGCAAGATCTAATTTCCTTTCAAGACAGGCATTTACCCTTAACAGCTCAGTAGTGTAAAAGGATAAAAAGAACAGATTATGGTACTCTTATGACTGTCACAAATGTACCAGGAGCCAAATTCTGCTTTGTAACAAGACAACCAAATCTCCCTCATGTCCATTTAGTGCCCCTGTGTATTTATCCATAAAGAACAAGAGAAGTTTTATACACAGATCCAGTCAATCAGCACAGCAGCAACACCCAGCCATTTTGAAGTTTGAATGTTTTGGATGACATTATCTGAGGAGGTGGCCTGAAAGTCCTCGGGCACACTGGCATACTAAAATTAGGCACAGAGTTGGGAAAGCAAAGCATTTGTCCTCCTTAAAACCGCTGTGAAGGAAAAGCAGTGCTGGGCACAGTGACTCACTGGATATTGCATGTTATCTGTTTCTCAGGCTAAGAATACCACCATGGTACAAAACWTGTTTAGTTCCTGGGAATAATACTGAAGTACATCTGTTAGCCAATTAAGGATGTATGTTCTACAAACATACAAAAATGCCTGGCAGTTGTTTCTTTGCTGCACTGACTAAAAACTAATGAATTTGGAAGAACGTTAAGAGGACTAACATTTCCCTGTGAGAAATGCCAGCCCTTTACTAACAGGGCATGTTTCACAAGTTGATATGCTAATAAAAAGCAAGCAGCTCACAGAGCTTTCATTYATCTTACAATCACAGAAAATTATGTGCACAAAGTTACTATAACACACTGTATTCTGTAGGTGGACCATAAAATTCCAAACTGCACCGCACTGCTGAATTACTGCTTTTCTTCAGACAGACGCTAGTCTTCTCAAAAGAATACTCTTTAGGGTTTAAATATCATGTACCAACACTCAGGGTCTGTGACCAGTCTACTTTTAAGCACGCATACATGAGTTGATGGTAAAGATAATCGCCACCTTTAGAGTATTCTGTGGACAATTAGCAGTTCAGCCATGTGGAAAGCAAAGTAATGGGACTGTACTCTGTACTCAGACTTATTTTAGGATTTTAACTTCTCACAAGAACCATCCCATATCAATAAACTGTATTCTGACTTAAGCTTGTATGCAATAATTCAAAACTGTTTTACAACTGCTTGGCATCTCTTTAGTAGCCCATCTTCAACTATTTCACTGAATAGTGAAGCACTAGCAGTTCTTAACCATTAGTTTTCCAAAGTATTTTACAKAGGATGCAGTCTGTTCTTTTGCTCCTTTCCAAAGGTCCAATGGCATGGGACAGTCTCAGCTTTTCCTACCTTGTCAAGTGACAGATGAGAGATACTGCATCTCCTCTGGGGGTATGCATTACCCAAAGCASTGAACTGCTGCTGTGATTTGTAGGCTGAGCTACAGGAGCAGTAYATTTGCCCCTGTTTAGACTTCCCTGCTTTGTGTGCCCCCGGTGCAGTAGCATGAGATGTGCCAATTCCACAGCAAGAAAATCTAATACCACCCTACTGAGGAAGCTGGAATCTTCCCAGGTAAACTGCAACTGTTCCTCTAACTACCCTTCAGAGGAACCACTRTCTAATCAGAGAAATGGACCACTTGGGAGAGAGAAGAATACATCTCTGGGAGCAATGCATGARGGGCTGCTGCTGAGGGGAAGGAGCTGCAGGGAGAAGAGCGCTCTGACAGAGCACTGAGAGGCAACACGGCAGGGCACAGGCAGCCACAAGCTGCTCCTMCACATCTTTCTTTTTTAATTCTGTACAGCAGAAACCACCCTAAAGTTACTTTGTTCTCTGACCCAGATCCTCCCCAGGCACCTTCCTCTAGCTCACATCTTGAGATTTGTCATTACTGCCAAGCCCTACTCCCAGGTCAGAGCACAGCTGAAGGGAAAGACCTGCAGCACAGACTGCTCTGCAGACAGCCTCTGCCAGTTACAGGGCAAAGCTTATTGCARGACTCACCCAGATCATGCCCAGTAACAGCAGCAGCATTGTCAGGTTATGATTACATCAAATTCTGAGTCAGTTCTTATACCTGTGAGAAGTTTTTACTTATAAAATAAGCATAACCTATAACCTGCATTCAGCTACAACAGTGTAGAGGCATTTCTCGCTAGTAATCTACCTGAGAGACTTGTTTCTAAGAGATTGCTTTTAATAACATCGAAGAAAGCATTCTATTTTCAAACTGGGACTTGTGAAGCAAGTCAGCTGTCAGAAATCTCTGAATTCACACTGTGGCAGAAAAGGATTGCAGTCCCTGCTGCATATACCATTTCCCTCCTGATATCCTGGTACACATAAATGGGTGAAGGTTTGTTGCTCAACCATACAGATTCAAGGGCAGCTGAACAAAAATGGTTAACACATAAATGGAGAAAGACTTGTGAACAAGAAATGAATGCGTCTTCATCAGGTTAGCACATTATTATATAAACAAGCACTTTGACTGAAAGTGTTCTGCAGGGAGAGAAAGAWGAGATGTTATCTTTACAGCTGCCTGGCAAAGGTGTGAGAGTGACAGTAGGAGAGGTACATTGCACACAATCCTGTCCTAGAAAGGCACAAAAGAAAAAAAAAATACAAAGAAAAGAAGGATCTTTTTTTCCCTCCAGGGACAGGATACTCTTGCTGAAGATGGAAGTGTTGCACACAGACTGAGAACACAGCAGATGTTCAAGTCCATTTAAAGGAACAGTCTGAGCAAGAYGTGAGAGTGCCTTGGTAAAGAGCAGGGGACAATGGAAAGAAGTGGTTTCATAGTCAATGGAATGATTCTTTTACAAGTTGTAATATATTCTAGAATATCAAAAATTAAAAGTATTTTTCTGCTGTTACACAAATTAAGTGCATCATAAAAAGTTAGAAAATTGCCCCMAAAAAATTCTTCCTGGCCTAGATAATATGTAAGTATTTTTGAACAAATCCCTCTGTAATTTCCTAGTTTTTTTCTCCACACTACTCAAAAGTGACCTCTGCTTTTCATCAACCTTTATGTCTTGATGCAGTCTGGACTCGAAAAGGTTATTTTTAGTCTCTAAATAGCAATTGTAATTGTATGTCATTAGCCGCCCACCTTTTTTTCCCCCAAACAGTAAGCATCCCTGAAAAAGATTTAATTGATCAGATCAAAAAAAGGTAGAGAAAGTCAAATTCAAACTGAAAAATAACACAGTGCAATTTGAGAACCTCKTCCAAAGAACGCAAGTCAATGAGATTCTTTAACCTAATTTGGATCATATCAATAACTATGAAACCATGACTGTGCACCCTAGGAAAAAGAGACTGGGTTGCACATGCACATTTAAAATGGATTTAATCTGATGGATTTAATCACTAGAAATGATAAAATCACCTGCTACACAAAAGTCCATGCTCCACAGCCAAGACAACACTCTATTACCCAGTGTGCTGTTTTTAATGTGAACTTCTTCCTTCCTTCTAAGCAATTGTGAAACTACTGGTGCCCAGTTTGAAAAGTTCCATGGGTTATACATGTGCTTAACTTCACATGCATGAACAGAAAACAAGACTTCAGRTCTTAAGCCATGGTACATATGACAAGACCTCTCAAAGAAAACTAACATCTGACATAGCTAGGTGAAATGCTACACAAATGGATTGTCGTTTTAATTTCCTGCGCTCTTTAGATACAGGTAAGTAATCACTCATCAACAATGGAATATTTTAGAACAGATTTTAAAAYTAGCAGACTGCTTTCCTTTGAGCCCATCAGTGCAATTTACTCTGTGCTGTCAGAAGTGTCTGTAAATGCAGGGGAGCTGGGAAGAAACCCACAAAGCTCCTGACATAAGGAGCTTTCGCAGTGAAATGGAGACACAGTGGAGATACAGCTACAGAACTCGGCAGGTGACCACAGGGATGGAAGGACAACATCACAGTGCTGCAAWCTCCACTCTCCAATTAGCTGGAAAATTAAATAACAAAAATTTTATAGAAACAGGAAAAAGAAAATGTGAACATAGCCTTCAGAGCACTGACCTAGCAAACATCAGAGTTCTAAGGTTTTTCCAATCTAACAATTAAGTCATTTACCCTTAGGTCTTATAGTGTGGAAGTCTGGAAACACCATAGTGAGGGGGTGTGCTTTTCATTACAGTTATGCAAACCTCTAATCTACTCTTGATCTAGAATTAGGATACAAAATGCAGATTCAAAATGAGATTAAGAAATCAACAGAAATTATAATAGAAAAAAATGTCTTTTTCAGTACCGCACCCAGCAAGATAATAACAATTTTCAGTAACAAAAGAGCAGAACTAAAAGCCGCATACCCTTTCATGATTTTTTTAATATATGTCCTTATAAAATGTATGTTGAAGTGTTCCTGCTACAAGCAAGTATAGCTACCAGTTTTATTGTTACATGCTCAAAGAACAATTTGGTGGCAAGGTCTCACTCTTACAGAGAAAGTCTACATGCAAAAAGTAATCTCCATTTTGAGGCTCGATATGTCAAAGTGATAAGCTTGTTTTTAAAAGGCTCTCTGTCACTTGCTTAAAATTGCATGTAATTAGGGTTTGGTTCAAAATATTCCAAAGACAAATGAAGTCTATTAATTTAAACATTCTTCATTCCCATCATCAAAGAGATGAGACATTCATTCAGCCATTCTTTCAGCTAATGTGAATGTACAGAGTTCTCAGGTGTTTGGTTTGCTAAATGGGCAGATACAAGCTACAAAGGAATACCAACARAATGATTTACACAACTTTTTTTTGAATCACGCAGTTCTGCAAAACAATTCTCTGAACTGGTTTAAATGAATGGCCAGCATTTCAAAAACTTCTAACATTTYCCAAAGACACCAAACCAAATGACCAAGCCAAGTTACAGTAACAGCACTCTACCTTTGAGCCTGTGTTACAGTTACYTGAGATCAAGTTTAACCTTAAAACAGCCATTTGAGATCCCACCCAGTAAAGGCCCTAGAATCWGCCTTCTGCATCACATTTCACATAACAAACTTAACTGGACAATGCCTGTTTAGCAATACTGAAAGAATAAACTGTCCTGAGCCTTCCAGTCTACCTTCTAAACAATGCAAAACAGAGTCTGCACCACAGTTGTGAACCTGTGTCTTTCATTGGAGAATACAAGTGTGTTATCTGAAATGGCTGGAGTCTGGCCAGGAGATGACCCTTCAGTGCCAGCTCCAAGGCTCAGAAACACACAGTGGCACAGGGTCCCCAGAGCTTTGCAGTGTTAGTTCACAGGAGATTTTACTTTGGTCKTCGCCTGACTTTGCACTCCACAGTTTTGGATTTAAATTTTTCATTGTTTAGTACCATAAAACATCTATGAAATTATAAGTATACAGTCCCCAATTCAAGAAACAGAAAATGTATTAGAAGCTGTTAAAATGGTGGAAGTATCAAGTCAGAATTTCACAGGGATTAATCATTTCCTACTCACAAAATACAGAGATCACAACTGAGCACAGAAGCAATTCTTTTCAGTGTTATCTTGAAATRATATTGCTTCTTTTTGCATTCATCCATTTTCCAAAATGAAACATCAAGTCATTGGGTAAATTTAAATCAATGTCAAATCTTTCAAATCTGAAGATTGATTTTCTGTTTAAAAAATGACCTCTGAWGTGTCTTTCATAGCAGAGCACACAATGTGCCTATCTGTTAGCTCATTCTCACCCTTCAAAAGCCCTTTCTAATGTGATAACRTATTTCAGACTGTTAGCAAATTGAGCACTATAGAGTTTCATCGTTACAGTCTGAATATTGAAAGAGGGCCATCAAAGAAAAGTGAGACCAAATTAGAAAACTACAGTAAAAGCTCAAGGCTTGAATCTTTTACTTGTTCAGTACAACATAGAAAATATATTAATTGACAAGGTAAGGGAAAAGCATCTGCACAACTTACAAATCAATAATTCAAAAATAAAATGCTGTGAACTTAAACAAACATTATTTAGCATTCATAATGGCAAGGAAAAATATTGAGAAAATAGCTCAAACAAGAAAGTGTAMCAATGCTTTTATACAGTAAAATCTGAATTTCAGAAAATATCTATCTCTGTCATTGCTAAAAAACCAGCTTTCATGTTTTACTCTCTGCCAGCAAAAACCAGAGACAATGCATAAATCCTGTACTACTGTTCACCACTTCAGTGTCAATAACAGCATAAATCTGACAGCAGGATATTTCACTAACTCTGGAACATAAAGTATTCCTACTCCCTGATCACAGTAAGTTTCACTGAACACTGCTGAAGAGAAGCCAATCTCTAGTTATTATAGAACCATTATATATAACCAGTACATACATACATATATATTAAATGATTGTATATAAATATATTATATTCCACCTTCCTTTAAAACATCATCAATGTGCTACAGGCATTTTCAACCTAGAAACATACAGGCCATTAGAGCCTGTCAGCCACATCAGCTCTGCAAGTGGCAGCTGAGTGGCAGGAGAGCCATGGCCATAGGAGGGCTGGACCYGTCACCCCAAATGAAGCATTCCCTGGAACCAAACGGTACAAGGACACTCATTTGCTTTGTCTTGAGGACCAAGCGCAGAAGGCCACACTCACTGATGGACTGACACACGCTAAAGGCTGCTCAGAGCTGAAACAGCCTTGGCCTCTAACGAACGAAACAGAGATCATCATGTGCTGTAACAATCCTGGGTCATAGTAATATCAAGGTGTAACATTAACATTGTGTGTTTGTTAGCGGGAAAGGGAAAYGAGAGAGAGTTAGGAGAGGAACTTGACTTGTGGCACCTGTGGAAACATCTCTGCTCTGCTTTTGATTTCACAGTGTGCCATCCATGCTCTTCATTACACACATCAACATCTATCACAGGGTGCTTTAAATTGTGTACACCACACACTAATCACCGCCAGAATTATACTACTCCTTTCTTTTTCTATCATTCACTTCTCAAATGATTTATTTCTCTAGTAAGAGCTAGAGGCCTTAGGGATCTACAAGATAGGACAATTCAACTTTTTACATATATCAGCAGAACTGTCTTAGTATAAAAAGCACTAATCCTTTAATGAAGCTGATATGTTTGCAGTGATTCATTATATTATAAATAGACCTTGGGGAGAGATTTGCTAAGGATCTTGGGGAAAAAAAAAAAAAAGAGAAAAAGATATCTTTAGACAGTTCCCCCTCACACATCAAATTCTCCCTCCCTTGCTTCAAGCTGGCAGCATTGGCTTAGTGTGAAAACAACCTCAAGCTCAAGGACACAAGAACACAAATACGGTTAAATTAATTTCTAGAGTTCTGTGTATCACAAGAGCCACACCTCAACTCTGTGTTGGTCTGCCTCATTTCATTTCATATTTTACAGGCCCACGATTCATAGATTCATTTCAGCATCACTAGACATGGGCTGCAGTCCTCACACACGGCCCACGACAACTCTGACTGAAGATTACATCATCCTAATTCACATGCTGCCACATAACAATGTTTTCTAGTTTAGCAACAAGGGTGACACTCCCACAGCAGTCTGAAATTTAAATTGGCAGACRTTAGCCTGCAGTTTCAGCACCCGATGTACAAACGTTAAGACAAAAATCAGGTCTTGAATAAATCACCAAAAAGAAGTTTCTTGCAATTACAAGAAACATTTATTCAAAGGCTTCTTGACCATGAAAGTACAAGAAAGGTGCTCTTACATGATCACCAAATTCTTTATCACACTATCCTGACATTTCCAACCATTAATCCATTTGCTCAGCTCCACTGGCAATATTTGTATGCTTTTATTAGTGGTGGTAGACTTCTAATACTTTACTGTCATATACTTCTACTCTGGAAATAACAATTCAARACAATCAGATTTATCCACAGTTGGCCTACAATATCAGAGACTACTGCAGCCAACACTTAGTGCTACTAACAGTTTGCAAACAGCCAATAAATGAACCAGAAACTCCAGCCGCTACAAAACATTTCACAAAAACAAGATTGCACCCCCACAGCTTAATACTTGGAGCTCCGTGGGGTACCACTGATTTGAAAATATTTTTGCAAATAAAACAGGAAAACAGGAGAACATCAAGCAGTTTCAAAAGGATGTGAGGCATCAGAAGCTTCTTTAGCTGAATTGACCTGATTTATAGAAATTCCCTTAAAAGGCTGGATTGGCTCCAAACCCTTTGTGTCACACTATTTTATCCATTGTAGGGGATCTAAATAGAGTCACTATCCTCATCAGCAATGAGATGAGACTCCATTATCCTACTGCAGGAATATTTTGTGCATGTACTGCTCACCTGTAGAGAAATACAGCATGTAGTCACAAAGCCTAGAAARACAACATCTTAAATATTGTTCCTAMATTTGAATACTTTGAATACCCAAAACAAGAGAAAAAAAGTGATGTGCACCAGACTTTATACACATCAGCTTCAATTTTTACCAAAAACATGAGAATAGCCTACCCAGAAAAAGTAATTTTCTGGGATATGCATGAACTCATAGAATCAGGATAATGTACYTTCTGACTGATAAGTACAGCATTACTGAGGTAACCCTGTAGTATTTACTAAGTAATCACACATTGTCTCTGAGCTGCAGAAACCATGCTGATAATAAGACTGGAGCTTTTAATGTAGTTTAAAACATTTCCAAAATCTGAGAGATAACTGCCCTAAGGCTTAATATTGCCTTCATTGCTTTAATCACAGCAGAAGCAGTGTTTCAGGTTTGGAACGATAGCACAGTTAGTCCTGTCCTCATCCATCTTGGTCAACTCCTAAAAAGCAACACTTAAAAGTAAGTGGCTCTGGTATGTATGTATTACTTTCTTTTTTTTTTTTTTTTTTTTTTAATTAAAAAAAGCGTTGGTTCAGAGCTAAGAGGTACACTTTGAAAGTATTCTGAAATAAAAGTCCTCAATCAGATGTGAGAAAAGTGGTATATTCAATTCATTTAGCAAGGCTCAATTTTATGCTTCATTGCTTTAATCTTATATTTCTTAAAGGTACATTCTTAATGAAAAAGAAAGGCATAAACTTACATAGTCAAATACATGCTAGCTGCAAAGCTAAGTCCTTTTCAAATATTCAAAAGAAACAAATACATTACTTTCTTATTATGTTATAGCAAAATACATCACCACCAGCCAAAATGAAACATAACTGGGAACTGACCCACACACCTTTATTTTGATCATATTATCTTAGACAGAAAATTATGAAGTTTATTTTTTTGTGCTTCTGACTCTCTCAAACACATCATATCCTTCACTATAGAAGATCACTATGGAAGATTTTTTTTGTAGTCTATTTGAGTATACTGACCTCATAACCACAGATAAGGAAAAAAGAAATGCACCAAACTGAGTCAAAGCCATTTTTAAATCCAAAGGTACGGAAAAGTTACAACACACCTAAAACCAGAAGAATAAATCTTTCAGAAAAAGTTTTATGCAACGGGTTAGTACAAATGACAATGGAAGAGATGGCAACTGACAYACCAAACAGAAAAGAAAGAGAATAAACTGGCATTCATAGTTGGCTATTGATGCAGGACTCTGAACATTACTTCACACATATGAAATTTCTTCCCAATTCTTTTTGYTCCTTGGATTGCTCAAAGGAAGAAAAAGCTTTCTTCAGGAAATTGCCCAGTTCCATCACTCTGAAGATATGTACAAAAATTACAAAATTTGTGTCAAGTCTTTAGTGCAAAGGAGGTCAAGCCATACAGAATTGTCTGTGTAACTAAGTGAAGTAAATACAGATATTTCTATTGACTTTTGAGGACTTTATATAGTGAARTTTCAGTTCCAGGACAGACCGGCTGATGACACAGTTCAGAACTATATTTAAGACACAGACTCCTTTGGTCTCATCCATGTCAAAAATAGAGTCCATTTAAATCAAACTTTCCTCACAGTAGAGATTACAGCTCAAACTGAGTTGCCTCCAAATTTCTCTCTTTCTTGAAAAAGATTRCAAGCTTCAAGTACCACTTTCAGAACTGCTTGGCAGTCTAGAGGCAGGATTTCACATTTCACAGCTCATGCAGAATTCACATGTTTAGAAACARGGATTACTGTGTAGGTGATATAGAGATATACTGCCACAGAAAATGCTTCATGCTGCTCTCCCAAAGCATATTTTGTCGAACTAATGGTTCACAATTTACTGCATTCAGTAGATGCTCCTGAGTCTAGTTCTCTGTTCTAATGAAAGATAAGATATAAGTTCAAGGATGCATGAGAAAAAGCATAAAAAATAAAGAAAAGGAGCAAGATTCCTGGAAAAATAAATCATTGCAAAATACTTGTGGTGGACAGAATGCATGAGCATTCAAACTGAAAGCAATGGATTTCAATTAGCATAGTCTGCAATAGAGAGTAATAATGAAAAAAATATACAAACAAAAATCCCAAACAATCAAACAAAACCTTTACAGCAGCATGTGGCAGGGTGATACACTA
Organism: Malurus melanocephalus; assembly: GCF_030028575.1. Lineage (NCBI taxonomy): Eukaryota > Metazoa > Chordata > Aves > Passeriformes > Maluridae > Malurus > Malurus melanocephalus. Next base: position 4,617,707 of record NW_026623240.1, on the reverse strand, counting down.
AATTCTTCTGCATACAATTATTGGTAACAGTGCAAAGTGTTTATTTATCATGGATTTAGCTGACAAGATTACATACTGCAGAATACACAGTCATACCAGGACCTCCCACTGATACGGAAACAGATTTAAAATAATTCTGCAGTAGAAATAGCAAAATGAAATCACTTACTATTAGTGTTGCATTGCTGAAAGTATCTGAAGAGTCAGCCCTCCGGAAACAGGTTTTTCTATCAATAATTGACAGCTGATACAGTTTCAGGCAGTAATACACCAGGGAAAGACTGGCTGCAGCAGCAGCTCCTTCCCATTTAGCCTACCCCTAGCACTTTTTAGATCTCTTTCTTAACCCTTTCTAGGTATTTTTCCTGTGTTTTGGGTGACAAGACAAAGGCAAGATACATGCTAAAAGGAAAGAATGCATTATTTCCCACTTTACTGAGAGTGTGACAAGAGTCGTGGGAAGAAAGTCAGTAGGATTTAGTCATAACAATAAGCTAACAAGAACTAAAATCTAAAAACAGAAAATGACTCAGTGACTGGAAAGAGATGTAACAGGGATATGAGCTACTGTAACCAGGACAATGGCTTCTTCAAATGTAGTATTAAGAGGTCAAGATCACAATAACACAAGACACTAGCATAGAAGAAGGCTAAAGAAGTTAATTTGCAATAAGAGAAGATTCTCATTCTCTTCCAGCTTTGGACCAATGACAYTTGAGTTTTGCAACTAAGCCTATTTGATTTCAGTGAGGTCAGCGTTACAGTCTTACAGATCAATTTAAACCAAATGAAATATTACATGAAGTGATGGAAAGAGAAAAGGTACTTCCTTTACTGGAGTCGTTTTTTCTTTAGTATTCTGAAGCCATTCATATTCCTTAAATGAGGTTGTTTTCTTTGACAATGCCAATTTATATCAATAAGAAATTGTTTTCTGATATCAYTTCATAAGATAACTTTTCTTTGTCATATTATTATTTTACATTCAGAAAAGATGGCTGTGATTTGACAGCTCAGTACATTTTAATGGGCTGTAGACCACAAAGAATATCTGACAATAAAAGGTTTGGAAAGTTCCTTTGTTCAAATGGATTACTCTCCATCCACAGAAAAGAATAAACAAACAAAAGCCACCAAAAAAGAACAACCACAGAAGAAAACTGGAGATATCAACTGCACTCCATCTTTTCGCTTTAGTTTTATAGGAGTCAGGCCCATCAGATGTGCCAGACAAGACTGGCTGCATGTCTACTACCACACCTATCCTACAAAGATGAAGAACTGTGGAGAGAAAGATCTAGTGAGATGGGAAAGGATATATTCGCAGAAACTGCTGGTAGTCCTACTAGCCCAAATGCCAGMCTTTGGAAATCATATGCTGGTAGAACACAGCTATGTGGGAGCAAAATGTGTAAAGGCTACACTGTATTTAACGATATTTCCCCTTACTTCCTCCCCTCTCAGTTTACAAATGATAAGAGTAGATACCCTCTCTGAACCACAGAGGATGTATCTCTGGCTTGCTCATTCAAATGAAAGAGAAAATCAAACAAATGCCCAGGTTTGCACCCTCATTGCAAAGGAATAAGGCTCTGAAAATTCAATAGTTTTACCAGTTCATTGCAATCTTCCCCAGTTCATAAAAAGTATAGTTCTTCATTTCACACACACACACACACACACACACACRCACACACACACACATACATAAACAAACAAACAAAACCACAAAAAAACTCCCAAACATCAAGGATAAAGGCATCTGCTTTGGCCTCATGTATCTGGCCTCTGATTGGCCAGATACATCTTCTAAAATTGAAGGACTTCAATTGCAAGGACTTCAAAACTGTAGGAAATTATAGGAGGAAACTCAGTGCAACCAACTGTGACACAATTTCCTGTGGAAAAAGAGAACTGCAAGTGAAATCTGGACATCTCTCCTGAAGTCTCTTCCCACAGATTACTTTTCCCCATGGTTCCTCATCCTGTTTTGGTTCCAGGTATCTGAGGTTTAACTGTTGTAGAGAGTCAGCTTCAACAGTACCATTAAAATCTTATTCTCAAACAGCTGGAACTGTACTATATTTGCACGCCCCATGACTAAGAGGTATTTCTCTGTCAATGAAACTAAATGATGTGTCGACTATCTGCACCAGACCTTCCCAACACATATTCACAAGAATATATCTACTTTTTTATTTTCATTTCTCACAAGTTTTATTTCATTTTCTCATAAAAAAAATCAAAGACTTGCTTCATATACGTGTTTGTATTTCTGAGYGTTGCTTTTGGCAAAAAGGCCACAATGTCCTTTCATTTTCTCTTCATACCTAGAGGCAACAGAGGGAAGTAATATATAGGCTTTTTTAATTGACTGCTCGGGGTCATTAACTGCATAATTTCTCAACTAGTGTCCAGAATTTCAAATCTAACTCTGAACTCTGTATTGCTCCCTTACTTGTCTTCTATTTCTGCACTTGTGGATGCTGCTCTGGGTTAATATTTGTCACAGTTTAAGCTGAATTGCCAACTAAGCACCACGCAGCCACTCGCTCCCTTCCCCACCACCTCAGTCTCCCAGGGTAGGTGAGAGAATCAGAAGGATTAAAGTAAGAAAAGTCGTGGGTTGACATAAAGACAGTTTCATAGGGAAACCAAGAGCTGCATGCACAAGAAAAGCAAAACAAGGAATTCATTAACCACTTCCCATGGGCAGGCAGGTGCTCAACCATCCCCAGAAAACCAGGTCTCCATCATGAGGAACCAGTTTTTTGGGAAGACAAAAGACATCRCTCCAAACATCCTCCTTTCCTCCTTCTTCACTYCTCTTTTTATGCTGCACATGATATYGTATGATATAGGATACCCCTTTGGTGGTTTGGGACCTCCTGYCCCAGCTATRTCCCCTCCCAACTTCCCATGCAGCCCCAGTCTCCTTGCCAGCAAGGCAGTACAAAAAGCAKAAAAGGCCTTGGCTCTGTGTAAGYTCTGCTCAGCAATAACAAAAACATCTCTGTTATCAACATCGTTTTTAGCACAAACATAAAACGTAGCCCCAAACTATGTACTGTGAAGAAAATTAACACTACCCCAGCCAAAACCACYRCAATACCTTACAAGATTCCCAGCTCAATGAATTTGCAACAGTTTTGGTTTGAAACAGCACTGATTCCTGTACCTGAATGTTTTATTTTACTCGCTGTATATCTCCTTTYCATCCTCAGAAACATTATCTTCAGTAAATGCTTCCATTTTCTAAATGGCACAAAATGTACCAAACTCATGTTCTCAGATCGTTCTTGCTCATTTTAAGTAAAAAACCCCTTCTTATTCAAATCAATGCCTAATTGTTAATGCTCAGTAGTAATTTATAGCTTTTCAAAGACTTCAGGTTGGCATAAAAAGTTAGGACAACATTATATCCCTCTAAAAAGCCCCATGAAAAGAAATGTAATTCAAAGGGTAGTGTTCCCTGGGTGAATAAAGTGCACATCATTGAGATTTCTTTCATCAATAATTTATACCAAGTGTTTTTGCATGTTTCTCCCACTTTCCACACCAAAAATATAAGCTTGGAAGGATAAAACAACATTACAAATTCACTAMAATTTCATATTCAATGAACAGTGCACACTTGACAACCACCCACAAAAGCACAGAAAGCAGAGTCTTCCATCACATAGCCCTATTCTATATTTTTCAAGGAAAGTTCATTCTGAGCAAGCAGGTAAGTGATTTCCCCATCAAATCCCACAATATTCTGTCCTGTCAGTCCACTCGTTTTTTGTGTTCATCATCAGTATCAAGATCTTGCCTCTTCACCTGCAAGGATTCAGAATTAAGCACCTGATTTCATTTTCTCATGCTATACTCTGGTGCTTCCACTGCACCCTGTAGGGATATAACTGTGTTGGTTTTCAAGTGCTAAAAATAAAACAAACACATGTCAACCCAAGGACAAGGTTGAAAGGAAACATACTTTAATGTAACCAAAGAAGAATATATTTAGCATTTTGCTACTAAGCAAGGATGAAAATAAACATGTCAACACATCTCTGTGTCTAACTGTGAAACCAACACCCTACACAATTCTTTCTGTAGCATTTATTATATATGAAAGGTGTATTTAGCCATCATTTCTCTCTTCTGAAGAGTGACTGTCAGTACTCTGTTACWACTGCTGGCCATAAAAGGCTCCTGRACTGCAGTGTAAAGCACTTSCCTCCTTTTAGGCAGTCAGTTTTTCTACCAATTAACAGTAAAGTAGCCATCCAAGGTGCATTTGGACAGTGGCACATATTAAACTTCAATCTGGAACCTTTCCAAAACCAAATACAAGCGTAAGTGGAAAATGGCATCACACTCATTCCACTCCAGAAAGTGAAAAGTGATTCCTAAAGCAGAACATTTTCTTTTGTCTTACATTATTATTGTTAATTATTATTAACTCTCTGTAAAATGGTAATGTTCCTTTGTCCCCAGAAATGAATGCTTGTGAAAACTCCATGTGGTTATATTTTTAAATATTGCATTTGAAACAATGTGGATCTATATTGTAACATTTTAAACTATCTGAACTTTATTTTTTAACATTGGGAAAACAAACACTACAATTGTATACAGTGGTCTTCATTTTGAAGATCCTGTTTTCTGATTAAAGCTGATATTAAAAGCAAGAACCGTTATGTCTGCTTTATTTAACCCTTTAAAACACAAAGCCAAAAGTTTATTCCAATATGTTAGAGCTTGTTTCCTGGCATATGGAATGCCAGGAAAATGCCTGAACAAAATGCCAGAACAAAAACGYTGGTAAATTAGTATAAATTATTGTGGTAAAATTGTGAAACTATATTGTACAGTTGATGAACATTTAAGAGAGAAGGCAAGGAGGAAAACTGGGAGATGCTTTTAGCATAAAGCTATTACTTTAACCCCTACAGAATCTGTAGGTTCTTGCSTTCATTGCCAGGAACAACAGTATTCAGTAGACTGAGGTACTATAGAATCTCCTGGGGTGAAAGAATCTGGCTCCAAGGGTRCCCATGGAACAAGAAGATTTGCTCTAATGCCCACCAGGTTCAAAGGCTGATTCCTTCAGTATGTCACCTTTTTCTCGCCTATCCATTCAACTGCAAATGATTCTTTTACCCATCAGTGYAGCAGACATCAACGAATTCCATTCTAAATTTAAAAATGCATTAGTATTTTAAATATTGATGTTTAAAAGGTTCACTGATTCTGGTAAACTTTCCAGGAAGCTCATAATGTCTGCAAAAGGAGTAATTGCAAAGTATCATTCTGGCAGGATTTTAGGTAAGCATTAATGGAGCTCTAAAGAGCTCCTTGTGCTTAATAAGGGCCATTTGACTTCCATCAGTAGGATTCAAATGGCCCCAATTAACTTCTATGCATGTAGAAAATAAAAAATAATCTAAGGCTAAGTATTCTAAAGTTCACAAGGGAAAAACAAAATCCAGCTAATATGCTCCAATATGTGGTATGTGCAGTGAAATTTCTTAGCTTTGACAGTTTGYATGCATCTATCCAAATAAAATGAACTCCCTCTTTTAGGAAAATCCAAATTATCCTTTTCCCACTCAGATCACTGCAGAGTGACTGTGTCAAATATAGATGATGGAAATACCTCATCAAAAAGTAAAAGACTGGCAAGCTTTCGTCTTTTTTGTCAGGGATTGACACAAGGCCTRTTAAAAAAAAACAACCTCAGTGTCTTCATAACTTAGGGCTGCCCCAAAGGCAGTAATAACATTTGGAATTTTCTGAAGATTTGCGGAAATGAAAGTGAATTGAAAAATTAGCACCATTGGTTTCTACAAGATGTCTTTACATTGATAAAACTACAGCACAAAACTACAAAAAATTACTAACTCATATCAAAAAATTATCTTGCAACATTCTGCCATGTGCATTTTTTTAAGGCAGAAGCACTGCAAAAGTTGATGCAGGGCAGCTTGGAAGACGCTATCCATTTCTCTATTTCAGACATTAAGATTTCATTTCAATTTCTTGTTTCCTAAGGATTTACATACTTAAGAGTAATGTGTTCTCAATTATTATGAGACATCTGCAAGTATCTATTAAAAGCAAAAATACTCTTTAACACAACATTAAAATACAGGCAAGAAGAAAAAACGAAAAGTGCAGAACATTAGCAAATGTGGATGTTCAAGAAATTACTCATTTGCCATATGTATCCTACAGAGACTTCTAAAATTTGTAATAAATATCCACAGATGGAGATTCAAATCAAAAAATYGTATTTCAGTCATTCTTGATGTTGACAATTCAGGGCAAGCACATTCAGCAGTCAGCATCAGTCTGTCACATTTCACCTTCAAAACTCTATTTATGGCTTCCATTACCAACATACAGCATTATAAACATCGTAAAAAAAATCCTAACCATAAAAAACTGCAAGATGGCTTAGTGTCTAAGTACTTCTTCCCCAATTCATCTCCCGGTTCTTGTCCACAATTAAATCTACACTGCCAATTTATCACCATCAGCTTTGGAAGAATGTGGGAACAAATTTTATTTTGATTGCAAACCTGAGCCTCAGATTACTAAAATGACTGTTAGATTACTAGAATAATTACCTAATAACTGCTGACAGGCTTGATCTCCTGGCCTCTTCTAACACTCCCAAATTGCTGGGTCGATAACTTTGGAAATATGTGGAATTCATCCAAACCATCAGAATTCTAGAATGGGGGCATTTTTCTAAAAAAATAAAATAAATACAAAAAATTGACAACTATTTTTCTAGACCTTCTTGTATAATATTGCCAGTATCTGCAGGTAAAAATATATTGTCATTATGAAAGGAATCATATATTCTGTATTATATAGCTCTGTATTATATGTATGTCATTTTTTTAAGCTTTGTAACATTTTTCTCCAGAGAATCTTGCGCCATATGTCATCTGAGACATTACATTTACTCACCATATAGGAAAACCCCTGGTATAATACCTGCTTCTGGCGGGTTTTTTTTTGTTGTTGTTTGTTTTTCAAAGTAGCATTGACACAGATCTTATTTCTACTAAAAACCACATCACATCACTTAAAACAGGGGCAAAAGCTTCCACAGATGCCAAGTCACTGTATATTTTGAGATACTCTGCAGCATTTGAGGGACAACTGATTCCCACAGAAAAAAAGTACTTCCAATCCTTCATGTGTGGAAACAACCAGCAGGATTTCTCTGAATATTATTTAGATAGGTACTATCACTCTGGTTAATTAATGAGGGATTTAGATATAAAAGTATACCGAACTCAGGGTGGGTAGGTATGTGTGTGTTTGGTTTAGCGGGGGGCTGAGAAGGAATAAAATCTAATTTTGGTACTCAAACTGCAAATACRTAAGGCACAAAAGTGATCAATACTGAGATCTTAAGTCAGTCTCACTGAGTTCAGCAGTACGTTSAAATTCCAACATTATCTGCTTTTCCCTTTTGCTTACAATTATGWGCGGCTCTAACAGCAGAAATTCAAAATTATCCCACAGATTATGGGCTTCCAGCTAAGCACAGAAAGCCCAGGAAGATATTTGACTTGCATCTCTAGAGATTTAACTTGTTCTACATTTCAGCCTCCACTGGGTACCACTGCCAAAAGACGATCCCATTTTAACCTTAACTGGCTCTGAAGAGACCTGGCCGTACATGCGATCCGACCCGCACAGATGATGGGCTTCGCATGCAAAAATTGGGGGGGAGGGGGGCGAGAAGAGAAAATTAATACCTTTAATCCTGAAACGCCTCCTGGTTCCCTATTCCTCACACTGCGACACGCGCAGTCATCCTCCCTCCCTGCGTGCGGGCTGCCCGCTGCATTGAGGAAACTTCCCGAGGGGCCGCTGCCCGCGCTCCCGCCGCACCTGCCCGCAGCCCCGGGCGGACAGCGCTGCTCCGGGTGCCCCGGGGCACCGGGGAAGCGGCGGGGCTGCCGAGACCTGCGCTCCTGACCTGCGCTCCCGCTCCGGAGCATCGCCCCGAGCCGGCGACAGATCCCGCTCCGGCACCCCCCGGCCGCCCAACACCCCCGCAGCTCCCCGGCCGGACACGGCAGCGCTTCCCMGCCGGCGATGCTGAATCACGGCGGGCCGCCGCTCCGCCGCCTCTCCCCGGGGGTGGCAGCAGGGGACAGAGGACCCCCGCCGCCGGAGGAGGAGGTGTCGCGCCCCGCCGGTCCCTCACCCTGAGCTCACCTGCCGGGGCGCGGGCGGGAGCTCCTGCAGCGCTCCGGGGCTCGCGGGCGGCGCGTGCTGCGCCTCACGGGCGGCGCGATGCCGGGCGGGGCGATCCCGGGCGGCAGCATCCGCGCCGGGCACGGGCGGGAGGAGGAGCGGGAGGTTACGGCGGGGAGCCGGGACGAACCATTCCCTGCGAGGGGGCACCGCCGACGGCCGGGCGGCCGGGCGGGGCGGGGGAGCGCGGGCCCTCCCACACAGGTACGTGCGA
>NW_026623240.1:4591070-4608905 GCF_030028575.1 Malurus melanocephalus | reverse complement strand
GCCGCGGGCCCGGCGGCGCGTGGGGCCGGAGCGGGTGGAGGCGCCCGCGGGCCCGGAGCTGCCGGCGGCTCCCTGCGCTGCTCGCCGGCCCCTGCCCGATCCGCAAATCAGTGCTCCTGCRCTCGGGTCCAAACAGGTTTTTTCTCTTCCCATTTGGACCCGTAGCCAGATGTTTTCCTCACGTTTGCACAACCGCTGTTTACCACTCTTAAAAGAGGCATTTCGGGCTTTTCCTGAAATACTTTGCATCCTCACGTAAAGGCACGTGACCTAATCAGAGAAACGCATTAAAGATTAAAAAAAATAGAGAAAGGTTTCTCAATATTTTAAATTTATCATAATAATAAAAAACTTCTTAAAAAAAAAAAAAATACTTAAGGAATAAGTCCTTAACTGAAATTCAGTCCATTATCTCAATAGATTATGTAGTATCCTCTGTATTTATATCCAGGTTAGGAGCTCAATTCACAAGCAGTGGAAGTCACCATGGCGTTTATTTTCAGCTGAATTATGTTTGCCATGGAACTAGCTGTAGTCTTTTATTGACTTATTCTGGTTTGTTAATTAATTCTCTTTGTTCATACAATTACATTCTTACATCACAGCCTCTCTACTACACACCTTTAATATCAACTCCAGTCTAACCTTTTCTGCACAATCTCTTGACTAAAATAAGGCCTTCCATGAGGATGCCTRCAACTACCTTTTATAAGCAGTAAGAAATATTCAATAGGCTTGGTTTCAAGTTTTCCATTTTGTTTTTCAGAAAGAACTGAAACAAAGTTGACAATGTTAAATGAAAATTTAATTGCAATTTGATCAGCCTTAAGTGTTTTGCTCTACTTTAACATCTTTCAAGGTAAGCTGATACTTTAATAGAAACAGATTGTGGGCTTCTTGCAAATGCTAAAATGATGGTTAAGGACAGAAAACCACATGAAAACTCCTTTAGGAAATCCTAAAGAGATATCAGATTGCTTCTGTGTGGTATCAATTTGTAGCTTGTGAAATTAGAGAATATACTTTTTACAGACTTGATATTTTTCATTGGGTTCGATGACAGATTTCCTTCTGGTTTTTATGGATATGCAGAAACTATCATTTGCCATTCAAGCCTTTGTTGGGCTTGTAAAAAAAAAAAAAAAGGAATTGCAGAGATATAGTTATATAATTTCTGGCCACAAACATGTAATCTGACAGAAGCTCCCATGCTTATTTGTGTAGGTAAGTGTTTGTAGTAACAGGTCTAAATTTTAGTGATAGAAAGCCCATGCTAAAGCAATGGGATCTGAGCTCATCCCCATGTAAGCAGTCTTTTTTCTCACAGCTATGCAAAATCTGTGTTGCAGGATGCTCCTAAGGAAAGGCTTGATTCCCTTTCCGTTAGTCATTTGGAATGCTGCCACTGACTGCAGATGAAACCGTTTACAAGGTTTACATGCATTGGATGTTATCTCTGGGTCAAAGCTTGGGCTGGGCCCATAGCAGACCTGACTGCTTTGTTTGAGCTGTATGTCCACATTCCATACCCTAAACCACCCAAGCGATGTGCACACCTTTGCTCAGCAAACTCTACTATATATTGGGGAGAGCAGCAAACCACAAGCGGGAGTTGGTGATGAGAGATTGCACCCAGCTATTGCTTTATRCTTCACAGGCAAACCTGGAGCTTGGGAATGCAGTTGTGGCCTGCTCTGTTCCTGGGATGTTTTTAGGAAAAGCCTCCCTTTCCAAGGTGCAGCTAATGCTTCCTCTTTCCAGAGGGATGGTACCAATGGTGGTGGTCTCAGCTGGGAAACCACAGCCCATGCCACATCCTCCCAGCAAAGGCCAGCAGCAATGCATTTTCTCCTCTCCATTTCTGGGAGGCAGGAGGCATTAATCTCTTCCTGAACATGCTTTTAGTTGTTGTTTCCCAGAAGCAGATCAGATTTACTTTTTTTAATGCGATCTGCATTCTGAATCACTCTGAGAGTAAATGGTACTTGCTACSTCCATGTTGAAACATTAAAGCTAACAAAATGTAGTAAGGAACCCAAGCAGGGTATTAAATACACAGATGCTCAATTAGGAGCATTAAATAGATTTATATTTTTAATATTGAGCTAGTTTAAATATTGAATGTTGATGCACTGTAAAACAGATGTGCCTAGATAATTATTGGAAATAGAACTAGTAATGAAAATAACTTATATGGCATGAAGAGTATCTTATGAATTTCCCCAATAAACAAACAGGCAAGACAGAAAACCGGAGATCAGGAAAGAAGTGCTTTCTCAGAAATCTGTATTCTTAGGTTTTTCCATGCAAAAAAATCTGGGTTCCTTTTTGAATTTTAATCATTACTGTTGAAGAACGSTGAGGGCAGTCAGATCAATTCTATCTTTGAGAAAAAGATTGATGATTTATTTGAGCACAGTTCCTATTTCACCTTTCCTGTTACTACTAACATATTCCCTGAATAATTCTGAGCAYTTTAATGCTGTATATGTGATCCGTCTCCAAGTCAGTAAATACAATGTCTTCAAATTACAAAGAGGATAATTAAATTCTCTAAAGAACATTGCTCTTTGAACAAAATCACAAAATAGACTTTGTAATGCAGACCCATTTCTCCTGCTCACTCAACCACCAGCTTACAGAGCTCCAGTGGGATACGCAGTCTGATGTGGTCCAGAAAACCTGAAGATGCATTTTACATCTGCTGTTGAAAAAGGCTCTGTTCTTGTGCAACTGTTCGGCAGATGCCAAAAAGACCTTCAAAACATTAAATGTGACAATCATGAAGTTTAAAAGCTTTGAAACAAAATCAGCATATAGCTTTTTAATAGGAATAATAGCTATTCCCAGTGTGTTTTCTTCTGTTTACAAACACTCATCTTAGAATCTATTTACTAAGTAGAGAATTACACTTTTCTATACAGGTGCATTTTCCCAGTTGCTATAAAGCCATGTCCAAACATAGTCTGTGCTGTCATAAACCACCCATTTCCTAATGTCAGCCTGGAAAACATTACCAATGAAGAAACAAGGTTTAGCTCAAATTCTCTCCCTATAGTTTATATTCTCTTGAGATTCTTGCTACAATACTTCTCAGTCCATACATAATTTTTGCTTCAAAAAGCAACACTCATTTCTTTTATAAGCCATCTGCTCAGTGTGTTAGCAAAATCCATGCAACAGTTTCCCAGCAGCACCAACACCTGCTAACAGGGAATGGTGTTTCAGGCAGATACTGCCAGCCTGTCACAGCTTCTTATCTCCTCTCTCTCTCTCTCTAATCTTCAGAGTTCTGTCTGGGATTATCTCCTGGAAATCAAATGCCCGGAAAGATGGCTTGTTATTTTTTTATGTATTGGCAAACATGCACTTGATTGAGTTCATTAGTGCTGTAAACATCTTTTATTATACAGATCAATGTGAATTTACAAGCTGTAGCAGTATGATAGTGACATAACATAGCATTTCATATACAATAACTTTTTATAATCCTCATCATTCCAAACACRCTCTGGGTGAAACTCAGTACTGATGTAAGCAGATACCATAACACCAAGGCTATCCACAGACTACAGTGAATTATCCTCAAGCTTAATGAGGTTCATTTGATTCAGGCATGTTTTTAAACAGCTTTAAGATAGGAATACTTCTATTTTTAACCACACAAAATACCATTTTGGAGCATCTGTATCTGTTTAGTAATCAAAGCTTGGAGGTTCTTCTTCAAATATCTTCAAGTTCCCATCTGCTGTCTGCCTCTGTTTAAGAAAGGAAGAGTCCCAGAACTTAAGCAGTTTGAAGAGACATTTCCTTTTGTTGAGCAGCCATGAAGCCAGTAAAGAAAAAAAATTATTCTACTGTATGAAGGCTGTAAGATCAAATGAGGCATAAGTTGAAGGAAAATGGAAATTTGTATCTGCTGGTCAACTAAGTTAATATGGTCATCCAGGAAATAAAAACAGTTCTTGTAAATATTCACAAACTGGGGCAAGTTCATACAATGTCACTAAATGCTTAGGCTATTGATGGCATGCAGGTCCAAGTAGAAAGAGGGGTGTGAGCCGCTCCTCCTTTGCAGCTGTACATAGCAATGAAATCATTATTTTAAGCAAAATGGTCAAGTATGAGAAAAGTGGGCATGAGACTTCCACTCCAGCAAAGCTGTGCTTTTTCCCATGCAGTTAGTTTGTCCTTTCACTGTGTGAAATTCTCAGTATCTATTCAATTTATGCCTTACTAGSTGTAAGTGGAAATTCATCCATACACATTTGTTGAAATAAGTCTGAAGTGGTTGGCTCATTACATTGATGTATTGTAATGTGACAATTGGGTGTGTTACATTACTATCGCCATAATCATTTTTAAGATAGATAATTGTTGTCTAAACTTTATGGCCTAAAGAAGCTCTAAATCCTTTGAAGATGTTGATTCAATTGACAGARAAGTCTGCCTTTATTTTCATTATTATGGTCTCCTGATGCTTTTTTAATTTAAATTTTGCYTGGGAGGGAAAGAAATCATTTTGCATAAAGTACTAGAATTTGTTTGGATAGTGTAATACACCCCATAAGCAAAACTTACTCACTTGGCAATACCATATAAAAGAATTACACTCCCAACATTCCTCTCAGGTAAAAATTAAGCATTTCTATTAAGGCAATCAATACAGATTCAAATGTATTGCAAGGCCACCAGTTCAATGTCACATCATGCAATGAATTTGTGCCTATCAGATGAGTATATTGTCAATAGCCACGCAGGAGATGGAGATCTGAAATATGTACAAGGTTGAGAAAAATCCATTATCAACAGTCATCTAATTTACTTCACACTTTGAATACTGCTTAAAATACAACTTCTGGAGTCCTGGCTGAACAAAGTGCCCAAGTCCACCCAGGTCCCATTCATATGCTCAATARATGTCAGAGCATTACAAGATTTAACATATTTAACATTTATTAATTTATGCCTTTCAATATTTCTTAATATTAAGTAGGCTTTTCACATAGTACCCTCAGAATATGTGTTGTGTAGTGCATGCATACAGTAGAGATAACTAGTAAAACCATTTCCAAAGTTTGTTCTAGACACAAGTTTTGTACCTTACCTAATTCATTGCCCCTAGGTTAGATGAGAACCTGTTTGTTTGGGTTACCATTGTACCTCAAAACAGTTTCCAAATGTGTGGGTAAGAATTTTTAGATTGCTGGGGCGTATTTATACAATTGTAAGTTAATTTTTTGCAATGACRAAAATGACAAACATTTTTTAATGACAACAACAGGACTATGGAATCCTTTTAGATTTTTTTTTAAAATTTAATACTTAGCCTTCTCTATGAGGAGATGATAGAGGTATCTGTATCGTAATACACTGAAGAAGGAATGAAATATTTTCATATTCATAAACGTCTCATTACTAGGTAGATATTTGAGACACCACAACATAGTAGGATGACACTGGAATCCATACTGTCTTTTCTAGGCAGTGMGATAAAGAAATCTCATTAAACAGCAGAAAAGATCTTCCTAATACCAATACTACAAGATACACTGAGCTGCAAAATGCAAAGATATCCAACTACATATACTGAATTCTGATTCATCGGGGTTAAATAGTTATACACTATGTCAGATGCTCAGGTGCCTCTACAATGCGGTTCTGTTTCCTGGAGTGCCCCTTAAGCCAGCAAGGTGAGYGTCTTGAAGGGAGCACATGTTGCTTCTTGCCCACTGGAGCCAGAATGCCAYAGATTAGTAGAAGAAGCAAGATATTTCTCCAGATAGAAAATAGAAATTACTGTGGTGTGGATAAAAACTATCTAGTCATGTGCATTTATAGGAATAGTTAAGTCTAGAATTACAGTAACCTCTTTTGCAACATGTAATAAATCCTACCAAGTCTGAATTTGTGCCACATGGCACTAAGTATTGCAGGATCAGAAGCTACTGAGATGGRTCTGCTCTGCACACAAGAAATTCACAACATAAGATACTGACAGTATGTACTCACTGAATCTGGGCTACGTGCAGCATTCTCAGTCTTCTGCAAATGAGATGAACCTTCAAGGCTTCAGATTTATTTTATAAAGATGCAATGTATCAGGAGGCGGCAAGAGCAGGGCTCCTTGCTAAGAGAGCATGAGCCAAGAGAGCTCCCACAACCCAAGAGAGCAGTTCCAGTCCCTTGACAATGCAGACCCGGAGAAGTGGACAGACTTAACCTAGAATCATATCCTAAGGCAGTACCACAGTGACAAGGCAGATCCAAGGTCAGGCCAGGAAGCCAGTCAGTAAACAAGGACAAGGTGCAGCAGTTACCAGGCAGATCCATAACAAAAACAGGAATGAATCCAAGCTGAGGAGCTGCCTGAGCCACAGCCCTGTTGTGATTACAGGTGATCAGCACTCCTCCAGTGAAGCTGCAGCAAGAGCTAAGAACTCAGGGCCGACCTTAAATAGAGCTCCTGAGCCCATGGCTGTGGGGAGGTTCCAGCTGGGGCTTCTCAGCACCTTTAACACTTTTTAGTTTAACAGGATTTAGAGGAACATGGAATCTAATTTATTTATATTATTTGAAATTTTGTAGTAGGACTTTTCCTTTCGTGTTACCTTTCACAAGGAACTTCCGCACAGTATATCTCATATTAACGTAACCAATATTTATCTGGATAGGCATATGAAATTTAATTCAGAGTGTTGAAGGAACTTCCCTGCTCAGCAATAGAGTTTTGTTTGCTCTTTCAATCAAATCTTGTTTGCTATTTACAACARGAATTTCTGGTTCCAGAAAAGGTAAACAACATAGGGGTTAACTTGCAGGACAGCTAAGAATACCCTGACATAGGTAACATTTTCTGCAGATTGAATAATGTCCATTTGCTCCTGTCCTGTAACTTTTAGAGACTGAAAATTTGTCTCTATTGTGCAGTATTCACCAACAGAACTATTAACAAAGATTATAAAATAAACTGAAATGTGTGCAATGAGGATTTGTGGATGCTCCATATGAACTGATCCCATTGAGACAATGCAAGTTTCCATGCACAAAATAGCTCATGTCTCAAAACCTGTTTTATCATTATTTAAGATAATGAGTATGATGCAAATATAGAACAGATAGCCTGATGATACCCTTCACGTCTTTAAAGCACACTGCTTCTGTTAAAAATAAGGATTTTTCTGCCAATGATCCATGGCAGATTATGGGTTTTCTACAATCCAAGTCCCATCCTACTCCTATGTCAGACTAAAAGTCTATTGCAGTACAGTAAATAAAGAGAAATTACATGTCACATTTTATAAAAAATGCAATGGAATCAGCAGATCCATGAATACTTAACAAGATTTTACCATTTGAAGTTCCAGCTGTAGTTACACAGATTAAAATTCTCATTCAATTTAATTATTCCACATTTTACCCTGTTTCAACTCAGGTATATTTTCTCACTACTTGGTTCTCATTTTAAAGACTATATAAGACTTAAGATTATATGAATTTGGATTACATAAACAAAAATTGCTCTAAATTCCTTTCTACTCTCAGAAAAATGAAGGGAAGAATTACTTTTCCAGAATTAAASTGGAAGTTCTAAATAACTTAATATTAGAGATCCCATTAGCCTAATAAAGCTACTGCTTCAGACTTTTTACACCATCTTATCACAAACATACAGATTTTACATATGAAATGTAAGTTTTTCATTAAGTTTCATTATATGAAATAATGTAAGTTTTTCATAGCTAAAGTTTAAGACGTGTATTTTTTATATTGAGTATAAGTTATAGAGCTATCATGTTAATGCAAACTAAATGGATATTCTGATCTTAAACATTAGAGATAGAAAATGGAGTTCAAAGTTGACTAGTTCATCTGTGACCAAGTTCACCTGTCTATGTATCTCCCACAGACAGCAATTATTTTATAGACAGCAGGAGAGATACYTGGGAAGAATACGATATTTTAAATGTGGAAAAGCAGTAATGTAATAACTTCATATTACAACTTCTAACAATAACATACAGCAGTAATAATAATTTTCTGAAGCAACTTATTGTATTGAAACTATGCCAGGAGAGGAGACAAAACAAGTCTGTGAAAAAATGTATGTCTGCTCATATAGGTAAAGCTATAACGGATCCGTCTGTCCCCAGATGACYTCACTTTTCCTCAAGGTCCCCAGCTTTTTGAAGACCACACGTTGTTCCACTGATGTTTACAGAGGTTGTCTAGGCAACCAGATAAAACAGAGATTTAAAGGGGCCAGCCCTCTCTGTGCTGCGGACTCCAATCTCACATCAAGGAAAGGAGCCCTGCGGAGTGCCTGGCCTGTGGAGAAACACAGCCTGGGATAGGAGAATCCTCCAAATTTTAGCAAATCCTTTGCTACAACTGCTTGTTGTGACAAAGAAGCAAAAGACTACTACAATTATAGTTTACATAGACATGGTGAGTTTTGGTTCCAACTATGAATTGTAATTTTTTTTACTATAATAGATAGTACTAACATAATTTACATTTCCTTATGATCTCATTGGATTTTTATGTCCAAGAAGTGACAGTGACAACATTATGGAGTTACTATGATCAATTATTTCAGTTACAGTAGAAAACAGAGCCCCCATTCAAAATTAGGCCCCAATTGTGATGCAGCTATACAAACATATATTAAAAGACTGTGTCTGGACCAGAAGTCTGCAAATTACTCAAAGTTATCAGGGAAAAGACAGCAGCGAGTATGGAGCAGACACAAGCAGGGATGAACCTGGACACTGTTTAATACCAAGACAGTAACACAATCACACTTTCTCCTAATCATAAGCAACACTTTTTCTCCCCAAATGAATTAGGTTGCCATCTCCTCCTATTTTCTTTCTTAAAAGACCAAATTGCATATTTTTCTGTTACATGAGGCAAGTTCAACAATTCTTCCATAATTATTTTATGTGTTCTCCTTTCTTCTGCACACGTATGTGCTCCAGTTCTCCTGGCTTCATTTTCTTCTCTCTACCATTTTCAAACATTCTCTTCTGTCCTGCAGTATTTCATTCCCTCACCACTGTGGCAGGATGAAGCTTCCCTCCCCAAGGGATCCAGCTGCTTTGCCTGTACCACCTCCAGCCTTTCTCCTCCCTTGAAATCCCAGCTGCCATGGGAATCCTGCTCTCCAGTACCACTGAAACTTTCTGAAGCCTTTTACTCCTAACTATCTAGCCCTAAAACTTGTGGATGAAAAAGCACTATATAAATGGTAAGTTGTGATATTGATTGTGTAATTAATATTTGTATGTTA
This sequence comes from Malurus melanocephalus, assembly GCF_030028575.1. NCBI lineage: Eukaryota > Metazoa > Chordata > Aves > Passeriformes > Maluridae > Malurus > Malurus melanocephalus. The sequence continues at coordinate 4,599,613 of NW_026623240.1, read as the reverse complement.
AAGGATCAATACACAAACTGTTTAGCTCCCCCTTTAAATAGACAATGAATTGAAAAAAAAATCCCTCCCTTGTCATCCAGAGGGAAAGTAACCTTTAAGTGGAAGGAGAGCAGTTGCAACCTGGATTTAGTATCTCTAAGAAATTATAGGAATCAGTTATTTATCCAAGAACCATTTCTAATATGTCTTTTGTGCCTATTTAATACACTAACCTATGCTAACTTTGAGGAATCGGTATGGCCAATTATGGTCATAAATTGATGCAATGTTATTGCAGAAATGAAAAAGAGGATGCAAGAGAAGTATTTTCTTTGAGGTAGTTTATGAGAAGTAACAGGCACAAAACTAGTAAACCCACCCACAGCCAGTATTGCAGGTAAGATCCTGATGTCACTGATGGCAAAACTCCATCTGAGTATGAAGAAATCAAGATTTCATTTGAGACTTCAGAAAAAGTAGTTTCTAATCAGCAGTGGCTTTTGTGGTATTTGCCCTTTCTTGTGTGTGCTCAGGGGATCAGAAATCTGATTTGTCTTTTCAGTRATGATGGGGAAAGGCCCTGACTGATTTAGACATGCCTTCATGTTTGTTCAACACTATCAGTGAAAATTAAGCTCTAATGTACCAAATATTTGGAGGAGGCAAGGATACCAAACATCTCCAAACTGTGCTGCTGAATTCTGTTAGTTTTGTGAASTCTTACAAAATAACAATTCAGGCAGTAAATCTGTGGTACAGTGAAGGGAAAGAGCAAGTAAATGGAATAGGGTGGGAGAAAGAACACCGGCCAAAAGGGGTAGAAAAGAGGGAAAAGCAGAGTCTGAAACTACAGGCATAGAAAGCCTTTGGGGTACAGAAAGTCACATTTTTTGGGGAGGAATGGAATTTTTTTTTAGCAGTATAAAAAAAGTAAAACTAGGAGGTGCAAAAAATAATCTGATTAAATCACAGGATAACATTTACTGTGATAAAGTAGGCAGAAGGGAAGATTTYTGAGGAGAGATATCAAAGGACAAAATCTAGCTTCTTCAAGTGATCTACACATAAAATGCCATTACCTCTGAGTTATACCTGAGCATAACAAATAAGTGCAGATTTTATCCCCAAGACAGTCAGATATCTATACATCCTCTGTTAGAGACCTTGATTGATTCATTTTACCTGAAATTATTTGAAAGGAATTACAGCATTGGAAAGAGTGTAATTTTTATATGTAGACATTTATTGGTTAATATATTACGGAGGAATGCGTCTGCTCTTTGCACCAAAAGGAATGGAGTTCTTTCTTGTAAWTGGGATGGTTAAAATCATAATACCAATTTAAAAGCCCAGTCTTCCACATTCATTTATAATAACTGTATTTCACATGGTTACTGTATTTTAAYATGGATTTTWAAAATAAAAGCTTCASAGGAAGCAGTACATTTATKTCAGCTATTATTAGAAAATTACCTCTCTATTTCAGATGTGAAACTGAGTTTAGAGAAAATCTGGCTTGGACTAAATGCAAATAGAAGTCGAAATTCTGTGTTTCATGAGATTAAAATAATGCTTGAAAACACTCAACTTCTCTTTCTTGGTGAATAAGCCCTACATCTATCAAATACACAAAACATCTACTAATATCAAAGTATAATCTGACAATGGCTTCTCAGACTCTGAAGTTGAGAGGAAGACTTTTGCATTGACATTTGCATTACAACCACTTGAAATAACCACTTCTTCTTTGTGCTAATTAGGATTAATAAGTTCTTCTTGGCTTGCACCATAGATATTTCTCCTTTTAGCTTTGTGAGTCAAAGACAAACCAAAAGAAATCCAAAAATAGTAAATAAACTTTATAAGCTGGGTTTTTGGCTGGTTTTTTTTTTTCATATGCAAAGTGGCTTTTACTCTTTGTTTCTTACATGGACTTTTTTCAATGGATTCACACCTATGAATATGAAACTATAATTGTTTTTGCTTGTTATTTCTCCTAATGAAACATACTGGTCTAAATGTTCTTTTAGAGATTTAGCTTTCTGGCTTATGAGCATGAAGAAAAGGCACTGCAGACACATGACTGAAGAACATCTGCTGAAACCCTCCRAGCCTGGAACAACTCCTCATTCATGGCACTAGCAATAAAAGAATTTTTTTCAAAAAGACACTGAGGAGAAATTGAAGCATTTACAGGCTCAAACTTTGGAAATACCAGAAACTACTGCAAAAGAAGGCAAGAACACTTCAACGTACATCTGGAAGCAGTAAGTKTTATTTAAAAACGAGTCTATCAGGAGGAGGTTTTCCTTCTGAAAATAGCAARTGCTGATGCATTTGGCATATTTAACACTTCTCAGCAATCCAAGAAAAGGAGGATATTCATGAAGCTGTTACAAAAAATGAGGAGTATTGCATTCCAAATAAAAATGAAGCATATTAAAGTTATATGCTTTGGTCCTGAATGTTTAAAAGTAACTTTTMATTTGTAAGATTGGGGTGACAATTTTATCTGCTAGAGGTGTACAATAAAGCATGGCACTAGCCTACCACAAGGTAAGATTTATTGAAGATTTGTAGATAAAAAAAAATAAATTTAAAACCCTTCCAACTTTAAAAAGCCACTGGTTTTCAGCAGATAGTGGAGCAAATAATACACAAATWGACTCCTGGGAGAAGCAGATTCCAGATGAGGCAATTTGGAATCTGCCAAGAAACTAGTACTTGAATAAGTGTTGGACTGGACAATGCTTTGGAACCTTAGATATTACTGAGAGCTGAAAATACCATAAGACAAAAATATTAGAGGCAGAAAAACATTYAGAGCTTGAATTCCTGAGCAAGGAATAACAACACAAATAAAGCAGATGGAAGAAGCTGAACATTAAGCAAAAGCTTGTATTTGTCGTCAAGTGCCAGGGGTCTGAACCATGAACAAACTGCATGTTGCTCCTTTGGATGAATGTTTTCTTTAGAATAAAAACACTTACAGCAAAAGATGKTGTGTGCAGAAGAAAGAATAAATATGAGAGCAAATGGGACGCTTACCTTCAGTTAGGCATATAGGCACAGCTCCTAGTATTCTAGGAATTGTGCTCCAACTCTAAGATAAAAACAGCAGGTTGTAGAAAGAAAAAGGGGTAAAAATACAGGTTTATGAGAGTGATWTTTTTTCTGTTTAAAACATGTGCTTCTAGAAATAAATAATAAACCAGGAAAACCTTAGACTGTTTTCCTATTTTTAGTTGGCACTACTAAAGATGTTRCTGCAGAAGAGCTGTTTATGCATTRAAAACCTTTTTAGCTAGACTTCKTCACCCAATACAGTGATATGTGACAGTGGAACACAATTTACAGGACATACATTGGAGCAGAACACAGTGAAGCCTAGATTTAGATATAAGACTACTAGTTCCTCATCATCCTTCACTTATAGGGTGCGGAGCATGTACAAAAGCTCACTGAACTCTTTGAACTTTCCTAGCCAGAATTAAAATGACCTTCAGTTAACCTAGCATATTTCACTTCCAAAGTGAGTTAGGAATTAAGGTCATTTTTAATTCTGAAGAAAAATAGATACTGAGGCATTTAATATAGCTTATATACTTTAAATTGCCGGTTGTAATTAACTTGGAGATCTCTGTAGAAAAGACCTAAAAAGATAAATTTAAAACACTACTATTTTTGTTTTTTGTTTTTAATCTTAATTCTGTAGAAGGTGATCCAGAATCTTAATATTTAGTAAGAAMAAACATCAGTATAATATTGACCACCTCTCAATTATGGTAAACATGCAAATAATTAAGTCAACTACCCTGAAAGTGGCTTACTATATCATTTTTTAAACAGATATGCATTTTTTAATAACTTTGACTACACAAGTAGTATTTCTATTCAAATCTTGGGAATAAGCTAGAATCAAATGTCAAATAAGTATACCATCAACTTTGGCCTGTGTTTCATTCCTTCCGCAGTTCATGTGCAGCAATACAAATATTTTGCTAAACTACTAAAAACACATGAAAAATGGTGCCTTTTTTTTTTTTGTTTTCCTCTACTCTATATGTACATAATGAACTTTTCAGAAGTGCAGCAAATCAAGATAAAATATCTTACAAGGAATTTTTTCAAATGAGCTGATGGCAGCCAGGTACCCACAAAACAATCGCAAAGCCAGTTACAGAGACAAGTCTGTATGACTTTTCCATAAYGGTAATTAGCAATTTCTTCTGAATCACAAGTTTACAGGAGCATCTTCTAAAATAAGGAATAATCTGCAGAACAATTATAAGCAACTGAAAAAAGTGCTGCTTGGCTGATAGCAAAAGACTACACCCATTCTGCCAAATTATCATAGGAGATAAAAACAAAGAACTGAGCAGCTGGACTTGCCCATTAAGGCAGTCTGTATCTTATCTCTGAAAATAACATGTCTATTCTGCAGGACATTGATCTCAACACAGCACCTGTCACCTCCTGTGAAATAATATGTAGCCACTATCCATAGAAAATTTGATTAAATGCTCTCTTGTCAGGGGGCAATACTGACAGCAAAACCACAGAAACCGTTTTGTTAAATTAGGTCTAAAACATCAGAAAAAAAACCCCACCTTGCAACTTTATGGCTCTTGAGAGGCTTGTGGTGAAGTGCAGTTAAAAATCAATAAGGGATTATATAAAGTCTTTGATTTTATGTTTACATGGGAGGGTTTTGACCAGTGGCTGTCTTGGGAAATATTTGGGAAACATCTAATGCCAAGAAGGAAAGGGTGAAGCAGTGAAGTGTTGACTGCTGATGTAAACTTCCTTTGGAGCTTTTTGCTTTAAGTCTACCTAGTCACACTGAAGGAAGCCCARATTGCCCTTAATTAAGGCTCCCTCCAAACTAAAATGTCCCTCAAAATTGTAACACTCATGGTGTGCCAAACACTTTCCTGAGGCTTCAGATTCAGTTTGGGTTCACAGTTGAAGGGCATCACAGAACATTTTTCAGGAGATCTGGCAGGGCAAGTTCTTGGCCAAGTTGCTTTAGTTTCATCATGGATTCAAGGGCTGGCAATCTCAGATATTGTGGAAACATGATGTAAATCCTTTCACTCCTCTTTGAGTGGGTGGGTCCTCAACTGGAATGAATTTGGCATCAGTGGATTAAGCCTTCCCTGCAGAAGGATGTAGTTTATTGCTGTCTGTATAGCTAGTACAGAGAGCAGGGGAAATTGCTGTACTTCTGCTTTCATCCTTTCCCTAAGCACATCTACATGACATAATTGATACATTCTTGGCAGGTCTGAAATTATGCTGCAGTGATGAATATTCCTGTTTCTGGGTCAGAAGCTGTAAAATTTGGAAAATATCTTCCATATTCACAAAGAAACACATATGCTTCTTGGCACGTTAGCAACCTGCTAGAAAAGCATCCCACACTGGCAAAACAGGGGTTAGCTGAAAGCTGGAAATGTGCCAGTAACCTGGAACAACCCGCAAGGAAAACTAAGAGTTAAATGCCAAATATATCAGTCTGTTTAGGAGTAGTGAAGGAAGTTGCCAGGGATATTCAAAGATGCAGGAATGTGGGATTTTGGGAAGAGCAGCCTAATTTGGTATTCAAACCCTGCAGTTTACAGGCACTGCTGCAATGGTAAGGCAGGCTGGCCACAGAAAGAGAATCACAACTAAGGCAGGTACATATTCATAACCCAAGCACAGCCTACATCCTTAGGGTAAGGATGATCSGTACCGATGGGCTAAACCATCAGTCTGTATATGCCAACCCCTTGCAATGCAGGCACACCTCAAATGTGAGAGAAGAAAATAAAGATGCATAATGATTTAAATTTAGTGACTTGTTTCAAATGTGTATTGAAAACAACTACTGTAGTTGCTACAGAAATGCCGCTATCTCATCTAGAAATCAGAATGATTAAGGAGTGAAATGATATGTGGCTCCAGAAGGAATTACCATATGAACAGGTGATTTCTACTAAAAGCACAGGAGAGTCTTTGGTCTAGCAGAAATTTATCTTTTCTGTCCTGAAATGACCTTCTTGTTTTAGTTATAAGTCTATGTATCTATACGTTAAAAAAATGGATGAAAACCTGCTGARAGTCACTGAAACAACATCATCAAATGCGTACAGTACTAAAATTGCTGAGTTGACTTTCTTAAATATATTTTWAAAATCTAATATAATCAGCAAATGAAATTTGAATTTTTAGATTGCGCCTTTAGTGAAATATTTCAACATACCCAAACAAAACATTCTTCATATTTGTATGACCTTATTTTTTAACCAATTGTGCTGAAAGAAAGAAGACAAACTACTTGTATGTAAGCAGTGATATGAGGCATTCCAGCATAAAAGGATTTTATATAAGAAAATTAAAGCAACTAAAGATTAGGGCTAAAGATCAGAGTTTAYAGTCCGAATGCTAATTGTATACACATAGTATCTATAATCAGTGGTATGTTTTGTAATTAATCAATGAATATTAACTTAATAGAGCAAAAGGTGTGTGTGTAGTGTGAAATGTCCAGCCTTAACTCCTTATTTCTGTTTTCTTCACATAGACTTGTAATGCTAGGACCATGGCAATGGTTCATTTAATGTTTCACAGCACTGTTGAGTTACATTTGTTACATTCCTGATAAACAGTATTTGGGTAAAAGCATTTCTGCAAATCCATCAGTGCTGCATGTGCATTCAGAGCATGTGGTTATTTGAGAATCAGTATCATTGTATTGGTGCATATATATTTATATAGATATGGTGCTGGACACTTATATGTAGGACTTTGCTGGAGTACATGCAATGTCTAYCGGCCCTTGGTGGATCCCCACATATGCAGCCTTTGCAGCATAATTTGCTAGCAAAGGGATGAGCTGTAACACCAGGAATATGCTAAAGATGCTGCAGCATAACTCATTTGTTAGCGATGTCACTGCTGTCTTCTCAAGGATATCGAAATGCCTGTCAGCACCTGGATGAAAATCAGCTGACTCAGACTCAATCTGGCCAAAATGAATATTATGATGGCTGGAGTGGGGAAAACATTTAAAACTGGGATAAGATCTTTACCTATCAGAGACAGCATCTTCAGATATTTATTCAAATACTACACACCTCAGAGTTCTATTTTTTGTCATTGTAAGAGTGATCAAGATGATAGATGACAAAAGTACCCTCTCCTTTTCCCATGCCTGACCTCTCCTCCTGGTGCAGACCTGGCCTTCACAATCTACATGCCTTTCCCTGGCAGAGCAACTTGCTGGTAACTTACTGAACCTCGTTTTAAATGTGTAAAGAATGCACAGATTCCAGCTTTGGCAAAATGAGAAAGCCCTCTTCAGTAGCAGCAGTTTCACTGCCCCCAGTGGTTTGCAGGTTATTTCCTCACTATGTCTTAAGTCTTGTTTTTGATCTTCAAAGCAATAGAGACCTGGCTTCCTCAGAGACAGAAACAATGGTCATAKCAACACAGGTACTCCCCTGAAGTAAGCAGTATCACACAGCTCAGGATAATGCAAGCAAAATSGTGAATAAAATCAGGATAAAATCCCTTAAACTGAAAAGTTCATTGATCAAAACTCAACCTACAAAACATCAAGATAATTCAGGTAAGCGTTCCCAAAACTTTGCAGCCACATAATCCAGGCAGCTTGTACAACTGTCAAGGTAGAGCACACACTGGCTAGATTTGCCCAGTGTCCCATGCAATGTACTCCACTGCACAGGCTCGGGAAATTGGAAATTTCTTAGAAGTATCTACTTTAGTATGTATTAGTGTGTATACATAAACTCCTGTCTTTGAGTAACATAATTCAGTATTAGGCCATAACAGCATGTGCTTCACCAGCAGGCAGAGCATGGTGTTGGGAGAGGATTTTGATAGCCCCTGTGAAGGATGGTAGCGAGAACAATTCCTGCAGCCTTGGGGAAAGAATGCTGCCAGAAGAGACTGGGTATCACATASATTGTCCTGGCAGAATATATGCAGTTTGTGTTCCATAAGATTAGCATTTCTGCTCTCCACTCTCCCCACTTTAAAGCACATAAAATAGACCCTTTTTTTTGATAAGCATTTCCTTCCAGAGCTAAAACACTCAAAGTGTTTCACATGATAAATATATAAAGAGAGCTATCATCAACTTGAAAGTCACAATACCGCTTGAAAATGTGTAGCTGTAGCTATTTATGATGGGTGGCAGCAAAAGTGGGGGGAGGAAAAAAAAAATCCTTCCTGGCAGCCCGCTTGCTTTCTACGTTTTTTTCTATAGTCTGGTGAGCCGTGTAAAAACAGYCACTGAACAGGCGGCAAGTGCGAGTTTCCTCCCGTCCGCCGCCGGAGTGCAGGCCCGGGCGGGTGTCCCCGGGGATGCTCGGGGGAGCGGGGCGGGCGCAGCCGCAGGGCCGCGGCCCACGCGGTCTCCAGGGGTCACCTTGGGCACAGCGGCCTCGCCCCCGCCTCGGCCGCTGCCCCGCGGGCGGGCCGGGCCTGCCCTGCGGCAGCGGGGGCGCTCCGGGGCCGCCACCCGCCAGGCCAGGAGTGCGGAGGCTGCCGCGACC